>NW_022147343.1:507950-1085172 GCF_002938485.1 Sitophilus oryzae
ATCAATTGTACTTCGTTCAGTTACATGTATTGCTGGGTGTTTGGAGCTGCTTTGACGGAAGAATCGGGAGGCGATGGGGGTTGGAACGAAGGTAGAAGGGCAAGGGAGAGGACAGGTCGTAAGAGATGATCGAGTTTCTTCTTTCTTTCGGGAGAGAGAGAGACAGATAATAGAGGGTGTTTTGCGTCAGGAGAATTTTATTTAAGGTTTTATATTGAACCCGTAAACAGGTTGGGAATGGATGGTAAAAAAGAAAAATTGTGTTTTAACGAGATTTTCTAAAATGCAGTATCATCTCGTGTTATTGTAATGAGAAGATATAAAAGGAATATTAGACATAATTCGGGTTGCCAACCGTCTTCTATTACAGAAGACAGTCCTCTTTTCTCTCGCGTATTGAAAAAGTCCTCATACACTAAACTCAAAATCTGTCGTCTATCGCAACAATGCTTAATAAAATTAATATTATATTAGTTATTAATTAGTTTACTCAAAGTATTTACAGTAAAATAAGATTTCAATGCTTTGCGAAATGAAGAAAAAGATGTTATGGATTTGATTTCAAAGGCAGGTGATTGTCTGTGCATTTTTTTCGAGTGTATAATATTGAACTTAACTAACTCTGAGCGTGGGGTAGGTAGAAAAGATCTTGCTCCAACTTCCTGAGTAGATAAGTGTGAGATGGCCGTTCTTGAGAAGCTGATACATGATTACGTTATTAGGCAAACGGATTCAAATATAAAATAAGGAACGAAGAGTAATATTTGCAATGAGTTCTGGCTGTTTAGTCCCAGAGAATATCGAACAGTTCTCTTCTGGAGCTTGAAAATGCGATCAAATTGAGTCGCACAAACCACGTACCCCAGAATGGGAAAAGGGCATATTCTGAGGTGCGACTCCAAAATAGTGAATAAATAAACAGTTCTAGTCACTGGCAAGTTAAGCTCCTTAGGAAACAGATCTTAAATGGCAACACAGGCAGAGCTTAATTTTTCCTACAAAGCGTCGATATGCAATATGCATGTCCCATTTTAGAGAATTGTCTACAACAAGCCTTAAGAACTTTACAGATTTGTTGGTGTTGTTAAGTACAAAAGGGTGCAGCGAGTTTTTATACGACAAAGCTTAGTTTTAGAAATGTTTAGACTCAGGAGGTTCGAATCGCACAAAGATTTAATGGTGATTAGTCATTTGATTACATCCTATGAAGTGCCGTGGCGTCCTTGTTGCTCAAAGTGCAGCTAGTGTCGTCCGCAAAAAAAGACATATTTTACCACTGATGTTATGTTAGCAATGTCGTTAATAAAAAGACGAAACAAAATAGGGCCTAGTACTGAGCCTTGTGGTGGCATTCTATTGGCTTGCTAGACGACCAATGTGGTATCCACCCTCACAAGTTCACTTCTGTTGCTCAGATACGTCTTAAACCATTCGAAAGATGTTCCCCTGAACCCATAGTGCTGTAGTTTATTAATTAGAACATCAATGATTTACACAGTCCGAACGCCTTAGAAAAATAACAGAAAAGTGTTGCCTGTCAGAATGATCGGTTATTTGGCGGAGTAAAAAAAAACCCCCCCTTGTTATTCAAAAACTCCATTAATAATACACAATTTTTTAAACCATTAAAATTTTTTTTTTTTTTTTTTTGTTTACTTAATTTTAATTAATATTATGCAAAGATACATCCAATCAAAACCTTATCTCCCTCGCATCTCCAACTCATCAAATCGATCCGAACAGGCCAAACGAAGAAGACCTACACACAGAGACAAGGACGGAAAAACATCCAGTTCCACCCCCTAAATCTCGAACATTATTTTATAACTGCGACCAGATAACACGTTAATTGATGGTGTCAACCCTAAATATAGTGCGTTCGGAATAGTAGGGGAGCGCGATCTGTGGCGATTGCCTTATCTAAGCGTCCAGAAGCACAGATTAAGGCCCGGGTCTCCCCTATATAGTGACTGCGCCGCGCCCTCCTCCCCCTCAATCCAGTTAACTCGAAATTCGCCTCCTGGGGGACACTTACGGGATCGGCAATGTTTATGTAGTAGTATCCTCTGTCGGTGGATGTCGAAATTGAGGTTATTTATGGCGATCTTGATATGGGGAGGACGTAAGAAAATTGCATCTTGGCAAGATCGGAGGGATTTTTGGCTGTGTATATACGTAATAAGGTTTGCTAAAAAAAATGGGAACATATACGTCGAGATAAAATGAATTCAAGTTAATTAATAATTCATAGAAATTAATATGAATTTCTGATAAATAATTATAATAACTTGGCAATATTGCACGGTACCATAATAATTATAAAATAATAATCTACTATTTCAGTTACTAAGTAAATCTAAACAGTGCACTTAAGAATAAAGTTTTTTAATTAATAGAAGATAAATGATATCAATTTGGAACAAGTCGTTTCATACAAATGAATGGGAGTGAACATGGGCGTGAACACATGGGACATGGCAGTGAACACATGGGAGTGAACATCAGCAACACAGGAGAACAAGAGACGGAAATCATCGAAAGAATTGGCAACACGTCCCGCTTGTATCAAGCCATTAAGAACAACAGTTCCTTAAATAAAAAAGAAATCTCGAGAGCAATGAAGATGAGTGTATATGTTACTGTAAATTTTCGAAATGCGGTAAAACCTAGGATTTACCAAAAGCAAGTGGTAGTAAAAACCAACCAACCCCACCAAATAACCACCTACCCAATGCATTAACACCCTCCAAATAACCAGGCTAACCTAATTAGTTAATGCTTTTGTTAAATCCTAGGGTTAGCGCGCTTATCCTAGGTTTTACCGCATTTTGAACATTTACAGTAGCATATATACAAGACAGTATTCGTACCGATGTTGACTTTTGGCTGTGAAAGTTGGGTATTAACTAAAAGATTGAAGAGTAAGATTCAAAGAATGGAGATGTTATATCTACGAAGAGTACTTTTGGGGGTAACAAGGAAAGATGGACTAAGAAACAGCTTTATAAGAGAGGAACTAAAAGTAGATTCGATCCTGAATAAAATTGAGCAATGTCAGCTTAGGTGGATGGACATTTGATTAGAATGAACAACGACATACCAGTAAAAGGCGTGTAGGAAGCTAAAATGCAGGGAAAGAGACCAAGGGGAATACCAACTAAAACATGGAATGACGTAATAGAGAAGATAGTGCAGGGTAGAGGACTAACATTAACAGAAGCCAAAAGTTTAGCAAGAGACAAAAATAAATGGAAACAATTTGTGTATCGTGTAGCAATTAAGTGAATTTATTTAATTTAGTATAACTTATACCTTCGGGTAGAAAGGTTTTTGATTATATATCATTTTAATTATTACAGAAATTAAGATGTCTAATATTAATACTACCAATTATAACAAAATTGTTGAATAGGTGCTTAAAGAGAAACTACTTTAATAAAATAAACTGACTTGGTTTTACAAGAGATCTCACAACTTTTCATAGTGGAAGAATTGTGTTGCGAGACTTGGCATTTTTTACATTCTATATTGTTGATGGTATTTAATTTCTTTTTGTATGTTACCCTCCTATTTTTTTCTCAGGAAATATATGATTCAAAATAATATTAAAGAAGTTTTACTAGCGACAATTCATAAACTTTTCATGCAAATAAAATATGACAATGTCAAATCGATTAATTCTAGTATTTTAACTTTTTGTTGACTGGAAACTCAGTTACCGGTAGCGGCTATAAGCCTAACTTTTAATCTAATCCCATAGGAATGTTTCGAGATTTTTAATTTTTTCCTTTCGATATAAGCATAAAGCCACTTAAAATTAAAAATTTGAAGTTTGTGGAACTTCCCGAATTTTGACGACAGTGAGTTTTGGGCCCACTGTTGAAATTAAAGTTTGGTTAGCAATAATTCCTAAATTTTTCATTTATTCTTGTTATATTGACATATAAATAAAATGTTTTCAAATGATCCGGCAACATTGTAACGCTGATAATATTTTTGATAGATGGAGCAGATGCCTTTATACAAAAATACAGATTTTCTAAACAATCCTATCACCGGTTCTCCTATCACCATCGCCGGAAAGTCAGTTACCGGTAGCAGCTAGACAGCTAATTTTTAATCCATAAAGATATTTAGAGATTTTTCATTTTTTCCTTCTATTGTAAGCTTAATGCTATTTAAAATTCAAAATTTGAAGTGTGTGACACATCTAGAAGTATCTTAGAATTTTGATGATTTGTCAGTGAGTCAATGTCAAAATTACAGAAATTTGTGAAGCGATAATTCATAAACTAAGAGGTATAATTACTAGATATTTTGACAATCTCTCCAGCTATAGTATGTCAGTGTGTTTAGTAAAAATTAATAGTCTTGCTTTAAAGTGCCGCTAATACCTTCGAGTAAAGGATTGTACGCCTGTACTCGACTTGGCGGGAGCACGTCAAGATGATCTCGAATGTTTACCTGTTATTATTTACCCTTTATTACCAAAACGCTTTCCCTTCTAAAAAATTTACTGCACGCCAATGGATAAATTGTAAAACAATTAAGGCAATTAGTGAGGTAATTTTAAAAATGTACTTACTATTATTTTGAGAAATTAATAGTAATTTTTAATTTTATAGAAAATTCAACACCTGTAATTTTTAACCAATCAAAACGTGTTTTTTTTGACAAATCACCATGGCGACGGATAAATTTTAGTGTAAATTTTTTCCTTGTGGGCACCCAACAGCGAATTATACTGGAAATTTTTTGACGTTTATAATGACAGAATATCTTTTTGAGAGTCTAGTTTTTATTTGTTTACATGATAATTTTGTTATTTATTACATTTCAGTTACAAAGCTGAGATGTTTTCTATATTATTTGGACACCTCCTTTCTTCATAATGGCGAAAATGTAGGACTTGGAATGGACTGAATTAAATGTCTATGTCTAATGAAATATATATAATATTTAGACACTATTTTATTCACCTTTTTTCCATTTAGCACTTTGAATTTTGAGTTTTATTATTGTGCTTGGCTGTAGTGAACTGTTGTAAACTGTTTCCATACGCTTGACTTCGATTTCCTAGTATTCGCCGGTGTCAACTGATTAGTCTCCTGGCCAATATTTTCTTTGCTTTCTTGACCGAAGCGAAACATTTTTTTTAAGTCGTGCCGCTTGACAGCTTCAAAACTGAAATAGTTTTTAGGTTTGGGTGTCACTTAGTTGCCATAGTAACTAAATAATGAAGTCGACCAAAAATCGAAAAATATATTTTAATTATTTGATTTTCAAACACAATTCTGTGTGGAATTTTCTTTTCCTCGTGAATACCACACGAGGTCAAATTAAATCCGGAAATTTTTTGACCTCTAGTGGTATTACTAGTGAATATTCTGTCAGATAATGTAGAAATCAGATAAACCCTAGTTAGCTTTATTAAGGAAATCTCTAACAATTTTGTTCCCACAACGCCATCACACCAAACAATCGCCAATTTTCGTCTCCACCGAAAATTAAAAACGATTGTCCTGTCGTGGTTCTCTAACTTGTTACAGCTCTTGTTACGCGGTGTCACTTTACGCGACCACACGCGTCGATAACACTCAGTTTCCCTCCTCTTCTAACCACATAGGTGAACTATAGGATTCAATCGAGACAGACGGAGATGGGAATAGAGATAGATGGAGCGCCTGTTCCGGTAGATGGCGGGATCGGTTCCGGTCTCGTGCCAGTAACGCGATACGCTCATTGTGGCGGAACAATGGACGAGGAAATGAAACACACGGTGTGCGTATGTGTGTGGCACGGACGAGAGACTACTAGGGTGGTTTGAATATAAAGGGAAGCTGTGGCAGCTTCTCCGGTGATACTGTTAAAAAATATTTAGATATCTTGAAGACATTTTTTCATTTAGGTTAAATTTTCTCATTTTGTTTGAAATACTGACTGAAAACTAGCAAATAAACTCAGAAAAGTAAGCCGCAAAATTTTGAATCTAATTCAGTTGTATTAATAATCATAAAATAATAAATACAAGAAGAAGTGTCAAGTCAATGTTAAATTATGGAAACAGCGTGGCTGCCTGGGTAACTAATTTTCAGATATGGCGGCTGGGACATTTGACATGACATAGACAAGACAATTTCAATTTTATGAAATTTATTTAGGTTTCCGGTTTTTAATGGCGGGCTGTTCAGGAGGTTTAAATGAGGGTTAATATACTTTTTACTCTTTCTAGTAGTAAATAATACAACAAAATTACTCAAAAATATTAATTTAGAATTTAGAACAATGTAAATATACAAATCAACACAATTAAAGAGCTATAATCCAATAAACTACTGTATCAATATCAAATATTTAAATAATATCAGAGATGCTGTGTTAAAGTGAATTAGTAAAGTAACAGTGCATTGACTTACAGAAACTTGAAGATAAATAAATGTTTTCACAGCTTCACGGGCATAAAACTAAATAACTGGAAGCAGGAAAAAGGCAACCGGAACCCACACAAAACCTGGAATCAAAAAAAATATGTAAAAAATATAAATATAGGTACCTACATAAGACTTTTGTGAATTAAATCAAACAGGACTTGAATGAAAATAAAATGAATAAAAAATATGATACATATACATCTAATACCTCATTTGTATTTTAAAAATAATCTACATACATAGATTTATAGCATTATTGCTATGAAAATACATAATAGGTACCTATGTGATATGTAATTACGCATTTCTGTTCATCTTGTAGAAATTTAACGTAGGCTAATAATAGTTCAATAATCATAATTTACCTTGTATAACTTGCTTTCAATTGCTCAAAATCACCGATCAGTCTTTAAAGTAGAGATACGGAAAAATCCTTGAAAGAATATCCCAAGATCCTTGGGTTTAAAGCTAAAAAAATATAAAAACAGTTAATATATTACCTATTTTTACCTATAATATGGCCCATACCTGCTACACGCCGAAACGTCGATTTCATCATTTTCTTCATGTAATTAATATCATATATACTTTATTAAAGTGTTAACAAGGATCTTTATATCAAAAAACATCTTTGTACTTATAAATTTCAGCCGAAATATCAGAAACAAACTTCCAATCAAATCTAAACGGCAAAAATTAAAATGGCGCCCGACCTTGCCAGAGGCCTCGGGAGCTGATGCTGACACACAGACAAAAGACAAAAGAACAGGACGCCGACGTGCATGAAAATGTTCCGTAGCAGAAATTGACAGAAATCATATAGAAATATTCAGATTTTTGTCTAGGACAGTCTAGAAGGCCATGCTTTCTGCCTGGGTAGAACCGCGCCACAACTGTTTCCAATTTTCCGGTTTACTGTCACCCCCCTGTTAATAATTACTGTCAAACAGAAATGTCAAAAATAGAAGCTTATGATATCGATTCAATCTGGTGGCTATCCGTGTATTCATCAATGCATGGATACATGGATAGCATCAACATATGAGGGATTCAGAAGTGAACTGGATCAAGTCCTAGAAAATAATTATGGAGAAAATGAAAGTTAAAGTTTTTTAATATTACCTACTTAATTAAAATAAAACAAGCTGGAGAAGAAAACTGGACACAATGCTTTATTATACAGGGTGGCCCATCAAAAACGTTCCGCAAGGCATAACGGCCAGGATATTTTTTTTTTCAAAAAATCCAAAAAAACGTCAATTTTGTTTGTGAGGGGGACAACTTTTTCCCCAAAAATGATTGCAAAATCTTCAACCCTCTAAGCGGGGGTGTCATCCCCCAACTTTTTTCAAATGGGAAGGGGGGTCTAAAGAGCTTTCTATTCTCTATATTTCCACGCTGTTTTTGAAAATCGGTCGAGTCATTGAGAAAATATGAAGGATTGAAATTTGAAACGTTTATTTAAACATTTATCAGAGTAAATGATAAGGGTAAATTCCTTCGACCAATTTGAGTTTTTTTCTTATTATTTCTAGATGTTTACGCATTTTTTCACTTGCTACAAGGTTGAACGGTCAGGTGCGGTAGTTGCTCGATAGCTGCTCTGTGACTTGTGCGTTGAAGTTCTTCTCAATATCGTTAAACTGACCCACAATAGAATTTCCAAAAATACCAGACGACACCTTCAATTTCTGCGGGTTTTGTGTGTGCACTTCGTGAAAAACCCTGGGGTTGTCCTCAGCCCAGTACCGACAGTTGTGCCGATTAACTACATCGTTCAAAAAGAAAGTACACTCATCCGAAAAACACACATTAAATAGGAAATTATTATCATTCGCCACTCTTTCACTCATATTTTCACAAAATTGCAAGCGACGATCAAAATTATTGTCTTCGTTGAGTTCTTGTACGAACTGAATTTTGTACGGGTGGAACTTGTATTTTTTTAATATCCTTTGGACATTTGCACGATTCACGCCGGTCTCATTGGCTAATTTTCTTGTACTCAGCGTACTATCCATGGCAACTTGGCCCAATACGAATACCTCCATAGCTTCATTTACTACAGGATTTTCCCTCTGCGTCTTTTTATTCATAATGGAACCAGTTTCGCGAAATTTTGCTACTAACTCGCGAACAATTTTGCCATAAAGGCGTTTGTCAGTATGGCGTTCATGCATTGAATATCTGCGCAACCCGATTGCCACATTCATTATTTTTAAAATAAAGTTCGATTATTTCCACTTTTTCTGCAAGTGAGTACACCATAATAATTGTTAAAAAGTTTAACGATATTGAGAAAAACTTCAACGCATAAGTCACAGAACAGCTATCTAGCAACTGCCGCACCTGATCATTTCAACCTTGTGGCAGAGTGAAAAAATGCATAAACATCTAGAAATAAGAAAAAAACAACCAATTGGTCAAAGGAATTTATCCTTATCATTTACTCTGATAAATGTTTAAATAAACTTTTCAAATTTCAATCCTTCATATTTTCTCAATGACTCGACCGATTTTCAAAAACGAAGCGGGAAAGTATAGAGAATAAAAAGCCCTTTTCATTGCGGTACCACTTGACCCCCCTTCCCATTTGAAAAAAGTTGGGGGATGACTTAGAGGGTTGAAGATTTTGCAATTATTTTTGAAGCAAAAATTGTCCCCCTCACAAAAAAAATTGACGTGTTTTTGTATTTTCTGAAAAAAAAAATTACCCTGGCCGTTATGCCTTGCGGAACGTTTTCGATGGGCCACCCTGTATTCTAAATTGTATAATTGCAAACTAAAAGTAACTCAAAATACAGCTGTGGTGTTCGCACCTTGACATATACGCAATTTGTTCTACCGCCATGTGTGTCTCAAAATCCTTCAAATAATCCGCCTTGGATTATTCCTCCTCCCGTAGTATGCAAATCTTTGTTAGAACATGACAAACGCTCTGTACCGGGCTCATTTATGAGAATCAAATTTACTGAAATATCATCCAAATACAATCCTGAAAACATAATTTATACTGATGGTTCAGTAACAAGTGTTCACACTGGTTGTGCTTTTGTCCACAGAGAAATACATATAGTCAATTCCGATTACATCCCTACAATGATAATATATTAAATGCAGAACTTCTAGCCATTAAAGAGGCTCTAATATATATTGTTTCTTGTCCTCGGGCTTCTTGGCTGATATGCTCGGATTCATTATCTGCTCTACTAAGTATGTATAGAAAAACCCCCCAACATCCTTTGGAAGCACATCATGATCCCTAGCCATAGGGGCATTACCGGTAATGAAAGCGCTGATCATTACGCGAAAAATGCAAGTCTAAATGGTACAGATAGGTTATCAGTCATTCCACGGGTTGTCTGCTCACAAAAATCGCCCGACTGTGCAAATCCCTGGTCCAACTGGAGTGGGATCTTCTGGAGGAACCTAACAAACTCAGGAATGTCAAAAAATATTCTTCTGTGGTTTCTCCACATCGAGTTATGATCCTGATTAACAGACTCATATTAGGACATTGTAGGTTTTCTCATAAATTTTTGCTTAAGGGCCGACCACCGCCTCTATGTGATAAATGTAGCAATCCTTTAACTGTCAAACATATCCTTAAGAAATGTAGTCAGTGAATTAACCTAATAGAGGCCTGCAATCTTTCGTCAGACATGTCAGTTATTTTTAATACAAGTGAGCGACCAAAACTTTTTGATTTTCTGGAAAAATCGGGATATATATCTAAAATATAGGTATCTAAAAAGCTACATTTTGGTTTAAAGCAACCAATTACTAATTCAATTGTACATAAATTTACGTTTTATTGTTTTATTCTATGTTGTTTGTACCATTTACTATTTATTTTTACAAAATCAATGTCTGTACTGTTAACATATACAATCTATCTATAAACGTGTTTAGTAAAATGTCAAATATTGTACCGAATTAAAATATCAGGTGATACGCTAACTAAATAGCCTTTGATGCTGATGCGGCTTGAAAGCTAAATTTCTTCTTCTTCTTCTACAACTGTGGCTATTTTTAAGATTGTTTGTTTATACTTTTTTGGACTTGAACCATTTTATCTCTAAAAGTATTTGAAATTTTAGATACAAATTGGTTCATCGGTACATTCTCCTTCGACATTAAGGGATTTGTTCACTTCACACTGTTTATTAATAGTGTCTTCTTCGATTTTTATAAAAAATATGGTATGTAGTCGTGATAGAAGGAAGAAGATCTTTCATGTGTTGCCTTTTGTGTTACGTTACGTCTATATGAAATGATAATATTTTTCTTCCTTGTATAGTTTTATTCAGATCAACAACATGTCAGTATTTGTAAGAAAAACAGCCTACAATCTTATTGATGTAGTAATAGTAAAAATAATAATAAATCAAAGTATACTTTTAGAATCGATAGAATCAGACCTTTCAGGTGGTTGATCATCTGATTCACTCGGTCCAAATGGTTCAGATTTTGTTTCATTGTCATCCATTTTATCAAAAAAAGAATTTGTTAGCTCTAAAAGCTTTAGTATGTGTGTTAAAATCGCGCACACCGTTAAATTTTATGGACTTGATCCAGTTGACTTCTGAAAGGAATCAACAAAATATTCAGAAACCAAACAGAAACAGGCTATAGTTGCTTAATGCGTGAAGTATGACTTCATTCATTTCTCTACCGAAAAAAAAACAATATTTTATAAACGTATAAAGACTATTATCTTAATATAGTAGGATAATGGATTTGATCCATTTTAATTCAAACCACTCCATATAACTTTCTTTCTTATTTTTTTATTTAAAAATTTGAATACAATCTTAAAAGAAATGTCATTATCATGAAACAATTTATTGTATCCTTCCAATATATCCATACAGCAAAATAAACGAGTCTCAAATGCATACTCACTCAATTATAAATTATTTTGATCATGTATTATTTCCCTGTAGTGTCAAATCTAAGAAGAACTCAACAGACGGTCAAAACAAGTGTTGATGCGTCAACTATCCCTATTAATAGACGTTTTCCGACAATAGAGTCACGGTATATTGCCACACTGTACAGCGCAATTGATCTTAAAAGCTATCCCGCTGGGAATTTACCCTCCCTAGTGTTAAAATACGACCACCCTTGGCAATCTGTCCACCGGATATAACGCAGACTTTATATAGGCGATTAAATTGAATTGGCCTGCTTTAAAAACCTATTAAAATGTATCTTAATAAAAATGTATTATATATGACATATAAAATGCATTGTAAAAAATTGGCGCCGGGAGGCACGTATAGCCGCCCATACTAAAATATGTTAATATCTCGAAAACTGCGACTTTGACTGATTTTGATGTTATTATAAACTAGGTTTTTCCCGCGACTACGTTCGCGTTACACCTCGAATAGTTCATGCATTGATTTAAATGATTTACTCTGTATATAGAGCTAGTTAGCCTTACAAATGCCCTATTTAAACTATGTTTTTAAGAGTTTTAGAGCTACTCGTATGAAAGTTATCAATTGTCGATTTTCTGGGTATTATACAGGGCAAGTCTTGAATAAGTGCAAATATTTTCAGGGCTGGTAGATCTCGATAAAAAAACCTATTTTCTCTTTACCGTCTTTCAAATATTTCCAAAATAACTGAGTTATTAGTATTTTAATAAAGCACGCTTTTAGATGTTTCAAAAAACTTTTAATAAGAGTAACTTTAACTCTACATATATGTTTCGGCTTGTTAGGCCTTTTTCAAGAGTTTTTTAAGAACTAATCGTCTAACTACACTGTAACTATATACATATTTGCTATGGGGGTGGGTTCAGAGAGTTTACAATAGGGGTAATAAAAAATGTGTTTAGAAATCCTTGTTGGTCGTTAACATTATTTTCGTTTTTAACAGATTTTAGTATTTCTAATGTTCAATGTAATTTAAGCGATCTACATATTCTTTGTGTTAGTAACTTAATTGAGGTATTTATTCCATTTTGTGGGAGCATTTACTTGCCTGATTAGTTAAGACCAGAGACTTATGCTGGAGATTATTAATAGACTGCATAATTTTCTTTAGTCGCCTTATATCTAAATTCTACCCTATTTGGCCCTATGTACTGACATCACAATAAATGCCACCCTATATATACACCCGACTTATTTGACATTAGTTTGTCTGCTATTATTTAATAAAATTTGACCTAAATTTCTTTTGACGTTAATGATTTTACATCTATTTACGTTAATGGTTTACATCCTATTTTATTGTGCAGTCATTTGATATTTTGTTAATTAAATTAGGAATGTAATTTTAAAAGTCGATAATTGTTATTGTCTTTAGAATTAGCGGAATAAAAATCTTGCTTTCATTAATATTTTCTTTTTTTTTTTTCTTTAGCATATATTATCAATAAGGGAACACTTATATCCATTGTTGATTGCGATTTGTTAATAATATTTAACTCTTTTTTAAAATTCTCTGGGCTCCAGTATAGAAACATTACACTAATCTATATATGAATTAAATGGAAAAGGAAATTTTGATTTGCCAGATGAACATTTTTGATATGGATTGTGTGAATGATAAATGCTGTGTGGTAGTGGGTTTTCTCTCTAAATATCAAATTAATAATCTATTAGACTTGTTTATAATTGTAACATCAAAGAAAAATTTTTGGTATTAATACCTTTCAATATTTGAAATTGTATTCTCGAGTTATTTGAATTTAACCATATTAAAAACAACTTTTTAAATTCTATATCGCGACTGATTAAATACAAAAAAATGTCATCCTACATATCTTGCCCAATAATTTATTTTGATTTATTAAGAGCACTAATACTCATTTATAGTTATTTTTTATTCCTTTGAAGGGTAATTGAAGAAGAAATATAGAAGTTTATATTATTGATATGTCACTAATTAAACTTCTCTTGTATGATAAATAGCTTCTTTTCAAATCTATATAAATACTAATGCGGTGAACGGTAGTGGGGAAACATCTGATAACCCATCTTTCTGTTAAAATATTTCATTGTTATACTGAAAAAATAGTTTTGATTCACAAACAAAGTTTCAATAATTGTTATTAAATCTGATTTTTTTACTATTATATTAAGATTAGATTTATCAATTAGTTCATAAATAATAGAGGACAATTCATGGGTTGGGATAGAAGTGAACAGGCTTTTGACATCGAAAGAAACGAGTGTTGCATTATGTGGAACTTCAATATTTTTCAAATTATCTAGCAACTCAAAAGAATTCTTTATGGCAAATTTTGATTGAAAATTGATCATGGAAGGAAGTGTTTTAGCTAGTATTTGACATAATTTATAAGAGGGAGCATTTATGTACGAGACGACTGGTCTAACTGGATTATTGTCTTTATGTAATTTTAGTAAACCATAGAGTAATGGGGGTGAAGGATTCATTATTTTGGCATAGTATTCATTGTTATTAGGTAATATAGATTTGTTATTTTTTAAAATAGAAAGAATTTGTTTTTGAAAATTACATGTTGGATCAGAAATTTTAGTAAAATCTCCACTATTTAAAATATCAGCTATTTTCTTATCATATTCTGTTTTTGTTAGAATTGTTATAGTGTTGCCCTTATCGGCTTTTGTAATTATTAAATTGTTATCATTTATTTTCTTGGTTATAGACTGTATGATATTTTTCTCTTTACTGTTAGTTTTTAAATATTTGTTACAATTATTGAAATTTTCAAGTATGCGATATTTATTACATGTTGAGGCACGAGGTAAAGTCCCAACTGCGATTTCGGTGTTAACTGCTAGCAATTCTATATCTTTTTTGTTAAAAACAGCTGGGGAATATTTTAATCCTTTTTCCAATATTGAAATTTCATCATTTGAAAAAGTAATATTTGATAAATTAATAAGTGTAGGGTGAAATGCAAAAAGACTGTTATGTTGTGTACTTACCACCTTGTTAACATTGTCACAATTGTTGGATTTAATAAGTTTATTAAGTTTCTTTAACCCCTCCCATACCCTCTGGCTTCAACCCCCCACCCCCCACCAAAAACTAATGGCCAGATTTCGGTTACCTTGAATAAGAAGACTATGAAGGAGCATATCAAAATCTTAGGTACACCGCGATGGGCCTCAAATGGCCGACTTAAATTCGGTTTTCAGTGTCGTTCTAATTTTTATTTAAAAATGTAAACTTTCTTTTAATTGTGTGTGTGTTATAATGTAAACTAACTAGTCACTAATTTCTTCTCTTATGAGTCTGTCTCTGTATTGAAAAACAAAATGACCTTCTTTTTCTAACAACTCCGTGTAGCATAGCTTCTTATGTAGGTTGATGTTGTCTCTTCTTTTGTACCAGAATTTAATTTAATTTTGTAGCCATATAGTGTACGCTTTTTTCACTGATTCCTGTGCTTCACGAGATTTGTGGTTGCACACAATTTTCATGTGTTGTGGTGTCACCTTATTTTTCAGGCACTGTTTAATAAACCATATGTGGTTCGAACATTTCTTAGACCGTAGTAGACAAAATAATAATTGAGTTATTTTACTCTAAAATTTCCAAAAAAAACCATTTTTTTGCTTAAATTTTAACCACTGCAGCTTTTCGGGTTTTTCTGTCTTGTAAATTTAATCTACTACCTATCTATGTTGCCATATTATCAAGAAATTAAGGTTTTTAACTAAAAACTAAAAAAAAATCCAAAAGGATTTTCAAAAAATTCCAAATTTCCAAAAAAAATTTCGCGAAAAAACTCATAATCGTGTTTCTGGGGTCAAATATACCTACTACCGCTAAGAATAATTGCACTTATTTAAGACTCGCTCGACAAACAATCGATATTATTATTGTTAATTTAAGTTCTGGCCAATAATTTCCATCTACTTACTACCTTATACAACTATTATCAGTCAGCCAATATTTTGACTTAGCCCATATTTACTTAAGAAGCCATAAAAAAGCCGTAGACATATTCCAATTTCCGAAGAGCAATTTTATTCCTCTTTAATATTATATGCCAAGATTATTCGAAATATAAAAACCGTTTTATTTTTTCATCGCCTGGTGCTGACTTTTATGACACACTTTGTATACCAAAAATAAAAAACTTTTGATTAGAGCCGTCAAAATAAAAAATACTGCTAATAATTCTAGAAGTACGAAAATCAAGTATTTCAAAGAAGTTCAATTTTCCGCCACAAAATGTTTTGAAATCTTGCTTTTTAACACTTTTTTCAATTTTTTCTAACTACTTCCTTGACTGAAACTAATTATGTATGGTTGGATAGAGGGTGAATGGCGATCTTCCAGGGCGGTTTTTTATTTCTTATTTATATATAGATTATTTTCGAAATCGAACCAAAGTCAATTCCAAAGAAATTTTGCAAAATCTGAAAAAATAAAATCTCTCCAAATTTATAAATGATTAATTGATGTTAGCGAAAAAACAATTTAACAACAAGTGTTTTGGTGTATTGTGGTGATTTAGTTTTTTATTTTGCTGTGTAACACCAAAGGTTCCAACCCTCAACTGTAATCATCTTTACTTCGAAAATTTAAAATAAAAACTACACTTTGTGTAGTTGTTTAGTTTCTTTGTAGGTTAAATTTGACTTTTGCTAGTACAAGAAGATCAAGAAGATTGTAACTTAGTTCCTTCTTGAATATATTTTATAGTTAAAGACATATCTTTTTTTTTAAGAAAAGTTAGGTATTAGAATTTTTATTGAGTGTTATGGTAAATACATTATATCTCTATTTTGTTTTAAGTAATTTGCATACGTATGTAAGTTGGATGAACATAAAATAGTCTCATCTAGGAATATATTTTCTGTTGATTTCTCGACACGATTTTAGGTTTTATTTTATAGTCCTCTACAATAATCGAAATATTTATAAATCAACAGCACGTTAACGTGTATTTTTTCGTAGCGTCACCAAAGTTAAGCAGCAATATGCGTGGTTATTATTGGAAAAGGTGGCAGCTTGAAAAAAAAAACTTTTTTTATTTTTAGCTCGTTTAATTTGTGTTGACAAACAAAATTTGCGACCCTGAATGCTGATTACGAGCAACCCATTAATAAATTTCACGATATCGTCTGTTGTTTATAAGAGGTGTTAAGGCACCTAAAATTTGCAATCCCGGATGCTATTTACCAGATGGATTTGCGATATCGTATGCTGTTTACGCGGTATCGTTCGGCCTAGAACCGAATAGCAATCATGGACTTGTTTACAAATATGCTGCCGGCTCCACCCCATGTACTGCTGGGCACTCCACAGAGAAATCTTGAATTATCACTCTTGGCTAAATAATTAAATTTTTTATGATTCTTAATACAAAATCACTGGAAATTTGATTTAACCTCACACAACTCGCATAAAAAGAAACAAATAAGCATTATCGTTGTTGTTTAGTCCTATTTAGATAATACCATCGACTGAACGAACGTCGGGATCGGACACTCGGGACCATCCAGCTATTATATCGCGACGTATCAAGTTCTGATCCCTAGGGGTCGCTTCGCGGCTAACATATACGTAACCAGCGTTAGAGTTAACAGATGCGACTGAACTGTCATTTAGGGACTCAATTGGCCGGATTTTATGACCCGGTAAACGACAGACCAAGTGGGAAGTATAAATTGTGGAAAAAGACAATACACAGTGACATCATTAAGGGAGATATTAGAAAATGAATAGGACTGTAGATGCATTCTTTACCAGTCATGATAGAACATTGTTCATCAAAGCCTAAATAATTGAAATTTACTTTATTGAAATTAAACAACAAACATATTTATTTTAAACTAACAGTAATTGTCATAATACTGATTGAAGCATTTTACTTTACAGATAAATAAAACCCTAGTTTACCACTTTTCACCAAAACACTTTATTTTAATTATCTCTGTTCATATTATGGTCTTTACAGACATTTCAAATATACAGGGTTGTTCACCACATACGACATAGAGTATTGTAGCTAAACGATTAGATTTTTACAAATTGTAAGTTTTGGGTTCGTTGAAGAACTAATAGAGCTACAATTTAAAAATATTTTTTCAAGATACAGAGTGTCCCAAATAAGTAAAAAATATCAAAGTTGTATTTTTTTAAATGGAACACCCTGTATATTATTACATTTTTAGTTTCTACGATTAAAATAAAGGTAAATTTGATTGGTTTATTACACTTAAACCTTACCGTTTTTGAAATATTTTCAATTTTATGAAATTGCGGTATAAATTTTAAGGCTTCATTTCTCTGAGGGTATCAAAGTTTTTAATACTAAATGTTTACTGAAGTTTATTTATTGATCATTTATTGTGTTGCAATTATAAAAATTTTCTACCTTATACAGAGTGTCTAAATATTTATTTTAAATAATTATTAGATTTAAACGGCAATAACTTGTTTAATTTAAATAGAACACCTTGTATATTTTATGAGAATCAGATGCACAATTTAATTGACTATCAAATTGTATTATACCATTTTTTACCTATCTCTTCAAGCTTCCGTATAAAATGCATTTTCTTGTAATTTAGAACTCATTTATCAATATACCCATGGAATACTGACATTTTAGATTATTTTTAAAGATGTACCAAATTTTTAAGTACAGATACTAATATTGTCAATATAGTTCGTTTATTTCATTAAAAAATAAAAAAAAAAACTATTTAAATATTTGTTAAAGAGGACCAATTAATATGATTCCATTATTCAAACTACATTAATTGACTGTTTGCCTTGATTAACAATAATTGTTCCAAATACTAAAACTGAATTATTTATGTGTATTAGACAGTGTGGTAAAAAAGCTAACACCTTAAAAATTATATTTCATTTTTTGACAAATGCTTATTTATAACAACAGAGACGTTCATTTTCATAACTTATTATTATATTGATTTCTGATTCAAATCCACATTTATTTAGAATAATTTATTAATGAACACAATTAAGTATATAATTAATTAGTATTTGCGCGGAAATACTGGTGGTATATTTATTTAATGGTATACTCTTAATTATAAAGATTTAAATAGTTTTCTTTTTGCATACAATTTTTACTAAAACGATGATATTACTAGCCTGTACATTTTGTACATTTGTTGTTTTAAAAACAATCTAAAATGTCAATATTCCATGGGTATATTGATAAATGAGGTCTAAATTATAAGAAAATGCATTTTCTACGAAAACTTGAAGGGATAGGTAAAAAGTGGTATAATACAATTTGATAGACAATTAAATTGTGCATCTGATTCTCATAAAACATACAGGGTATTTCATTTAAATTAAACAAGTTATTGCCGTTTAAAGCTAGTAATTATTTAAAATAAATTTTTAGACACTCTGTATAAGGTAGTATAATTTTTATTATTGCAACACAATAACTGATTAATAGAAGATAAACTTCAGTAAATATTTAGTATTAAAAACTTTGATACCCTCGGAGAAATGAAGCCTTAAAATTTATACTGCAATTTTACAAAATGGAAAATATTTCAAAAACGGTAAGGTTTAAGTATAATAAACCTTAATCAAATTTACCTTTATTTTAATCGTAGAAACTAAAAATGCAATAATATACAGGGTGTTCCATTTAAAAAAATACAACTTTGATATTTTTTATTTATTTGGGACACTCTGTATCTTGTAAAAATATTTTTAAATTGTAGCTCTAATAGTCCTTCAACGAACCCAAAACTTACAATTTGTAAAAATCTAATCGTTTAGCTACAATACTCCGTGTTGTATGTGGTGAACAACCCTTTATAGAAAAAAATTATATACTTTAAACTGGGGGATAATAAATATGAAACTTAAGAAAGAACCAGATCAAATTCAGAACAAGTTACAAAAAGTTGACCTCGTTATTAGACACCGGTGATAGACCACCCCTGTAGTCTGCAGCAGCAACTATACGGTATATTACATTTTAAACGTACTAGATTGCCGACAACAAAAAATTGTACTAAATTTAATATATTATGTTACCATAGTACAAAAAAGATGGTAGGTCTGCTTATTTGTCGTTTCAAATTGGTTCATGTCTGCGTATGACGTCACCTTCAAATCAAATCCTTGACAGCTGCATTTGATCGAACGGTTTTTAACTGGTTTTATCGTGGTTTTATGGTAATTTCCCTGTTTTTATATAGTGAGTTTTGTTAGTATTTTCCTTAGTTTTAGGTGGCCAGACTAGGGATTAATTTGTTTTAAAAGCTTAAAATGCCTGGGTGTACGATGGCTAATTGCAACAACACTTATCGGAAAACGAAAGGCATCCACAGTAAATATTTCGGATTTCCAAGAAGATTTGGCTAAACAGTGGATAAATGCTTGCTGTCGAAAGGATAAGATAAATCTAAAAATGGTGAGCTTACATTTTGAATAACTTAATTTATAGATCTACTTTGAATAAAATCTAAACTAACATATTTAGGGATATCCTTATCCTACTCAATTTTTTGTTTACAATATTTTATCGAGTATCATTTTCTCTTCTTTCTAAGTAGAACCCAATATGTTTGTGACATATATGTAAATATATAATTCATTTATTTTAGCTTGTGTCTGCTCCATACATTTGATAGCTTCGAAATTCCATTGAAACAAAGGTTGCTACAATACAGTCCAAAAATTGGCCGCAATTTAAAATCTAACATTGTGATTAAATATTCCTTCTTCATCTCATAAACCTAAGACTACTGCAAGATCTGGTCAAATTGCTAAAAGAAGAAAACATAACGATATAAGCTTATATTATGAGCATTATATTATTAAGCATATATTATGATTTGACGATACAAGCTTATATTAATTCAGTAAGAAATAAATAAAAATATATCAGACTTTATTGGTGTAGTATTGTGTATTCAAAATATAAAATTAAAGATCATCTAGTCAACAAATATTAATTTTCACTTTGTGAAATAATAAACTAATTAAGAAATATTAGTAAAAGTGATGCATAAATTATTTAAAAAGCTTATAGGCAACAAAATCTCGAATTTAACTTAAAATTGTCATAAAAAGCTGTGCTTTAACATTTGGCGATTTCAAATTTTGATTTGAAGCCATACCATGGTTTTTGTAACAAATTATTGTTTAAACAAATTCTTGTAATGTGCAAAATTATTAGAAACGTAATTTAATATTTGTACAAATTTGTTTGAGTATAATGGAGAACCCGAAAAACACTGTCTCCGGTTTATTGAATTATGTATTAATGTACTAAAAACCGTACAATTCTCTTACAAATCCCAACCCCGCGGCTAATCAACACGAGCCACAAACGAAATTTAAAGCAACCTTAAAGAGCCTAATTGCCAAAAGGAGCAAGACCTCGACCGAAAAATTAAAGAAGAAAAAACGAAGAAAACGAGAAGGGTTACGCTTAATGATATCGTTAACGTGGCCCAGTGAGCGGCTGGGCCATAATTCACATCAACCTCATCCGAGATTTAGGACAGATTTGTATAAATGCCCTTGTGTGAGTGTGTGTAACGTCGCGCAGGATGTCATTAATGAGCCTTCTTGGACCGAATCTGGAACGCGTGTATGTGTGTGGATGCTGATAAAAAATCGGTCGGTAGATTGAAAGTTAGATGGGTACGTGTAGAGATTTTTTTTGGGTGTTAGATAACGGTTGGAAAGAGGAGTAATTGGAAAAATGTGTGATGAAACAGTTCAAAAGGTAATGGCGAGAGGTTTATTATAAGTTGTTTTAAATATTTTAAGATTTCAAATAAAGCACACCCAAAAACTTTTTTCTACAAACGTCAGTAAAAATGTAATTTTTAACGCATGCTGTCAGTGCCTAAAATGTGACATTACGTCACTGATGGTAAAAGTCATTTACTTTTAGCACTGGTGTTAAAAGTAAGTCACGTGATTTACTTTTAACACTGAAGCGATAATTGTTACCCTAGCAACCAGGGGGGTGACAGTGAAATAGGAAAATTGGAAACAGTCATTAGTGTCATTCCTGTCATTCTCCTCACGACAAGTATGGCCGCCTAGACAAGGACAGCATTGTTTTTGTCTAACTATTGTCTAACTTCACAGTTTAGAATTGACAGATTTCAGTTTCAGAGACAACTTCAGATTTGTTCTAGAACAAATTCGAAAATATTCGACGCCATTTTAATTCATTCCGTTTAGTTTCGTTTTGGAAGTTCAATTTAATATTTCGGCTGAAATTTATAAATATAAAGGTAATAAAGTATATAAAATATAAATTACATGAAGAATCCTGGAGAAAATGACGTTTCTGCAGTAGTAGGTATGTCCCATGTATATCAAAAATAGGTAGTAAATAAACACTGTTTTTACATTTTTTAGATGCAAGAAAATGGTGTTATAATCTCTTTGATCGGCGATTTTTTTGAAAATGGAAACAATTTACAGCAAGGTAAGATCATTTTTAACTATAGCCAACATTAGTTATCTCCAGTATGTGCGATTTATTGTCAATAAAGCAATAAATCGGACTGATAATCTGATTATGTTATCCGACTAAAAGTCTCTTTTTGCATCTTTTTGATTTATAAGCCAGGTTCTTTGGGAATAATGGACGCTTTTTTTAAACAGTTTATTTATATTTTATACCTATTGATATTTTTACATTGTTAATTTTTGTATAAAAAAATTGTTTTTCTGTTTTCAGGTTTTTGTATAAGGCTCCCGTTTTCATGTTCCTGTGTCCGTTTTCTGTCCTTGAAGTTTGCGAATGCGTGTGTTTATTTACAAATTACTGTAAGTCATGCTTATACCTTAACTAATTTACGTTAAAAGTGCATATAATTAACTAATTGGTATTGAAACAATACAATCCTCTATATTTTTATATTTATTTAGTCACGTTGTTCCATATTTCAAATAAATATATGTGAATAAATTATTTTTTGGTTTTATTTATGAAAAGAAAAAATACAAAATACATTTGAACTGAAAGAGGTCCCGCCATTGAATAACCGGAAACGGAAATGAAAATTAAGCCATCATGTCCTTATCATGTCAACCTGTCAATTGGAAAGTTAGTTCTCCAGACGACAACGAAGGCTTTCGGTGGCGTATCGTGTTTCCACGATTTAACCCAGAGTTGACACTTCTTTCTAGTTAATTATTTTATGCTAGCAACCATAAACTTGATAATTAATTTGATTTCAGAATGACATATCGTCCTATTTCTGCCAAAAGTCACTAACTAACATTTTTCCGAACAACCAAATTCAATCACTAACTGTATTTTGAAGCGGAGAATCGATTGAAAAAGTCATTAACTACGATTTCTGGCTATTTATGTTGTATTACCGTATAGTTACTAACTATAACATTTTTATGCAATGCAATTCATCTTTAGACGCGTTTTTCCCGGAAGTAACAAAAAGTAAGTTAGTGACTTTTGGCAGCAATGTGACGATATTATGAATTATTCATTAACGTAAAAAGTAATGATATACCTTGACATATTTGTTTGTAGAAAAAATAGTGTATGATATGTGTGCTAAAAGTGATTTTATTTTGATAAATAAAATACCACTTTTAGCAATTATATCATAAATAACTATTTAATAAAGGGAAATTAAAACAACTTTCGTTGCACGTCATCAATGACACCATGCGTCGTCTTATGGAGTTTGCTGGTGGTCGTATTATGATGTGCAACCAAAGTTATTTTAATTTCCCAGTTACAATACGGAGCAATCGACAATGATTGAAATAGTTGGCAATACCTGTAGCAATGGTGTGTTGGAGGATTTTAGGATTAGAGATTTATACTCATGCTATGTCAAATTATCGATGGAAAAATCTTAGCGGATTATGCCAATTTATTGACGTCAGTTTTTTTGCTTCTGTTTTTTTTCTACGTCTATGAATGGCATTGATGACTGGCTATTTCATCTGCATTTTCGTTACTGTGACCCACGTGCACTTGTCACCCACGTGCTCCAGTGTCCAGGCCAACCTAACATTGCTATCAAGTGCCTTTAGTGGCATTTAGCTGTCTGTGAAGATACATACATACTGCCATTACTCGCTGACGAGTATTTGACACGCATCAGAAGATGGTTACGCAAGGCCTTTTCTTTCATGAGCTTTTCTGTGACTGAAAAGCCCGATACGTGATGTTATCTCTCTTCTGCACTCCGGACATTCAAAAATCTCATGACTTTGTTGCCTCTTTACTTTTTGTTGTTGCTGTTAACTGAGTTTATAATAATTCTTCTCCATTGTGCGCTGCTTTTTCCCACTCATTCTGCATGTTTATCGCCTTTAAGTTTTCGTGGAAAATATCCATGTACCTTTTGAGTAGTCCACCTGGTTTTCTCTTACCATCTACAAGCTCACCATAAAGCAGAGATTTCGGTAGGCGGTTTTTAGGCGGTTTGTAATCATGACTTCAATACCCTCGCAGTTAGCCTTTTCAAGGACCGATACGTTTGAGACATGGTGAAACCATTTGATTCCAAAGAGTTGTCTAAGGTGTCTCTGTTGCAACTTATTTAATGCGTTCATGTGTCGGCGGTACGGCACCCAGGTTTGGCTTCTATATAACATGGTGGGGATTATAATTGCTCGGTACACTGCAAGTTTCGTTTTTGTGCTCAAGTCATGGTTGTAGAAAACCCTGTCTTCTAATTGCCAGAATGCTCTCGAGGCGCTGCTAATCCTGTGCTGAATTTCAGAGTCGATATTGGCTTTTTTCCGAAATCAAACTGCCGAGATAATTGAATTCCGCTACATATTCCAATAGTCCTTCTCCGGTTTTTATAGCATTGTTTTTATCTTCGGGGGGGTGCATATGATTTTAGTTTTATCTTTTATATGTTATTTTTATATATGTTCAGCTTAAGGCCCGAAGCTTCGTATGCCCAGGTATATGTGTTCAACATTTCTTGTAATTGCTGTGAACTTGCTATCTTCACGTAAATGGTTTGTTCTTTCCTGGCATGTTGTTTCTTCTTAACAATAATGAATTGCTGTTATTTTCGCCTGAAAAATTGTAACATCTTTCGATAGGCTTATACGGGGAAAGCTATTCCTTGTTTCGGTTCTACTGTTCCAGCTCTTACGCCTTCCGAAGAACTTGAGCCATCTGTGTTAGTATAGTGGTTACCTCAGGTTGAATGTCTGTAACTTCGCTCTCTTCAGCGTACTCTTTTATATTCTTCTATTATTCACTTTATCGTGGCCATCGCGGTTTGCGCCTTCATATAGTTTGCAATTTGCAATATAATTCCACTCACCCGGCAGTAACCGTGACGAACTCGAAATTTGGTGACCTGCGTTTGATTGTCGACCCGAGATTGTTATATTTTAATTTTTTAATTATAACTGTTATTTAAAAACATAGCTGGAGCGACGCCATGCAGGTAACTGATCCCTTGGGCCTACATCAAATTGGTTTACTGGAATTATTTTTAACATTTTTTTCCAATTTTCTTCTTTTTTGTTGTTTAAGCTACTAGAAATTAATCATGTATTTGTATCACTAGTTGCAAAAGAGAAATCTTCCAAAACATCAATGGATTTATGAAAAGTGTCACATTAAATGTCAAAATTGGAAGAAAATAACTTGCGTCCTAACGATATAGGGATGAGAAACGGAAATTTTCTGGACCAAATCGGCACCAATAAAAATATCAATTTATCGTGTGAAGATGTCGCCGGCGGCCTGTCACCGGCCGCCCCCCGGCAATTAGCGATTCGTCGCGCGCGCCGCTGTGTTTTCAAAATAAACCATAAAATTCGATACGGGGTGCCGCCGCTGGTGCGCCGTACGAGCCGAGACTGATTTTATTGCTCGGCGATGTTCGTTTAATACGAGTGCGATTACAGGGTGTTTTGCGGGGGGAAAATGCGGGAAAACGTACAAATTTCCATATAGGTACATATTATAGGTAGACTTTAAATGAAGATACAAATTAAAATTGTATCAATAACAATCTACCAAAGGATGAAAACGTTTTGATTTTTAGGACTTAAATTATATTTTCAAGTTTTTTTATTTTTTCTAAAATTGTATGGAAATTTTGGAAAAGTATAAACGGGATTAAGCATTAAAGAACAAGCAAACAGTTTTATGAAGAATGCATTTTTCTCAAAATATCAATAATAAAAAAGTTTTTCCTCCTGTAAAGGCAATCCGGGAACACACTGTATATTTTTTATGATTTAATTACAGATGTATAGTTTTCAGTTTTTTTACTATATTTGTAGTATATATAGTCTGTCCAACGAGAAGATCCTTGACAGTGATAGATGTGTCTGTCATTTTAATTTCAAAGTAGTTTATTTTATTTTACAAAGAAATAAGTTGGTACAACTGGAACGCATAGCAGGAAATTAATATATGTATTTAAAATTTGACTGACAAGTAACTTTAAAATATTAATGAAAAAACTGTATACAGCTGAAAAAAATGTAATCGAGTTATTCATTTAATAAAAAAACGGTATGTGTTAATACAAAACAAACAAAACAAGACACCACATACCAAAAAATATAAAAAGAACTATTTCTTACTTTCAAAGCTTTATGAAACTTCCCGCATTTATGATTATATTTATCAATATAAATTATGTACAAATACAAATTTGTAATATTCCGCAGGAATAAATAAAACAACATAAATAAAACAAACTATTTTATTAATAATAACACTTACAAATTTTATACCTCACAGGTTGATTAATTAACTTTAATCTTAATTTTTTTAAACCAGTACCTTTTGACATTATTTTTCTGCAGTACTAAAATCCATTATTTACCTATCGTTTGATGTCGATATTTTACAGCTACTCCAGTTTTTAATATGTGTTTAGAATGGTCCTTCTGCCATATTCGAGATGCACTTATCTACGACGAGATGGTATACGAACTTTATTGATAGTAACTTTATTGGTGTATCTGGTTTATCATCTATTAACTATAAGACTACATCTGTATAAGACTTTCTGCCTGGGCAGCGAGTATTAACCATAAACAGTGCTCTGGGTTCTACAGTTAATTTTCACTAGATTTTTCCTCCACTTGACTTCAAAAGACACAAAACACACGTAATAACACGAATCAAAATGCATCATCTTCCAAAACGCAGGGTATTTGACAAAGTTGTCACAAAATTATAACCTATAATTTGGCAGGACTTTTGACAAACGTCAAAATCTAAAGGCGAGTTCATACGCATCAGCGTCCGTTTGTCGTACATCGTTCCGTCAAACCAATAAAATTGAAATACGATCTGTCATTTTTGAAATAAACCAATAAAACTGGTTAAAAACAACAAGTGACGACGCATGACGAATTTGTATTTAAACCCATCCATAGTTAACTTAAAAATTATTAGAAACTTTTTTTAGTAAAATAAATAGATTGGTATGGGACGTCATCTGCTTTTCTTCTGTCATCGTCTGTCGAAATCTTACCTGAGAAAAAAAAACATAGTATAGCTTGATTTTTATGCGTCCGTTATCCGTTGATACGATATGGTTCGATGGCGATGGCGCTCTGATTGGTCATAGCGTTTACGCGCCACTTTTCATCCGTCATTTTTTTATTCCAGCCTGTCAACGGAGAAAGATCGTACGATTACGGACGTTTTGACACATTTTTGACAAGTTTAATCTAACCCAAATCTAACCTTAATAAAATATAATAGTACAAGAGCTAGCAACGTCAGGACAACGAGAATTTTAAGAAAACTGGGGTGGAACTAAATAGCGATGAAGAATACTGTCGCTTGCTGTTTAGTTTCTACGGCCTAGGACAGTGTTCTTCATCGCTACCCATCGTTATTTAGTTACAGAGTTCCACCCTAGGTTCGTTAATATATCTTTTGCTATGCTCTCCTGTGCTCTCCTGACCAATGTGCTAGCAATTTGGTTGCCGGTAGACTACTGCGGTTTACTACTACGCATCACATATGTACAGGGTATCCCATTTAAGATTTCTCGTTTATGAGTAGAGATACTATGATGCAATTTTCACATTACTTTGCTACTTTTTTATGAAACTAAATATGCTACACATAGGTTTATCCTAGCCTCCTTTATACCTGAAATACAGGGCGAATTTATGATGCGCAGTAGAGAACAAATGTTGAATACAGATATGATGCACAGTAGTAAACGCAACATCTGCCGGCAGCTAGACGGGTCCGCACTCTGTTCAGGAGAGCATAGCAAAAGGTATATTAAAGAACCAACTTTCTTAAAATTCTCTATTGAAAACCTTGCTAGCTCTTAGACTATAAGTAAAACATTGAAATCGTTATGGAAATAAAAATATAAAATGACACCAATCCCAAGCAACAATTCAACCAATAAAATTAATATCGTTTTATCGTATCGTCGGATAACTTATGCATGAAAATCAAGCTCATGTCGGTATTACTGGCCCTATTTCATAGGTCGAGGCCAACAGAAAATACCCTATAAATTTTGATTCTTTTGAGTTTGTTGAAGTATACGTTTTTGGTTTGGTTTTTTTTACCTTAAAGATTTTTTTCACAGTTTCAAAGAACTGTAGACCTGAGTATATGGTTTTAATTTCAACTCTCTAAATGACAGTATCAAAAGCCAACTTCTGTCTCCTCTTTTACCATTCCGCCCCCCTCTGAATTTCCATATTTTCCAAAATCATCCCTTAAAACTTCTCCACAGAGATAGAGGCAGTTCGCCGATGGGTCGGTCGATGTCCCATTTGTATTCCGACTAGCGAGCGTTGCTAATTTTATGGGCCCTTCGTATTATCCGATTAGAATACGAGACACGAGCCTGCCTCCGTCTCTCTCTCACGGCGAGCGGATGGAAAATTTACGACCGTTCCACCTTAAATGGGGTGAGCTGGGTCGCATCGTAAATCGATGCCAGAGAGTCGTGGAAAAAAGGAATATTATTGGTTGAAATTCACTCTAAAATCTTTACAATAATTTGGATACCTTCGTTTTGTACGGTGAGTTTCGTGTATATTTATTATTTACCTGAGCAAACCCAAGTAGCATTTTTAGACACAAAATCGAAACAAAATCTCTGCTGAGAAACATTGGGAAACAGTTTTGTTACATTTTTGATACATATGATCGCTTTTTGTTTCAAAACATTTTACTAAAATATGGTTTCGCTGCATAAGATATAACAGTAATGAATTTTGTGTCACATTTAGAGATTTCGTACCCGTTTTGTGTCTGAAAAATTTCCATAATTTATTTTATATTCTGTGTCAAATATCGTGTCTTTATTGTTTGGATTTTGTTTTGCTGTTGTTTGCATTTAAGCATTCTTCAAATTTTTATAGTACTAATTAAAAAAGCAGAAGGAAGGACATATATGGTGAGTACAAATACAGCTATTTTCTTATGCGATTTTATAATTATTTATTATACGCATTACAGAAATTATTTGTTTTAGGAATAAATATCATAACAGTCACCACCCATACCTAACAGGAGACCGAAGAAAAATGTTACCAGCAAACGTTTTTTTTCTCTTTTTACCAAAGGAATACATGTTTTTATGTTTTAATTGTGTTATAATAAGTAAAGTAAAATGTTTTAATTTTGACCAGAAGTTTTGATTGGCACTGTTGACAAGTGACTAGTTCGAAATTTCTCCACAGATAGAGCTAAATCGAAACATTTATAAACATGGTTTCCATTTATTGTCGATTCATTTTCGAAACACGAGTTTCTCTCTTTTTAGACACAAATATTATATAATGTAGATGATTTGTTTCCGACTCCATATGTCAGTTTTATAAAATAATGAATTAAAATTCCGCCGTGTTGGCTAGATAGCGTTTTTAACTAAAAAATATAAGTTTTTATTGACTGTTGAGCTTTTAAACGCATAAGAACGCGTTTTACTTACATTGATTTATATATTTTTAATTTCTGAACCATGATAAAGAAATAAAAATAAAAATCTATATTTCAAACAAAAATATTTTGTAACAACAAATAATGATATTATGTAGAAAGGACATTAAAAATATGAATGTAGAATGTAGAATGTTTAGAAGGGGAGTTAATCACCGCGACCTTATAGATCTATTGTGTGTTCCCCTTTCTTGAGTTATAACGAGTTATAACTCATCATACAGTCTCAGGGCTTTAAGAAAAGCCAGTATCTGAGACGGCTCCACAGAGGCCAGCTCTCCATCCTCGATAAAAATATGAAAGTACATTATTAAGTTAAACGATGAATTTGCTTTTGCCAGACATTTTTTGTGCGAGAAAACCTAAAAACAAAGATTTGAAGACAAACAAATTATGGCGGAGGTCGACATTGTTGATGGTTGTTTTCATTTTAAAATCCACACACAGACAGTGGCTACTGAAAACGGGAACATCTTGAACACAAATTGCAGAAAATGTTTCGAAACATTTCAGGAAACCGCTAGTGCCACCACACTGGAAACATACGTAATAAAACCATATAAAATATATAGATTTCGAAAATGTTTCGTATTTGTGGCATACCGTTTCCATTTTGTGTCAAGAAACAGACACGATTATTAGAAACATTACCTAAAATGTGTCCGAAAATGCTACTTGGAAACTACATTACACATTACTCACAACAACTCTATTCCTAACGTTTCCTAAGCAATTAAAATCAACGTCAAAACAAACGTAAACCAGATACCCCAATCCAGACGCTCTCCTCCAACACTTTTATATCCGCTAAAAACCCGACATTAGCGTTTTGGCTGGCCAGGGCCGGCGCCAGCTTTAATTACAGGTCGCCACGAGCCTAATGCAGGGGCGGACCCTGCGGCCCACCCTTCCACGCGCTTCCGTGTCACTTTTCGGCAGCGGCCGTAGGTAGCACCGAGTCACGGCATGGTCCTGTCAGTCAGTCGGATTGTAATTATTAAGAGATGAGTGGTCCATTTAGAGGCAGAGAAAGATGAAATAAAGTGGTTAAAAACTGTAATTAGCTCTGGTAACGGAGAGTTGGAAATGAGGCTGAAGTGGGTCAGGGTTGAGATTTCGTGTATTTTTTGCACGATGTCTACTGTAACAAAACATTCCTCACATAAAAATAATGCTTCATTCAGAACCTCGTAGTTAGTGGAATAAATTAGTGGTTTCAATTACACTTTATACTTTTTAGTTTACGATTATTCACAATGTTTAAAAAACACAAAATTAATAGGATATTCTAGCAACAGTCTGCGTTAGTCAGTTGTATCCATAGGGAGAGCCTAAAATTTAGCTTATAAAACAATCAATTTTTGATTTCTAAGAACAATTTCTCTTGACGGAACATACTTAAAGGCCAAAATGACATTTATCGCAAATTTTGTAGTAAAATTAGTGGAAAGTTGAAAGTTTGATAACTTTTTCTAGTAACTGAAAATGCCACCACTAATTTTGACGTTCTGAATGTTTGCATTGAAATTAAAGGAACAAACTTCTACGCTAATTGAAACCACTAATTTACCCCATAAAATAATAAATACAAGAAGAAGTGTCAAGTCAATGTTAAATTATGGAAACAGCGTGGCTGCCTGGGTAACTAATTTTCAGATATGGCGGCTGGGACATTTGACATGACATAGACATGACAATTTCAATTTTATGAAATTTATTTCCGTTTCCGGTTTTTAATGGCGGGCGGTTCAGGAGGTTTAAATGAGGGTTAATATACTTTTTACTCTTTCTAGTAGTAAATAATACAACAAAATTACTCAAAAATATTTATTTGGAATTTAGAACAATGTAAATATGCAAATCAACACAATTAAAGAGCTATAATCCAATAAACTACTGTATCAATATCAAATATTTAAATAATATCAGAGATGCTGTGTTAAAGTGAATTAGTAAAGTAACAGTGCATTGACTTACAGAAACTTGAAGATAAATAAATGTTTTCACAGCTTCACGGACATAAAACTAAATAACTGGAAGCAGGAAAAAGGCAACCGGAACCCACACAAAACCTGGAATCAAAAAAAATATGTAAAAAATATAAATATAGGTACATAAGACTTTTGTGAATTAAATCAAACAGGACTTGAATGTAAATAAAATGAATAAAAAATATAATACATATACATCTAATACCTCATTTGTATTTTAAAAATAATCTACATACATAGATTTATAGCATTATTGCTATGAAAATACATAATAGGTACCTATGTGATATGTAATTACGCATTTCTGTTCATCTTGTAGAAAATTAATGTAGGCTAATAATAGTTCAATAATCATAATTTACCTTGTATAACTTGCTTTCAATTTCTCAAAATCACCGATCAGTCTTTAAAGTAGAGATACGGAAAAATCCTTTGCAAAGAATATCCCAAGATCCTTGGGTTTAAAGACCTTCTTTCTTGGGCTAAAAAAATATAAAAACAGTTAATATATTACCTATTTTTACATATAATATGGCCCATACCTACTACACGCAGAAACGTCGATTTCATCATTTTCTTCATGTAATTAATATCATATATACTTTATTAAGGAACAAGTAAGGAACTTTATATCAAAAAACATCTTTGTACTTATAAATTTCAGTCGAAATATCAGAAACAAACTTCCAATCAAATCTAAACGGCAAAAATTAAAATGGCGCCCGACCTTGCCAAAGGCCTCGGGAGCTGACGCTGACACACAGACAAAAGAACAGGACGCCGACGTGCATAAAAATGTTCCGTAGCAGAAATTGACAGAAATCATATAGAAATATTCAGATTTTTGTCTAGGACAGTCTAGAAGGCCATGCTTTCTGCCTGGGTAGAACCGCGCCACAACTGTTTCCAATTTTCCGGTTTACTGTCACCCCCCTGATTTACCCCACTAATTGCATATAGCATAAAATACTAAAAAACTGAATTTTGTATGTGTATTAGACAGTGTGGTAAAAAGTAACACCTTAAAAATGATATTTAATTTTTTGACAAATGCTTATTTATAACAACAGAGACATTCATTTTCATAACTTATTATTATATTGATTTCTGATTCAAATCCACATTTATTTAGAATAATTTATTAACGAACATAATTAAGTATGTAATTAATTAGTATTTGGGCGGAAATAATGGTGGTATATTTAATTAATGGTATACTCTTTTATAAAGATTTAGATAGTTTTCTTTTTGCATACAAATGGGCTAGTAATATTATCATTTTGCTAAAAACGATAATATTACTAGCCTGTACATTTTGTACATTTGTTGCTTTAAAAACAATCTAAAATGTCAATATTCCATGGGTATATTGATAAATGAGGTCCAAATTAATAAGAAAATGCATTTTCTACGAAAACTTGAAGGGATAGGTAAAAAGTGGCATAATACAATTTGATAGACAATTAAATTATGCATCTGATTCTTCTAAAATATACAGGGCGTTCTATTTAAATTAAACAAGTTATTGCCGTTTAAAGCTAGTAATTATTTAAAATAAAATTTGAGACACTCTGTATAAGGTAGTATAATTTTTATTATTGCAACACAATAACTGATCAATAAATAAACTTCAGTAAATATTTAGTATTAAAAACTTTGATACCCTTGTAGAAATGAAGCCTTAAAATTTTTACTGCAATTTCACAAAATTGAAAATATTTCATAAACGGTAAGGTTTAAGTGTGATAAACCTTAATAAAATTTACCTTTATTTCAATCGTAGAATCTAAAAATAGAATAATATACAGGGTGTTCCATTTAAAAAAATACAACTATAGCATTTTTTACTTATTTGGGACACTCTGTATCTTGTAAAAATATTTTTAAATTGTAGCTCTAATAGTCCTGCAACGAACCCAAAACTTACAATTTGTAAAAATCTAATCGTTTAGCTACAATACTCCGTGTCGTATGTGGTGAACAACCCTGTATACAAATATTCCACCATTTCTCTTTTTTTACTTGCGACATTATTTCTCAAATCTTAAGCCGGTTTACAATCAACAATATTTGACAGATGGTGTTGCCATGCGATTTTAGTCATAGCCCTACTATCGGCACAACCTACGTGATGGATTACTGTTGTCTTAGAAAAAAAATACATTAAAATTAGGAAAAATATAAAATTCCAGATACTTTCTAGACGGACTATACTTTTAAATAATTTTATATTATTTGGAACGTTTAAATTTGTTTAAAAAATTATTTGTGACGTTTGAAAAAAATAGCATGTTCTATTCGGAGTAAAAATAACTTTTTCTTTTTTTATTTTCATTTATCTTTCTGAAAAGTGATACCTACCTGTGAACTTTAAAGCCATTTGGTCTAATATAGTGTTTTTCATTTTAGTAAAATATAATTCTTTATCTATCTTCTAATGAGCGAATAAAATCACAATTGGTCACAATCTTATATTTCAATTGTTTCACACACGGTTTTTTTGTGTGGTTTAAATATTGTGTAAAATGTAACTGTAACCAAAAATATTTAAATAAAATCATAAAATATTGAAAATTTAAACAAGGAGGCGACTAGTTTCGAAACAATAAAGTCCCATTATCAGGACTGTAAGATGATAAAGTCATGTAGCTATCGATCAGCACCATGATATAGACACAGTCATGAATTTTAAAATCAAATAACAACTTAGATAGTTGACGTGTTGTGGATTTCTATTCATTATTATTAGTATTTAGCATTTTATAAAAATAAAATGCAACCATCGTAAACTTATTTTCTACATTAGGTTTTTGAAGGGACCATCCAATCGTTAACGTGTCCCATTAGTACTGTGTTAAACAAGACTGAGATACGCTATGCCAATATTCGAGTTTTTTTTTAAATTTCTCACTATTCAAATTTCAACATTTCATTTCCACATTAGACGATAGATATATTTTAAATAAACTCACATTAGGTCAATGGACGTTTTTTATAACTATTTTTTTACGTTTTTTAAACACCAGGAGACCAAAACAAAAATTCCCTTCCCCCAGGCAGCACAGCAGCGCGATATAAATTTTTCCTCGTGTGTGAGTTATCTACCCCGCGACGTCACCCCCAACGCCCTCTGCGGATGCTCCAAACAACCCACCCCTCGAGCAGCGTGGCCGCTTATCAGGCCGATATTATTTTCGCCGCCGTTTAGATAAGGGCGGTGGCAACCGCGCCGGAAAAATAAATTGCCCTCCGCGGGAAATAGCGAAACTTTTCGCGGGGTTTCCCGGGGGGACGGTGGGGAAGGATGGGGGGTAGCTCGCGGACGCTAACCGCAAACATATCGGGGGACGTGTAAATTTCCAGCGAGAAAAATGGAGAAAACTTTCCGCGTGATTTATACCGCCGAGGAGATTATTTGGAAATGGCTAGGTAATTAGCTCTCAACTGTAACTTAATTTTGTTTCATAGTGTATCGTAAAACACACGTTTTCATGTCTGATTTCAGTACGGAAAGTAAGGTTTTGCAGTTAAGTAGAGCTTCGTTCAGAACCTTGAAATTAGTGGTTTAAATTATCCTTTATACTTTTTTTCCCATAGCAACTGTTAAAATCCTTATATCTATCAAAAATAGTAGATAAAAAGTACTTTAACCGCAAGGGTAAATTAAATGATACTTTAACGGCGAGGAGAGATTAAAAACTTTATTTCTTCTCGCAGGTTTTTAATTGCTTCCATTTTTGAAAATTTTTGTATTCCTTTTCATAAGTTACTCGGGATCTAAATGGGAGTAGTCTGGATATGGCGTTTGTCGCCTCAGCCTGAATATTTGTTGGTAATTTACTTAGTTCGTTTTGAGCCATTTTTGGCTTCAATTCAATCAGCAATCGACACGAAAGAGAATTAAAAAATATTGACTCAAAACTGACAACTAAAGAGACAGCTTTATTTATTTGTCAAATTACATAGAAACCAACGCCAACCCAGCACAATATTTTTTCTTCTTCTTCTTCTTCTAGTGCAGATCCATTAATGGATGTTTGCGATAACATTTTGCATTGCTTCTCTGTTCCGGGCGGTGTGTATTAACGACTGAACATCGAGTAACCCTGTCCACTGTCTAATATTCCCCAGCCAAGACATTTTCTTCCTTCCGATACCCCTCCGGTCTTCGATCTTGCCTTCAATTCAAATAATTCAGGCTCTTTGTCAACGCGTCTGAGAACTTCCTCATTTGTCAATCTAGCCGTCCAAGGTATGTTCAGGATTCTGCGATATAGCCACATCTCAAAAGCCTCCAATTTGTTAACTTTAAAAAATTAACTTTGACCCCCATTTCCACGTCCTCCAGAGCCTCTGAGTATAAATTAAATAGGAGTGGAGACAGCACGCAACCCTGTCGCACCCCCTCCCCTTCTAACTTGTATGGGATTGGACATGGAATTGGGCAATTTTATTTGTGCTGTTTGGTTCCAGTATAACTTCTCAATGCATTGGATGTCTTTATGATCTATATCAAGTCTTTTCAGGAGCTGCATTAATTTTTGGTGCTGTACGCGATCGAATGCCTTTTGGTAGTCTATGAAACACAGGCACACATCCTTTCTCTGATCGTAGCAGTTCTGGACAAGCACCTGTGTTGCAACTATCGCTTCCCTGGTGCCTTTAACCCTTGTCTGAACCCCATTTGCGAATCGCTTATGTCCCTTTCACATTTTTTGTAAACTAAATATTTTTTCTACTCGTAATAAATTCCTTGAAATAATAATTTCTGGATATTTTTTAAAACGTAACTCGCTATGGAAAAAAAATATTGTTTTATACACGACGATAAAATTGCATTATCGTCGAGCGAAAAGATTAATTCATGAGCGATGAAATCGCGAGTGAATTAATTTCGGTTTGGCGTTTGGACACATAAAATACCATTTTATCGTCTTGTATAAAAAATAACTATTAGTTTAGGATCGTACACAACGTCTCTAAAAATATACAATTAGAATTAAATAGTAGTCTGTCTTTCAAAAGTTACGTTTTTTCAAAACCTGTATTTTTATAAATAATTATATGATCCGTTTCGCTATGAGCTTCTCAAAAATACATATCACTCTACAGGGTGGTCCGAACTGTATTACGGCAGCATATTCTGCAGATAAAAAATAAGTAAAAAAGTTCGTATAAATGTATGTCCTAAAATGCTTAATTTTGGAGATACAGGGTGTAGAAGTTTCATTTTTATTTCGATTTTTTCCAAATGAGTTATGAAGTAACGTCAATATTTGGATGAAAATTGGTGTCTGGGAGTTTTTTGACATGAGAAATTTGATTTTGATGTTATTATGACTCCTATTTACAGGGGGCGCCACCTACATGTGTCTTAACTCTTTTGAAGAGTAATAAATTTTCGTCCGTACCTGTATAAAGCTACTGGTTGAAAAAATATACATTCCCGTGACTTCTTACGTAAAAAATGTATCTTGGTAAAAATCGCTGCGAGCAACCGTTCTCAAGATATTTAGAATGGAAATAGTCAATACATGTCATTATTGACAAAAAATAAACCCGTTGAGAAGATAGTTATTTGACTGAAATAATAAATTTGGGAAATTTTTGTTTTTTTAAATTGGTCATAAATTTTTCTGCGAAAAAATAATAACAAAACAGTTTCTGTTGAATTTTTGGTACAAAAACATTTTAAATTTATTATTTAAGTCTAATAACTATTTAGTCAACACGTTTAATTTATGTCAATGATGACAGGTATTGATAATTTCGATTCCCAATATCTCGAGAAATATTACTAGTAGCGATTTTTACCAGAAGGTCTTTTTTACGTAAAAAAATGATTTTGTGCCAAAAGTTCAACAGAAACTGTTTTATTTTTTTAAAAAAATAAAAAGTTCCCAAATTTACCTATCATTTCGGTCAAATAACTATCTAATCAACATGTTTATTTTTTGTCAATAATGACATGTATTGATTATTTTCAGTCAAAATATCTCAAGAACGGTTGCCCGTGGCGATTTTTACCAAGATACATTTTTAGGTAAAAAGTCACGGAAATGTATATTTTTTTACTCAGTAGTTTTATACAGGTACGGACGAAAAGTTATTACTCTTCAAAAGGGTTAAGACACATGTATGGGGCGCTGTGATGGGGCGTATCCGTTACACAGAACTGTTAATAATCCCCACCCTAGAGTCCTCTTTTCATCGACCATGCATGAATACATGGATAACATTATACTCTTTCCTTAATATTTTTATTGAAATATAATTGCAAGTCACTTAGGTTTTGATTAAATTTAGAGCTTTGATTTTGAACAAAAATTTTGATAGATATCTGGGTTTGAAAATTCCAGCTCTGATCTATTTTTTACATATTATTGTTTGTAGTTTTTATATTTTATTTAAATAAATTTTTATTAATTTAATATAATATCTGGCACAAATAAAAAAAAACTGAATTTGATCTCTTAAGATTCCTTTTATAAATGGGAACAAAAATTCATTCATAATTCCTCAGAATTCTTCTTTCTATTAGGTAGCAGTTATATTGTTTGGAATTGTATACGGTGTTCATAATCATAACACGTCCGTTCAGATTCCTTATCTGTTCTGGGCCCAACTTTAATCAAAATAGAACGAAAGGGTCAGCAAAATATCTTCATAAATCACACCGATAAGATCGTGGATCCGAACACAGAGGAAAAAAGGGATGAAAAAAGTAAGGGGATGAGATAGAGGACGGGCAGACAATAAACGGTGGCTCTAGAGAATCAGACTGTATAGTAAAAAGAATGGAGAAGAGTAGAGAGACATAAAACACATACATTCTTGTAAAACATGGAAAATAAGTTTGTTATAGTAATACTTTTATTGTCCATGATACGTCCATGAATACCTTAATCAATCGTTATTTATCAGAAAAGAGATAAAAAAGTTATAAGGGTAGGAAACTTTTTAAAAACATCCGGTAGAGTTATAAATAAAAATTTTTATATAGCTTGAAAACATATATCTGATATCATTAGCAAATGTCCAACAAAACCGCCATTGTTTTGAGTACATAAAATGCATCTTTTTAAAACTGAATTACAAGCTTTTCCCACAGAACGGCCGGGCGACTTTAATAAACTTCTCCCGTACCGCCTCTTCAAGTGCCTCTCTTAATTCATAAGTTCTCTTTGTAAACCTTGTTGTTAACCATACCGCATAAAAAAAAATAAAATGGATAGGTCAGGTGATCGAGGAGGCCGATGCAATTGGTCCACCTCTTCCTATCCCTGAGTTTGCATAATTATGATATAAATAATTTTTAACATTTCTTTCATTATGAGGGGAGTGGCATAATGAAAATCATGTTGGAACCACTCTACTGATGCGCGAGTATCTAAATTTAACTTTTCTAAAAAACGTAAGTAACGTTCACCGATCAACGTATCCTCGAAAATGTATGGCCTAGAAAAGTTGAACCAATAATCCTACACGCTATTCTTCATTTGAAAAATTCCTATTTACAATTTTTGTTTATTTTAATTTATAAAGTTTGGATGTGACAGTTTCACATTACTGAGAGTAACGACCCCGTACGGGTTATATAGTCAAAGGTAACGACGATTGAGCTTGTTTCCATGGCTAACTAAGTGAAATTGTTTAAAAATGATTAGAATTGGCTATACCTCAGTAATTTTTCGAAAGAAACATATTATAGCTTATATCGCTGAAAAGCTTAAAAAATGGCGCTTTTTATGAAGTCATGCTGAACTATGGTTTCCATTTAAAAAAACATATGTTTGTGTCATATGTCAAAAATGACAGGCTTTAGAAAAAATCGGAGAGCACAAACTCGTTAGGGATGTGATTATCTACAACTTTTATTTGAAAACTTTTTGTCTAAAATTAGGGACAATTTTTAAAATAGCCAAAATTTGTTTTTTTCCAAATATCTAGTAAGCCATGAACTTTTTCAAAAATTCGAAAGATGCATATTTATGATCCACAAAACTGCATTTCTTTCCGCATTTAACCGGTTCTCTATCTTCAGTAGTTTCCGAGATACCATAGAGAACATCGTAGGAAACTCACCCTGTATATCTAAAAAAATAAAAAGTTATAGGGGTGCGCCACTTTTGAGACGCACCCGGTATACTAGATATTTTTTATTATTATTAGGTTAAGTTTATTTTCTATGGTTTCTTTTAAGATTTGAAGCTCCATTCTGTAATAATGTTTTTAAATTATTACATTTTCAACACTATAGGTTTATTTTTTATAACTTCTCTTCCAAAAGCTTCTAATATTAAGCCAACCCTCCTAATGCATCTACCTGAAGGGGAACATCCAAAATTACGAAAAAAAGCCTTTTAGGTGAGTTGGCAAAACATTAACCTATAATTACTATTAAACTGTAAAACGAATACCGTACCACAGAGTAGGGATTTTAGGTAGTTGATGCGTCATCTGGCATTTTAAGAGATTAATTATTACATTTTTATCAACAATAGCAATTAAATTTCGAATTAATTGTTGGTCAGAGTGTTGAACTGGATTGAAAGGTCATTATTAGTTAATAGTTAATATTTATCTAGGCAACTGTTTAAAGGTACAGAAAAACTAAATTTTCTCTATAGGTTTGCGCTATCTTAAGTAGCGTATTTTATAACTAATTATTATGTTTTATCTTTAGTTGAGTCTAAATATCAGATACTTTATCTGCATCAGATACCTACGGGTTTGCTACTTTCGTTATAGGTTAATGTGTTCTTGTACTATCCTTATAAATATCTGAAAATCAATTTTTAACTGAAAATCATTGTAAAATTGGTAGCCCTTAGTTTAATTTTACCATACTAAGGGTGGCTGCAACGACCTCCCGTAATCCTGCTGTTAAAATAAAACTGATTTTTATATATTAAAACCAGCTGTTATGTTTTAACAACAGGATGACAGGACGTCGTTGCAGCCACCCTTAATTACATTTTTATCAGTCTGGTCGTACACTAGTGGTTAAAATACTTTTGGTGGTTTTAACTGTTTAACTGATTTAATGCTATTTTTTATGTATAAGATACTATAATCAAAATAATTCCTTTTATCGGGAGCATTTATTTATAATTTATTTACAGGATAATAAAAATACTGATATACATTAAAATAAACACTAACATCAAAATGAATTTAGCAAAAACTAAAGTAATGTATCGGGTGGCCAATTAAGAATGGACGTCAGCTGTATCTCAGAAACTACTTATCGTATTACTTTGGGAAAAAAGTTCTAATAAGTAAATCGACCAAGAGAAATCGCTGGAAATTATTTTCAAGTTCGAAAAATGTCCGCTAGGGGGCATTTCGCTGATAGCCAATCAGAAAACAGTTTTTTTTCTCAAAAATATGCAGGTTTTTTTCTGAAAAAAATTAGCCTGTATCAGAATCTTCTTTATCCATCTTTTCAACTTCAAGTGTGTTATCTAACTCGTAACATTTTCTTTCGTATTTTTTAGTGGCGAATATAGATTTCTAAAGAACTTTAGATGAGGTGTTCAAATTGGGCACTTCTCTGCATTCCGGATACTTCGGCAGCATATTCTGCAGATAAAAATAGGTAAAAAAGTTCGTATAAATGTATGTCCTAAAATGCTTGTTTTCGGATATACAGGGTGTAGAAATTTCATTTTTATTTCAATTTTTTTCCAAATAATTTCTGAAGTAACGTTAATATTTGGATGAAAATTGGTATCGGCGCGTTTCTTGACATGATAAATTTGATTTTGGTATCAATATGACTCCTACTGGTAGAGGGCACCACCTACATATTTTTTAACTAGTTTGAAGAGTAATAACTTTTTGCCCGTACCTGTATAAAACAACAGAGTAAAAATATATATATTTACGACGAGTTTTACGTGAAAAAAGTCTCTTGGCAAAATTCGCTACGAGTACTGGTTCTCGAGATATTTGGAATCGAAATTATCAATACCTGTCATCATTGACACAAATTAAGCATGGTGACCTCGATGGTGACTAAATAGTTATTAGACTGAAATCATAATTTGAGATATTTTTGTGCCAAAAGTTCAACAGAAGCTATTTTATCATCATTTCTTCGTAGAAAGATTTATGATCAATTTAAAAAAAGAAACATTTCCCAAATTTATTATTTCAGTCAAATAACTATCTACTCAACGTGTTTATTTTTGTCAATAATGACATGTATTTCTATTCTAAATATCTTGAGAACGCTTGCTCGCAGCGATTTTTACCAAGAGCCATTTTTTACATAAAACGTTACAGCAATGTATATTTTTTCACACAGTAGTTTTATACAGGTACGATCGAAAAGTTATTATTCTTCAAAATAGTTAAAACACATGTAGGTGGCGACCTATACAAGTATGAGTCATATTGACATCAAAATCAAATTTCTCATGTCAAAAACCTTCCAGACACCAATTTTCACCCAAACATTGACGTTACTTCAGATATCATTTGGTAAAAATCGAATTAAAAATGAAACTTATATTTTCTTGTCTCAAATTTTCATACTTATTTAAATTTAATAACTTCACACAACTTGAATATTATCAAAAATCAGTAATTGAATGATAGCAGTAATCTGATAAAGATATGACACATGATTGTTACAAGGCAAGAGAAAAAAGGTAAAATGAGAGAGAAAAATGCAGATTCCTATCATACCGATCAGTGACTTGTTAAAAGAAATAGTTAGTCAAGCGATCCACCTTCCCATCTTTCGAGATTACGGATAAACTCGAAGGGAACGCGTCCAATTTAGACATCGATGAGCAGTGGCGGTCCCAAGGGGGGGGGCTTTGGGGGCTCAAGCCCCCCCCATAAGCCCAGTCAAAAATGCTAGTATTACAAGGATTATGTATTACGAATTAAAACCCTAAACATTGCAAAAATCGATTTATTAGGAATCGATTCACATGGAACATCCCTATTTCAGCGCGGCTGCTCGGAGTGTTCGTGAAGTTCTTCGAAATGTGGTTATGTTTGAATTTGCCGATTGTGAAATTGTGATTACCGTTGAATCGCCGAATGTAGTACCGAGTACCGATTATTTTTGGTGTGTTAAGTTAAAAGCGGGCTTCTTTCCTCTGTTTGTTTTCATTCATAGTTCAAAAATTCTTGTAATATTAAAACAAACTGGATTGAAAATGAAAAGGAGCTACGGCCACGAAGATATCCGAAATTTCTTTAAAAAGACTGTAACGGTTGATAATAATTCTAGTTCCAGTGAAGGTCTCAGTTTCAGTTGTTGTTACTCTAGTAGTTCTAGTACTGTTGAAATATCAAAAAAACAAGACCCCGAATTAAGTAAAATTAGGGCTGTGCCTGTGGTAAGCGAGCAAAACTATGATTCAGATGTTGTCGGTCTAGGTCTTATTAGTGATTTAGATATTGGATACGCGGTAGAAACAGATATTAATTTGGATCGTAGCATGCGATATAAGCTTCTAAAAAGTGCATGGAGACCAACAAATAATTATCAGTTCCCAATGAGAAAGGAAAAAAAACAAAATCGAAGATTCAATATCGACTGGTTGAGCAAATTCAATTACTTATCATATAGTAAATTAAAAGAAGGTGTCTTTTGTAGATTATGTGTACTTTTTGCACCTTCTGGAGCTGGAGTGGGTTTTCAGGTAGGAATGTAGAAAGCTTTTTTATTTTGCCAGAAAAATTCCTGTACTTTTCTATACAATAATATGTACTTATATTTTTACAGTACAGTTATTTTATTTTTGCTTAACGAGTAGTACCTATATTGGATGGCGCCTCTCATACGCCGTGGAGGCTCCAAGGAGAACTACAGTTTGTATTGAAATGAAATTTTGTTAGCATATGTAAGTAAATTCAGAGCACTTTTTAAAAATATAGAGAGTTCTACAGGGTGTCCCCAAAAAAGTTACATATCAAAGTTGTGTTTTTTGTAATGGAACACCCTATATATTAATTGATTTTCGGATTCTGGGAGAAAAATATAGGTGAGTTTTATAAGGGAAGTATATGACTAAAATGTAAGGTTTTTGACATATTTGACATTTTTTAGAAATAAAGAACAATTTTTAAATTACAGTAAAAGCCACCTAAATTGGAATTTACCCGGTATAGCCTAATATGTAGTTAAATTCATTATTTTACTGACGCAAAATACTCGATCTACTGACGCAAAATTATAAAAATGAAAATATTTAGGAAAATCTTTGTCTGAGAGGTAGGCAACTTTAATAATATTTTGAAGATATTATATAAATTCCCCATTGAACACTGGAATAATATACTGGGTGTTCTATTTAAAATAAAGAAGTAACTTGCTTTTAAAAGTGACTAATGTTTCATATTAATTTTGTCTCACCCTGTATAACTTTTCGGATCAAATTTCAATTTGGTTTAACATACAATGGTTACTGTAATTAAATATCAGGCTATATAAAGTCAACTAAAATTTAGGTAGCTGTTATTGCAAGTTAAAATTTACTCTACATTTTCACAAACTGTAAAACATGTTAAAATTCTTAAATTTTAGGTATATGCTTCTTTAATAAAACTTACCTTTATTTTTTCCTAGAATCCGAAAATCAATTAATATACATATAGGGTGTTCCATTAAAAAAAACACAACTTTGATGTGTAACTTTTTTTGGGGACACCTTGTATAATTCTATATATTTTTATAAAATGCTTCCAGTTAATCTACATATGCTGCCAACATTTCATTTCGATAAAAACTACCGTTCTTCTTGGAGCTTCCGCGGCGTATGAGAGGCGCCACCATGTACAGGGTGTTTCCTAAATAAGTGCAAAAAATTCAAGGGCGTATTCTTGAGCCAATTTTATGAAAAAAAGTTCATATGAACACACGTCCGAAAATGCTTCGTTTACAGGGTGTTGAAAGTGAAAAATACCGTAATTTCATTAGATGAAAAAACGGTACGCCACTGATTTTCCCAAAATAAAACGCTTATATATTTTTTATAACAATATTTTTTGTTATATAACAAAAAAGGCCTCTTAGCATTTTTCTTTCCGACGAACGGTTATTGAATAAAAAATAAAATAAATTTATCTGCATTTGCTTGATTTATTAACAATGTGTGGACCATGCAATGAGAAAATATTTACATTGTTTATCTATAGCATACCTACCTATTTAAAATTTCAGACTCTCAAGGTTTTGGTCCGAGAGCCATTACAGAAATACAAAGACGCTATTAAAATATTTGAGGAACACGCCAAAAAACAATACCATCTAAAAAGCCTGGAGCGTGCTGGAGATTTTATAAAAAATTATGAATCCAGTAAGGATGTTTGCATGATGCTGGATAAGGAAGTAGATAGTGTTATTAAAAGAAACAGAGAGAGACTCATTCCAATTATTAAAACAATAATTTTTTGTGGAAGGAATAATCTCCCGCTAAGGGGGCACCGAGAAGGTGGAAGCTTAGATTCTGAAGACAATAAAAACATACTATCTGGCAACCAAGGCGTATTTAGAGCTCTACTTGCTTTTAGAATTGATTCTGGAGACACTACTCTAATGCAACATTTTCAAAAGTGTGGGAACAACAGCATGATGATAAGTGGAAAAATTCAGAATGATTTAATAAGTTCCATCGGAGAAGAAGTGCGAAGTGTTATTGTGGAAAGGATCAAAAAAGCTTATTGTTTCACAGTTTTATTAGACGAAACCACAGATTGTTCTAAAAAAGAACAGTTAACAATTTGCGTAAGATATGTGGATTTGCAGGCTTTCATTATTCGTGAGGAATTCTTAGGTTTTGTGGAAATGAAGTCAACCACAGCTAAAGCCATTACGGACACATTATTACAGGAACTAACAAATATGGGACTGAGTCTGGAAAATCTTCGAGGTCAAGGTTATGACGGAGCTGCGAATATGTCCGGAAGTTTTAAAGGTATAACTTAAAAAATTATACATATAAAGTGAGTATTATAGATATTATATCATTGTTTAGGTGTCCAAGCACTAATCCGGAAAGAGCAACCACTGGCCTTATACACTCATTGTTTTAATCACTCGCTTAATTTAGCTGTTTCCAAATCATGCGATTTGAGTGCAATTAAAAATGCGATGGGAATTGTAGCAAGTGTTTCTACATTTTTAAGTGGTTCTGCAAAACGAGTTAATATGATGAATGAGATAATTGATGAACAAGAGGCCATCTCAGAAACTAAGAGAAGAAAACTGAAATCACTCTGTGCAACACGATGGGTTGAAAGGCATGACACATTAATCACCTTCAAAGATTTATTGCCTGTTATTGTCATAGCCTTACAACAATTGGAAAACGATAAAGATAACGAAACTTCGCGAAATGCAATGTGCTATGGTTCGTCTATAAAAAGAAGCGATTTTTTGGTTTCCCTATGGGTCACTGCTTATTTATTCGAATATTCAGTAACATTAAGTACTGTTCTTCAGACCAAGGACTTAGATATTTCTGCAGCTTTGGATAATGTGACGACTTTAATAAACACATTTAAGGATTTAAGATCTACCTCAGAAGACATATTCAACAAAATATTTGTTGATCTTGAAAACTCGTCGGAACGTCTTGGAGTAGAAATTAAAATTCCAAGGTAAAATGATGCTACCTACATGTCACATTCACCATTCGTCTTTAATTTGCTTTTAGATTATGTGGAAGACAAACCCAAAGGAATAACGTGGAAGCATCCACTACCAATGAGTACTTTCGTAAGTCTATATTTATTCCATTTTTAGACCATTTCATTGAAGAGCTCAAATCAAGGTTTAATGATAGATTGGCAGAAGTAATTCCGTTAGAAGGATTAATTCCTGCAAAATCTTCCAAATATAATATAGGGGAAATTGTAAAAGCAGCCATGTTCTATCAATCGGATCTAAACGTTAGTGAAAATCAGCTTCATGCTGAAATAACAATGTGGCATAAAAGATGGGATGATGAAACAACTGTTATTCGTCCTTCTGCAGCAGTGGAAGCCTTAATGTATTGCACCGATTTTTTTCCACTAATCAGGATCCTGTTAAACATCTTTGCCACTCTTCCTGTCACAACTGCAACACCTGAGAGAAGTTTTTCAACAAGCAAACGCCTTAAAACATATCTACGTTCAACTATGTTGAATGAAAGATTTTGCGGCTTGGCTTTGTTGAATGTTCATAAAGAGGTCGATATTGATCATGAGAAAGTCATTAACAAATTTGCTTCGATGAAGCCAAGGCGTATGCAATTAAAAGATTGGTCAAGTACTGACTAATAAAGAAAAATATTTAATAATATAAATATATATTATGTTTTGTATTTTGTATAAATAAGTATTATGAAACTTTGGTTCAACTTGTTTCAGTAAATTATTAATACAAAATATATTATTTGCTATTTTGTACATAAACATTTAAAAAAAATAGTCCTTAGCCCCCCCCTTTGACAATTGCTGAGACCGCCACTGAATGACTACCTAACTATTGTAGATCATAACAAATTTGAATATAAACGTTGCATTTGAAATTTTATTATATGCCAGAAAGTGAGATTTTTTTTTATCTTAAAATAAAAAATAAAAATTGCGTCATTTCTGGTCATTATATACGATATTCTAAAGGAATTTTGCTCAACAAATAAACAAAGGTGTTACCCGACCTTTTTTACATTTTATTGCTTTATTATATCTGCCCCTTCGGCCTTGTTTAGACAATTTTTTTATCACTGTACAACTTTCCCTAGGAGATGCAAGACCTTGTCGTTGGTGGGGAAGTTCCTGGTCGGGTGCTGAGGGGAATCACCTTTAGCATTTTGGCTTGGTCTAAGAAGCATCTCACTCATTGTCTTGTCTCTGGCTGTAGTGTCGTGGCCAGGGAATTGCACCAAGACATTTAACCAGGCACCTTCTACTGTCTGTGGTCAAGTCTCGCGGGTAGAGGGTGTGGGGGGGGGTCTTGGCTTAACCGCCCGGACCAAGAGGAGACAACCTCACTAAAAAAACTAAATCCTACGATGGTGGGACCAGGTCAAAGGGATGCGTGGCTAGATAGAGACTAGCCTCTACTGGTCTCAACCTTGGAGCACCAGGGGGCACCCCATTGTATTTACCTCTTACTTCTACATGCGGGGCTCTGTAGAAGTGGACTGACTAACCCTAGCTACTCGTGGGAACACTATGAGATCAAACAATCATAAAAACACCACCGGTGAAGCTGTGGGGAAACCCCCTAGTAACACTGGGAACATTATGAACGAAAGTTTTGCAGCTTGGCTTTGTTGAATGTTCATAAAGAGGTCGATATTGATCATGAGAAAGTCATTAACAAATTTGCTTCGATGAAGCCAAGGCGTATGCAATTAAAAGATTGGTCAAGTACTGACTAATAAAGAAAAATATTTAATAATATAAATATATATTATGTTTTGTATCTTGTATAAATAAGTATTATGAAACTTTGGTTCAACTTGTTTCAGTAAATTATTAATACAAAATATATTATTTGCTATTTTGTACATAAACGTTTAAAAAAAATAGTCCTTAGCCCCCCCCTTTGACAATTGCTGAGACCGCCACTGTCGATGAGCGACCATCCTATCAAACGTTTTTTCTTGTCTATTCCGCTCAAGACTCCCGAACCATCCGACCAACCAAGCGTCACGCTTACCAAAGAGAAAGAGAAGGAAAAAAGCGCTACATACACCGATAGATCGATAAAAATAAATCCAATTAACCGTTTCCCCGGTAATAGTACCAATACACAATCTAAATCATTTCGATTTTTGACAAAAGTATCGTCCTCTCTCGGTCGCTCATAGGCGAGTCTCGCTCGCAGACACCTTTACTTTCTGATGGGACCCGCAGATAGTCCGAATACGAGAAGTAAACTCAGAGTAATAGGATACGCAGGGATGCTATATTATCATTAAATTATTCTTGATTCAAATAAGACGCTACTTTTAAATTATAAATTTGTCCATTATTGCAAAGCTTTTGCTCTAGCTAGCGTGTACCCGCGACTTCGTTCGCGTCAGATTAATCATTTGTAATGGTGATGATAAAAGCAAAGCAAAATTTCCATTAACATACAAACTGGATAAAATTTTCTCACATTTATGTCAGCATGAGAAAAAACAATATGGCGTTATTATTATATAACTTGGTAATATCTGAGGGGTAGTTTCATCTCGTTGGAATTTGACTTTCGAAAAATCCGTTTGCTAGAAATAAGCTTTTACGTCAAACAGTTTAAGTAGAATCGTGGTTAATCAATTACCCAACTTTTTGGAACACCCTGTATGATTTTTTAAAAAATTTCAAAATATGTAAAAAAAACAAAATATATTATGCGTGTCCAAGCGTTTTCCCGAAAGACTAACCGTTTTTTAAATAACAAATATTGTAATATTTGAGAGGCGTTTTTACCCTCTTGGAATTTGAGATTCGAGAAACCCCTCCTTATCGAACCTCTACACCCCACAGTCAATCCGTTTGACAAAAATCAGCTTTAAACGTCAAGCAGTTTAAGCGGAATCGTGATTACTCAATGGTCATATTTTATGATACACCCTGTATAATTTTTTAAAAAATCTTAAAATATGTAAAACAACAAAATAAAATATACGTGTTTAAGAGTTGTTCCGAAAAACTCACCGGTTTTTAAATAAAAAATATTCTAATATTTGAGGGGTGGTTTCACCCCCTTAGAATTCGAGTTTCGAAAAATCCTTTCTTATCGAACCTCTACACCCTAAAGTCAGTCCGTTTTCCAAAAATCAGCTTTTTACATCAAGCGCTTTAAGCAGGATCGTGATTAATCAATGACCAAATTTGTCGAAACACCCTGTATACATTTTTAAAAAATCTTAAAATATGTAAAACACATAATAAAATATACGCGTTTAAGCGTTTTTTCGGGAACTGGACCTTTTTTTAAATAAAAAATATTGTAATATTTGAGAGGTGGTTTCACCCCCTTGGACCTGGAATTTCGAAAAATCCCTTCTTATCGAACCTCTACACCCTAGTTTGAGCAGTATCGTGATTAATCAGTGAGTCACTTAAGGATTTTATACATTAGTATAGATTTACACATTTTACAAGACTTTATATAATTAAAATTGTTTACTATAAGGTTGACAACTACCCAGCTTGTTCTTTTACTACTCTCAAGCAATAAGCACCGGGTACGTACATGAATTCAACGCGAAGAAGATATTTCACCCGATTAGAAGGTATAAATAGTCATAAGTACGTTCTCCTTGTTAAGTCGCTAATGCTTCGGAATTTTTTCGCTGCTCTCTCATCTTTTCTATCGGCAACAATCGATGAAGGAAGCGAAATTTTTTAATTTACACCAGAATCGACGGCACTATCGCCAGAAAGCATCTTTCTTATAGCCAGGCAGTAGTTTACGTAATAATTTAATCTTTCTTTAAGTCAAATCAGCTGCACTGAAAAAAATTCATTAAAAAAAACATTAATGACACCCTAGTTAGTCTTTCATCTTTCATAATCTTGTGTACAGATAAAAATAAAACAAAAAGTTTCTATGAACATATATTATGTGCCCTAAAATGCTTCCTGAAGAAGTTAAAGCCCTGGAAAGGTTTAATAAAAATAATATATTTTGGTTATTTTTAAGAACATTTCCAGATTTCACTATTGTTAAAATCGATGCATCGGAACCTTTAAACGCAAATATTTTGAAAACAGTTCACTGTTTCGAACTAAACGAAGAGAACCTTTTTTAAATAAAAAAATCTTAGCTTTAATTTCCATTTATTGCAATTACTGTATCTATAAGGATAAAAGAAGTACCACCAGTTGTACTTTCTCTACCCTAACGGAAAGTACCCTTTCAGGGCTGTTATGGTAATTTAACACTATCGCCATTCCCTTTGGCATTAAAAAGTGTAACAGTACCAAATTTTAAGAAAAACACTTTACCAATCGTCTTAAAAATAAACAAAATAAGTATATTATTTTCATTTAACCTTTAAACGGCTGTAATTTCTTCGAACAGCATTTTAGGGCATATGTTCATAGGAACTTTTTGTTTTATTTTTATCTGTGGAGTCACCCACCGAACACTATTTATTTTGACACCCTGTATATAATCCAAAAATGCTCGTGAAAGGGTGAACCAAGCATAGTTTGCCAAAAATGGAAATGCTTCAGATTGCAACTAAAATATCTTTACCAATAGTTAAATTTACGTATAATCCACAAACACAAACTGTTGAATATCTCAATTCTAACAGATCTTGAGTAATTTGAGAAAATAAACGAAACAATTCGATATTTTCCACAAATATCTCAGGAAAAAAGTTTAAATCTCTAAAACGAAACTGTTTTGTAAAGTACGAGTTAAGGTCTATAACATATTGTAAAATAAGCAAAATCCATCTTTTAAAAATTAAAAAAAAATGTTCAAAAGGAAGACCAAGCAAATTTTGTCCAAAATTGAAATGTCTCAAATTGCAACTAAAATACCCTTACCGATAGTTAATTTTACGTAGAATCCACACTAACACAGACCGTTCAATGATGTATCTCTAAGAGATCTTCACTAATTTGAGAAAATAAATCGAAAATTTTGTTGATACACCCTCTTTTTTAGTCAATATGTCCTAATTAAAAAAAAAATAATTTAACTAAATATTTTCTAACAAACCAAATCATTTACTACATTCTTCAGTTCGCTTGACAGTTAATTAATATCTGCGTCAAAAATAACATAAAAAAAACAAAAGAAATCGACCGTAAAGACTAAAACAATCCAACAAAGAAAGATAGAATCATTAGATAGACTAGAACAAACAAGGGACAGCCAGAAGCGTCCCTCGTCTTTATTGACATTTTAAAAAGTCGTTATTGAAACGTCAATTAATCTAGACTGCTGCGGTTCCTCAGCATTTGGCGCGTGATGGATTTTCGGGACCGAATGAACCAATTATTTTTTAAGAGGAGCAAGCATCCACCTCTGAGTTTTTTTTTATCTTGATGCGGTCTTCGCCGGTATGTCGTGTTGTCATCCTCTGTTATCTAGCTACCGAAATGCAAATTAGTCGATACCATAGACATGTAGAAAAGATAGACTAACCATATACATAGGTTTGTTTTGACCCAAAAAGCAAAATCTTAAACTACCTTAGGAAATTATATAATAAAATATTAGGAAATTTTACAATTTTACATATTTTTTGTTTGATACAATAAAGGATTAAATTAGATAGACATTTGATACCAACATGTAAGTGAAAAAAAAACAATAAACATAATATTAGTTGTTATATTTTTAATAAACAATACATAACTCACAAAGTCATTAACATAACACATAACAAAAATCATTTCGTAACATTTGTACTGTGTACATAAATCATGAACTATGACTATGAACTTAAAAAAAAACAAAAAAGCACGAAATAAAAATCTAAAAAAACGTAAAACACAAATAACTGAATTATTCTATTCTGGAATACTTTCAGGCGCCGAGCTGGTCCCATCTTCATAGGGTATTATAGTAGTAGTAGTACTGTCTTCGTCAGTTTCTATTTCCAAATCAGATATATTTGATGTATCATCTGGTTCTGATTCTGAAGGATGGACCTCTACCTCTACGGGTTCTAGTGGTTCTGGAGGAGTTTCATGTTGTTGAACATCATGCTCCATATCCACTTTTTGTTTTTGTAGTAATAATTTATTGTTATGAGCTACAAACATTATTTTGCCGGTTCTTTGTGCAGTTAAGCGAATCCTTTTTTTTAGATAGATTAGGATAAAACTGTAAGTACTGAAACTTCTCTCTGTGACTGCAGATGACGTTGGTAAAGACGGCAGAGCAACAGCTAAATATTTCAACTGAGTATTTTTACACATTGCTTGCCACCAACTTAGACAGTCTACATTTTTAACTTACATCCAAACGTAGTCGAGAGCCCGTAAACCCGATTTGGCGCAATAATTTGTTACATCTGTAAAAATGGCTTCTTTATTATTGACAAACTGAGGATGTTTGTTAGTGATATTGTTAAGGTGCTCTCCCAGGAAACAGTAGTCCAGAGATTCCCGGCAAAATGCATTCGTTTAAGAGCCATACGTTTTCTACTTTGTAATGCGGAGAAGCATTCATTTTCTTCTGATTTAAGAATAGGCATACTTGACACACTTTCGTTAAATTTTTGCTCAATGTCTTGAATTTTGAAAAGAAATTTCTTGCAAAATTCGGATTTTTGCGAATATTCGCAATTTTGGGACCGAATATTTCGGAAATTTCTGAAATTTCCTGCAAATTTCGTTTGGAAATATTCGCTGCCAACATCACTAATCTCTCTATGCCCTTGGTGCAAATCAAAAATGACAAGAGAGAAAGAGAAGAGGAACTAAGCTCGAAACGCAAAAATTCATATATATCTAAATGTTTTACGATGGCAATTCGTTTAATTACAGTTCTGTTACAAATCTGAACAGATAGAAATCTGTCTAGTATCTGTTTAGTACGATCCTTTGTACCATATACGAGATGCACTACGACGAGATGGTATACAAACTTTATTGATGGTAACTTTATTGGTGTACTATAAGACTTTCTGCCTGGGCACCGAGTATTATCTATAAACTGTGCTCTGGACCTACAGTTAATTTTCCCTTGATTTTTGAAACACACACACGAATAACACGAATCAAAATGCATCATCTTCCAAAACGCAGGGTATTTGACATAATAGGCCAGTCAATCTGGAGGTTGAAGTGGAAAAAATTACTAACCAACCAATCTCAACGGGAATGTGTAGATAATGATCTCCTATTTAACCCCTCAAAAGTCCCATTCGGTCCCAGTGGGGGAAGTTTGAAAAAAAACCGCCGCCATCTTGGATTTTTTCGTTTTTTTTTCAAATATCTTCGTTTGCACAACTTTTTTCGAAAAAACTAAAGATATATTTTTTTGTAGAGAATTAAATTTCTAAAATGAATAGTAATAGAGATAAAGCAATTTTTTACTATACGTTTTATAAATTTTCCAGGGTTTTTAAACCAATCAGCTTTAATTTTTGCGTTAACAGTATAGTGTTAATATAGATAACCAAGTATAAATTTAAGCATTAAAACAATTAAAAATAACGTTTAAATATTATTTATTAAATAAAATTATTGTTAAAAAGTTATTATTAATTAAAAGTTATTAAATGAAATCTGCTATGGCCGTCATCCTGAGCGTCATTTTTGTCCTCAACTAAAATACAAAAGTTTGTGCAACTGATTCCGTAGCACTAACCACACCGTCGAAGAACATTTAAGACCCAGTTTTCTACAAGAGCAATTATTATTGAAGCACTGACTCTCTTTGCAATTGCAAAAAATTTTAGTAGGTCAGGAGGAGGGAGCCACATCTTCTGTTGATTGAATAGGTGTCAGATTGCCTTTTTGATCTTTCTTCCATCCATATTGTACAGAATATAACTTGTTCCCAATCCATTCTTGAATCTAAAATATACAACTTATAACATTTCCTATAATAGATATATCTTTACAGTTACCTGAAAGTATGTCCTGAGTAAACGGAGTTTTCAGAGTTCTCAGTTGGAGGCAAGTTAGCTAAATTAAAGTTAGTCTTGATGTAATACTATTGTATAAATAGAGTGTATCTCAGATGGTTAATATGTTTTATAGCTTGGGCAGTGATATAACTTTGAAAGATAATTTAATCCTGACTGAAAGTCAAAAATGAAAAATGATGACGATCTTTGTCAATACCTCAATGTATTTTTAGAAAAAAATGCTAACAAAGATTACTTGTTTCGGTCAGGATAAATTATCTTTTAAAGCTATATCACTGCCCAAGCTATGTTAAACATATTAACCATCTGAAATACACTCTATACAATAGGATTACATTAAGACAAACCCTTAACTGAGAATTCTGCAAAACTCCATCTACTCAGGACATACTTTCAGGTAACTGTAAAGATATATCTAATATAGGAAATGTTATAAGTCGTATTTTTTAGATTCAAGAATGGATTAGTAACAAGATCCTTTACAATATGGATGGAAGAAGGATCAAAAAGACAATCTGACACCTATTCAATCAACAGATGTGGCGCCTCCGGACCTACTCAAATTATTTTTTTTGCAATTGCAAAGACAGTGCTCTAAAAATTGCTCTTGTAGAAAACTGGGTCTTAAATGTTTTTCAAAGTGTGGTTAGTGCTACGGAATCAGTTGCACAAACTTTTGTATTTTAGTTGAGAACGAAAATGACGCTCTGGATGACGTCATAACAGATTTCATTTAATAACTTTAATTTAATAATAATTTTTTTAACAATAATTTTATTTAATAAATAATATTTAAACGTTATTTTTAATTGTTATAATGCTTAAATTTATACTTTGTTTATCTATATTAACACTATACTGTTAACGTAAAAGTTATAGCTGATTGGTTTAAAAAAAAATGGAAAATTTATATAACGTACAGTAAAAAATTGCTCTATCTTTATTACTATTTATTTTAGAGAAAAAATGATTAAAGGTAAAATATTCTAAATTTAATGCTCTATAAAAAATGTATCTTTAGTTTTTTCGAAAAAAGTTAAGCAAACGGAGATATTTGAAAAAAAACGAAAAAATCCAAGATGGCAGCGATTTTTTTCAAACTTCCCCCACTGGGACCGAATGGGACTTTTGAGGGGTTTGGTTGGTTACTAATTTTTTCCACCTTTACATATAATACTCGGCTACGTTTACTGGTCTATAAGTTGACACAAAATTATAACCTATAATTTGGCAAGACTTTGACAAGCCAAAAAAATCTAAAGGCGAGTTCATACGCATCGGCGTCCGTTTGTCGTCCATCGTTCCGTCAAACCAATAAAATTGAAAAATGATCTGTCATTTTTGAAATAAACCAATAAAACTGGTTAAAAACAACAAGAGACGCCGCATGCCGGATTATTTATATTTAAACCCATCCATAGTTAACTTAAAAAATTTTAGTAACTTTTTTTAGTAAAATAAATAGATTGGTATGGACGTCATCTGCTTTTCTTCTGTCATCGTCTGTCGAAATCTTACCTGAGAAAAATAAACAGAGTATAGTTCATTATTGCAAGAGGTTTTGCTTTTCATTTCATTTAAATTTGATCACAACAAAAAACGATCGATGTTTGAACAAACAAAAAGTTTGAAACTAAAGCAATCAAAACATACTTTTTGAGATAGTTGTTTAACTTAAAGGGTATGCGTGTGTCATAACTGCCATATGCAAATGTCAGCAGCATTTTTCTGTCCGGACACGAACATCACCAAATGGCCAAATATTCCTATTTAACCTGCCTACCCACCGATAACAATTATGTTCAACACAAACGTGATCCGGACAAAATAATACCACTAATAAAGCGACAGACATATTATTTTGAAACGACGACCATGCCGAAATTCATGTGTTTGACATCTCCATCTATGCGCGCTATCTGGCTGGCAAAGAGATGGATCTGAGCGATAGGCGCTCCGCTCGGCTCGATGCTTTGGAGATAACGTTCGAGTGGAGAGAACGCAGCCGGCCGAATTAGCTATACAGGGTGGACCAAAAAATGAGGGGTATGGAATCTATAAAGACCTTGCTATCCTAAAATCGGTGATCTGATTTTAAAGTGTGAGTTAATGATCTTAAATCTTTAACTATATTTACCGCACTTAAAAAACCGGCAACCCTGCTTATTTGTTTCTCTCTATATCAGCTGGTTATGCCCAAGTAGCATTTTTAGACACTAAATCGGAACAGTTTCGTCACATATTTGATACATATGTTTCGTAACATAAATCGCTTTTTGTTTCGAAACATTTTACCAAAATATGGTTTGGTTTGGATGTTTGAAGTGTTGCTGAAGTTGTTGTTGTTGCTGCATAAGCTATAACAACGAACTTACAGATTTCGTTCCCATTTTGTGCCTGAAAAGTTTCCATAATTTATTTGATATTATATCAAATATGAGAACATAACCTTACCTTATTGTTCAGATTTTGTTCTGCAGTTTTTGCATTTAAGCATTCTTCAACTTTTTATAGTACTACAATTAAAAAAGCAGAAGGAAGGGCATATGGTGGGTCCCAAGTAGCATTTTCACGACTTGCGACCACATGTTTACTAAACACAACGTTGGATTAGTTACAAAAAATAGTTAGCTCCATACCTTGGGTATTAAAATAAATGTACACGTTGTTGTAATGTTGTGCCGACGTTGAACTAATACTACAACAAAGTAAAAGCTTCTGCGACGTCGAATAAACGTTGTGTTGTAACCTTTTTTGCTTAAGTGATCTTTAGGTGATTCGGACAACGTACTTACAATGTTGGGCAATAAAGAGTTTTCCGACGTCACTTTCAGGACCTATTCCAACGTTGCGCAAACGTCGTCTATTTTACTAATTCCAACGTTGTTTAGATTTCCTTTTTTTTACATTGGTAGAACGTCGAGCGTCGAGTCATTGGTAGAACCTTTTTGCAACTGTATTGAACCATAACCTTAAACCTTAAATTTTCACTTCATTGTTCTGCTGAGTCAGACAGTTCAGTGCTGTTTTTGTTTTTATAAAAAAAAACTTACCTAATTAAAACGGGACGTAAGGAAGGCACATATAAAACTAAATTTAAATATCCATCGACATATTACCGATACTTTATCCACTCCCTCGTTTATTTAGAATATAGAGGGCGGCACAAGCTGAAGTCTAGGATGACTAAATTAAGCAATCTTGCGACTAGTATACTACCTGTTAAGGCTGAACTGCGACTTTATTAGTCCAGTATGCGACTACTCGAACTACTCCATCTTAATCTCCAAAACAGCAAAGTGAAAGCCGCCATGTTGTTGAATAAGAAAATGTTTCGTTTCTAAAATAGCAATTCCTGCTTTTTGAATACATTAATTTGAAATATTTGACCCTAAACAACACGCGGAAACAATTTTTTTCGACTGCAAATAAATTATTTTCATTTTACTGAAAAAAAAATCAAGAAATTTTTTAAAACTTCTTTAATTTTAAGGCCCATTAGTATTTTTCAAAGCAGAAACAATACATTTATCAATAAATTTGTTTGCGTTTAAATTTTTTGCCTTGGATAACGAGACAGAGTTGGTTAAAGTGTTTCAATAATTATGATCTTCAAACATCCCCCACACTTAAATACTTTTGTTTTGTTTTCCTTTACTGCCATCTGGCATATGTCTCTAACTAAATCATAAAAATAATATTTTTACTATAATTATCCCAATTTAGGATAAAACGCGACTTAGACGCCATATTATTATATTTTTGTATTTTTGTGAATTAGGATTTTAAACAACGTTGCAGTTTGTATTAAATTAGGCTGCTAAACAACGTAGGTATCCAACGTCGTTTCGACCCAAAAATTATTCTCCAAACTAGTGCAGACTAGGGTTGGCCCGAGGTTGTGCCGACGTTGCGCTCCGACGTTTGGTCGCGTGACACAACGTTGTCCCGACGTCCAAATGCTGCTTGTGGTACAAATACAGATATTTTTCTTATGCGATTTTATTATTATTTATTATACACATTACAGAGATTATTTGTTTTAGGAATAAATGGTAATAACAGCCACTACCCATACCCAACAGGAGACCGAAGAGAAATGTTACCAGCAAAGTCTTTTTCACTTTTTTTCCACAATGTAATACATGTTTTTATGTTTTAATTGTCTTATAATAACTAAATAAAAATATTTTAATTATTTTGACCAGAAGTTTTGATTAGCGTTGTTGACAAGTGATTAGTTCAAAATTTCTACACAGTTAGCGCTTAAACGAAACATTTTGGAAACAAGGTTTCCATTTATTGTTGATTCTTTTTCGAAACACGAGTTTCTCTCTTTTTAGGCACAAAATATGTTATAATGTAGATGATTCGTGTACTACTGAAATGAAGATAATATACCCTAAGCTAAATATAATTTATTACAGATGTAGTAAAATGAGTAACTAATTGTGAAAAATAAAGTTCCAACTCTAGATGCAACATTTTTCATAAACTTGTGCGGTTTGAAATTTTGATGCAAAATCCGGCAATACCGCATAGAAGAAATGCAACAACCCATCTTTTGACTCTTTTTAATACATATTTGATTTTCCATTAAGTTGTCTACATCACTGTCTTATGTCTTACACGTTAAAATCCAGACCACGCAAACAAAACACGTAAGATGAAACTGAACACAAAGCAAAAATACTATGGCCTTAATTTGTTATCGACAGCTAAGTTGGATCCCTTTTTCGAAAATATTTGTGAAAATAATTGTTAATTATATTAAAACATCTCATTAGTTAGGATTAACTTGAGCCACCGTGTATAAGGCAAATCATGTTCCATCCCTTTTGGCCTTATGGCCTTCCTTTATGTGAGACCTACTCAAACACACAATGCCACAAATTTGTCGGTACAAAGGACCAGCATAATGTTCATTAAGGTCAACCAAAGGGTCTTGACAGTTCATCTCTCTCTACCTATATCCACCTATTGCGACGCACAGGGGAATATTTCATATATTATTTTAATATTTAATATATTTGTGCCAGTGAGTGTATTTGTATAATCGTATACACTAAAACCAATTAATTTTTCCTTCTTTGTTCTTATCTCAATAAAAAAACTTCCAAGCAATAAATCATGCACCCACGTCTTTGGAAATTAAACTTTTTTGTTCACAACCAAATTAATTTTTCAGGCAGACCGGTTTTTCTAAAATGACGTCTCAAAAAAAGTTTGCTGCATTAGCAGCAGCTTAATATCAACTTGGCCGAACTTTTTAAATTTAAATTGAACCTAATAACCATAGAATGGAAAAATAAGAGGGGGCGAAAAACAAGGGACTGTTTGAGCTTTTATAATTTGTTAAAAAATTTAGACCTCTTTTCGAAAGAAAAACATTGTTAATTTTATTAATAAAAATACTATAGAAATATGTGTCTACGTATAAAATAACTTTATATCTTGACCTTTTTTGTATTAAAAAACGTGTTCTATATTTTGCTCTTAGATCTTATAACTTACTTGAAGAAGTAAATTCGCTTCATCCTTTTGTTGGATATGAAGAGAGAAATTGATTATATTCAAATATATAATATAATAATTCAATAGAATATTCGATAAATGATTTAAATTAATTAACTAAATAATTAATTAATTTTAATATTCAGTACTAGCAGGGCCGGATCTACCTAAGGGCTGTTTGGGCTGCAGCCCAGGGCCCCGAGGTTACAAGGGGCCCCCAGACCACGCTAAAAACAATAGACCCATAGGTGGAAACTGTTGAATCGTGAAATAAAATTAAAATTCACGTTAAAAAGTTTAAGCCAGACCAGATGGTTTTGCCACTATGATGCTGTCAAAGCCTTAAAAATAATTATGATGACATTATAAAAATTTTCGAAAGTTTCAGCGAAATGAGATGAGAAAGTTGATTTCGGAAAAAGAGGCACAGAAATTTATTCAATAAAATGGCGAAACTCGAGACTGCAATTTTGATTATCTTTTGGGAAGAACTTTTGCAGAGATTTCATTTAGTTAATAAAAAATACGCCTGGTTTAGACATTTGTGAAGGCAACAAGTTAATTGTGTCATTAAAAGACTTTGTGAATAACATACGATACCGATCAGATCAAAAGCTAAAGGAATACGAAGAGAAAGCTAAAAATTAAGTACTAGTGTGAGGATAGACTACAATGACGTAAACAAGAGACGCATTATTCCAAAATTTTCAGATAAGTCTACAGGTGAATTCTCAGTATACGGCGTATTTGGTGACGAACTTCACCGGTATTTTCTCTTGTTGACTAATGATAATGAATAAAACTAACTTTCTAAATATGGACTGTATTTACTAATTGAGGAACTTGTACATTCAACATGGACGCTTAGCTCGGCGGCTGGTGTCGATTTTTTATCTCGTAGAATATAGTGCGCGCGTCAGCTGTTCCAACGTTGCCACTGTTGCCACGTATTTTTTAAATCCGACCATAACCGCCGGCCTTGAAAGATTAACTTTCAAAACATAAACTACTACAACTAATGGTTTTACAAACAACATATCAATTAACACTAGATATGTAAACATCTTAAATATTGTATAAAAAATATATATAGCTAAATTGAGGCTAACAATGATAAGATAATTAATTAAGCCTCTGTTGGTTCGCACTAAGCCTATGAGATGGTTTTAGAAGGGTCGACCTCGATTGGAAGAGCGCATAACTTTTGTACCGACCTCTTTATCACTCCGGCACTAGTACGCACACTAACAACTCGCACTAACCCATCCTGTCCTGGGTGAAGCTCGACGATCCGTCCAAGCTTCCAATTCAGCGGTGCGGCGTTTTCTTCCCTCAGAATGACCATAGTGCCCACTTCCAAGTTCTGATGACCAGGCGTAAGAGCAAGGAAGTCATTTGGATTAGAGGATAGAGGGGTTAGGGGTCGGGAATTTAGAACCGCCTCTATCTGTGTAAGCACGGTGCTCATGTCTTCAAAAGTTAAAATTGTATTACCTATAACCCGCGCTATATGATGTTTTGCTGATTTAATAGCGGATTCCCAGAGACCTCCGTGATGAGGTGATCGAGGAGGAATATACCGCCAGTCAATGTGGGATTGCTGACAAAATTTATAAAATTCTTTATCTTGTCCCACGGATTTTAAAAAGTTTTCTACTTTTTTCAGCTCGTTATTCGCCCCAACAAAATTAGTTGCATTGTCGGAATACATTCGAGTACATATACCTCGTCTTGACACAAACCTTTTTAGACAATTTAAAAATGAACTACTGCTTAAATCGCCTGCGAGCTCTATATGCACTGCCTTGGTCGACAAGCATACGAATAAGCACATATAACTCTTTATAATAGCGCGATTTCGTAGTTTACCGTCTTTTAGATTGAACGGACCTGCAAAATCGACGCCTGAAACTAGAAAAGGTCTACTAGACCTTACTCGGTCTTCTGGCAGATCAGCCATTTTTTGCTTAATACTGCCAGGCTTGACTCGAAAGCAGGTTACGCATCTCGCTAACATACTTCGAACCACACGTCTTCCGTTTATCGGCCAGTAACGCTGTCGTAAAGAGGCTAAAATTAGTTGTGGCCCTGCGTGTAATTGTTTGTGATGCTGATCTAATACTATCAGTCTAGTCAATGGATGTCTTTGAGGTAAAAGTATGGGAAATTTGACATCGTACGTTTCGTTGGAATTGCGAAGTCTCCCACCCACGCGCAAAATACCCGATGCATCGATAAAGGGATCAAGTGACCTAAGCGTACTTTGTTTTGGTAAATCGTTAGATCTATGTATAGCTAGTATTTCGTCTTTGAACTCTTGGGCTTGCATAACCTTTATCAAAGCAACAATGCTTCGTCAAATTCTGTATTTGATATGTCACCAAAATTCCTGTTACCTACCGTACACCTGGAGTTTTTACTAAATCTAAAGCATAATGCTACAATCCGAACTAATTTATATAATGAAGAATACCGTGTAAAAATTTCAGAATCGATAAGTACGCTGGTAAAAGTAAACTTAACATTTCGTTGTTCAGGAATAGAACTTGTATACATATTATGCTCAGTTTTTGGCCATTTGTCTAGATTATCTCTAAGCCATGGAGGTCCTAACCACCACAAATCTAAGTTTTTAAGCAATATAGGTTGTGTGCCTCTCGATATGATGTCAGCTGGATTGTCGGCAGATTCAACGTGTTTCCAATAATAACCTGTAGTGAGTTCTTGTATCTCTGCGACTCTATTAGCCACGAAAACCTTCCACCTACTTGGCTGTTCCGCAATCCACCCCAGCACAATTGTAGAGTCTGTCCACAAATATATATCATCAGGACTTATATCTAACGCAGCAATAACCTTTTTTGTTAAACGAGCTAATATCACAGCTCCGCATAGTTCCAAACGCGGTAAACTAATCTGCTTTATCGGAGCTACACGAGACTTGGCACAAATCAGACGTACTAGAATGTTACCAGCTGCATTAATGGAACGAAGATACAAACAGGCACCATAAGCTTGCTCACTGGCATCAGAAAACCCATGAATCTCAAATCTAACAGCATCTAATATTGCAATTTGCCTGGGAATCCTGATTTCATTAAGACATGCAAATTGCTTATAAAATTCATTCCATGTTGTAGCCAAATCTATCGGAATTGTTTCGTCCCAAGCTAATTTCAACTGCCAAAGTCTTTGTAGCAAAATCTTTGTTCTTATGATGACAGGACTCAGTAAGCCTAACGGATCAAATATTTGTGATGTTATCGACAATATCACACGCTTTGTTACATCAGCATAATTCCTAAATCGTTTCTCCACTACATATTGCAACGCATCAGAATTTGCTCTCCAAAATATTCCCAATGTTTTATTGCATTCATTGTCTGCTATAATATACCCCATATTATCTGCTTTTTCAAAGGGAAGACCATCCAGTACTTCTCTATAGTTGGAAGACCATTTTCGTAATGGAAACCCGTATTTACTAAGTTCTTCATAAATGCATTTTTGCTATCTCTATAGCCTTTTCAACTGACTCTACACTTAAGATTAAGTCATCTACATAAAACTGTTTTCTTATTATCTTGCTTATCTCTGGTAATCTATCTTCAATATCTAAGGCAATCTGCACGAGGCATCTAGTCGCTAAAAAGGCCGCAGGTGCAGTACCATACGTTAATGTGTTTAGTCTATAATGTTCAAGCTCTGAATCAGAATCCGCGCGCCACAATATTCTTTGTAAGTCACGCTGCTGAACATCAACATTCACCTGTCGGTACATTTTTGTAATATCTGCTGTCAATACTACACTATGTTGTCGAAATCTAATCAAGATATCAAACAGATCATCTTGAATACATGGCCCAACCATCAATACATCATTTAATGAAAAAAATTGCTAGAGGTTTTTGAACTAGCATCAAACACCACACACGTAGCTTTGTAGTAGTACTACCTTCATTTATGACACCGTGATGTGGTAAATAGCATATATTATTGAGAGAATCATTCTGAATCTCAATTTTACTCATGTGTCCCAAATCGATATATATTCTTGAATAAATGCTGAATATTCTTCTTTGAGGACTGCATTTTTCATAAACTTCTTCTCTAAAGAGTAAAATCTACTTTTAGCATTTTCTAAAAATTACCTAACTTGCTGCTATTATCTTTCAGCGGCAAAGTTACACAAAATCTACCAGAACAGTCCCAGTGACTCTATCTACAAAGTGTTGCTCGCAATCTGATTCCTCTTTTGAATAATGCGATGCTGTGGCTACTTCCCTCAATATGCCAAAATTTCTCCAATTGTTCTTGTACATCTTGAGAGGCTAACAAATAAACGACTGAGCAGCTGTGCTTGATTTATCATGAACTAAACGTCCTGATATGATCCAACCGAAAACGCTTTTTTGTAACAGCGGTTTCCCCATACCTAACCTAATTTGCCCTACACAGAGTAAGTTAAAAAATAAGTCAGCCCCTATTAAAACATCTATTTTTGCCGACATGTTAAACTCTGGGTCCGCTAATTTTAAATTAGACGGTATATTTATAGCTGACGCCTCAAAAGATTGTACCGGAATATTATATGTGATATTTTTTAGAACCAGAAAAGACAGAGTTGCTGTAAAGTTATTATAACATGATTTGATAATAGATTCTGTTTGACTGTCGATTTTGGTAAGCATTTGATTAACTCCTGAAATAGGTATATCTATTGTATTTGTCTTTAATTTTAGTTTTCTTACCAACTCACTAGAAATAAAATTCATTTGAGAGCCACTGTCTAACAACGCTCTGCACTTTACATAGTTATCTTTATTATCTTTTATGTAAATAAGCGCAGTAGACAAAATAGTTTGACTAGCCTCTTTTGGATTACTGTAAGAAGTTGCAGCTACGAACTGCTCCTCTGTTGCTTCCACCCCGTCTACACACGCATGTACCGTGTCCGCTTCTTCCGGTTTGTTTTTTCTCCCTGACTCTATATCTTTATTCACTAACCGTCCGTTCCCAAAATTTTGATTTATTTGCTTTTCTAGATGTAATAAGCTATTATGCCGACCCCGACACCTTTTACAACCACTTGCCCGACATTCGCTCGCTGTATGACTAGATCGTAAACAATTGAAACAGAGTTTAAGTTTTTTAATTTCCCTGAGTCTCTCCGAAACCGAAAGTGCTAACAATTTTTGACAAAAGTATACAAAGTGTGATCCCTTGCAAAACTCGCACTTTACATTGGATCCTCCTACTGCCGCGTAAGCCCCACGAGAATTTTGACTACCGCTATAACCTTGTTTAATAGTCCCCTTTGTATTACTCTCAACAGTTTCTAAAATATGACATTTATTGTTTAAAAAATTAATAAAATTAGATAGTTGTGGAACACCTTTAAAATCTGATATGCTTTTTTGTTCCCATTCCTTTTTTGTTTCTATATCTAATTTCTTGCTCATTAGAAAAATAAGCAATCTATCCCATGTGTCTACCGGTTCTCCTAATGTTTTCAGGGCCCGAATGTGCTTTTCAATAGAATCACTTAAATTTCTTAGTAACTGGGAAGATTCCCTACTTACAATCGGCATATCCACCAGGGCTTTAATATGGTTCTTAATAATTACAGGTTTATTTTGAAATCGTTTTTTCAATAAGTCTAAAGCTACTTCGTAGTTGTCATTTGTTATTTCCAGACAATCCAAAATTTTTCTGGCCTCGCCTTCCAGGCAATCCAATAAGTAATAAAATTTTTGTATGTTATCCAAACATGGATTATTGTGAACTAGCGTCTGAAAACCCTCAAAAAACTGCAACCACTTCTCAAAATCACCCCTAAATTTAGGTAAACCTAAGCTCGGCAGCTTAGCCCCGCCCACTATGAACGAGTTGTTATCTATCCCACTACTACCCTGACTATTTTGAATTAATGACGGATTAGTTAAACTCTGATTGTGCTCTGCCTTTAATTGATATTGCGAAATGTGCCCCTTGGCCGTAGCCAACAACGAATAGAATTGTGATTCGAAGCTTTCATACTCCAAGTTGCCATCTGCTTCAGAGTCAAGAATTTCTATTTCTATTTGAATTTCTTCAAATCGGTCCAACAGTGGCTCTATTTTTTCGGTACGGACTTGAAGCTCCTTTATTTGGCTCAAATTAAACGTGTCTACGAATTCTGCAAACCGATTTAAGGTTTCTTTTATTCTATTCCGCCTAACGACTAATTTTGCTAGTTCCGAATTTCTATCTTCCGAGCTTTGACTCATCTTAACACGCTTACGTCTCAATATAGAACTATCTAAAAAACTATCTATCTATTAGAAACTCGATGACTAAAATGTTTTATTCTATAAATTAGAACGTCGATGGTTGTGACGTACCATCGAAAGTTGCCGACAAAGGATAATGTTTTTCTATTAACGATACTGCTCGAAAGTTTCTTATTTACAAATTAAAATGTCTACAATCCCCACTAACTATAGGTACGCACTTAATAATCTTTAATTTCTATTTATTATTTTTACTGGTCTAAATTTCAAAATATGTCTAATATAATAAATATCTATAACACTAGTCTGCGATTTTTTATGAAACCAACTACTTACACAAATAGAGAGATACTATAAGGAGAAATAGGACATTAACTATAATGGAACAAAGGACGGAGACTTACCAAGAAAGCAACGCCGGCCATGCAGCTCTAACAACTCTCATATGAAACACTGGCTTTTTCTCCACTATCCGGCTCGAAGGACCATTATGTTTGGTGACGAACTTCACCGGTATTTTCTCTTGTTGACTAATGATAATGAATAAAACTAACTTTCTAAATATGGACTGTATTTACTAATTGAGGAACTTGTACATTCAACATGGACGCTTAGCTCGGCGGCTGGTGTCGATTTTTATCTCGTAGGAATATAGTGCGCGCGTCAACTGTTCCAACGTTGCCACTGTTGCCACGTATTTTTAAATCCGACCACGGCGCATAAAGAAGAAAGATTTAAAAGAGACACGTTAAACGTTACGTTGGATAAGCTGATTATGGATTTAAATAAAAGGAGCCAAGTCTATGAGACAAAAATATAGCAAAAAATTCAAATTTTTAATGGATTTGCAAGACCAAAATATCGAAAACATAGATTTGGAAATTGCACGTCATATTATTGATTACTATCCCGATGACGTAGACGAGCATTTAGTGAATGAGTGCATTCAATTAAAATCGTATTGACTCCAATCTAAGCCAGAGTCTTACACCTCTTGCAGTAATATTTTTATGCTCATGCATGAAAATAAACTTATTGACGTGTTCCCTAACTGCTATACCATTTTAAAGATTTTTTTTATCATTGCCAATCACTAGCTGTGAAGCAGAACGCTCCTTCTCCAAGATGTCCTATGTAGAAAATAAATATAGGACAATAATGTCGAACCATCGACTAAATAATTTATCACTTCTTTCCATAAACTGTGATCTAACAAAAGACTTGCAATGTGATGGCCAAATAACTGTCAATTTCTGTGACTGCAACCTATCAAAAAAATTCTTTTACTAATTCATAATAAATAAATAAAATAGTTTTATTGTTTTTTTATATTCTTATATAATATCACTATTTCGGTTTCTCTCTCACCCAAAGGTTGCCTGGAAGAGATTACTACCACAGCAATAAGTCGCCTTTTGTACAACTAATACTTGCGTAGATTTAAGTAACATTTATGGTTTTTTTGTGCAATAAAGAATATATAATAATAATATATCATTATAGAAACAGTTTTTTGACATGGCTATTAGTTGAGTACTTAGGTAGGCCTCTAAGTAGTTTCAGCCCAGGGCCCCCAAATTCACGATCCGCCCCTGAGTACTAGTAATAATTTATTGTTACACACATATACAAAAAGTGAGCATGATAAAATCATAGTATAAGAAAACTAGTAGCTTTACTCCTTATCAAATCCTTTGTTCTTTTTCTGCCACTTTATATGACCTTGTTCTCGCGTCCCGTGACCACTGACGTAGCTGTATAGTCGCGGTCTATAACTAGGCAAAGTACAGTCGTGGCACTCGCCATAGTTTCACAGAGATGTATTTAGGAAAATATGAATTCACAATAAAATAAAATAAATAAATTGATCAACGAGTAAAAATTTGCTTGAAAACATAATATTTTCACATTTCGTGTAAGTAACAATTCTTCTGTATCTGAAAATCTCTGATGGGAAGAAATGCGGAAAAAATATATAATGACATATTTTTATATTATTATTTAACTTTTTTTCAATTTAAAACAAGTTTAATTTTAACATTAACGTGTTTCTTTTGTAGTTATTGGTCATTTTCATTGGATAACTAATATATTGAACAACACATTGTACTAAATAATAAAATAACATATTTAAACTTCAATAATTGCTAATAAACATTACAGAAATTTCAAAAGAGGAAAGAAACAAGAACAGTGAGAAATAGAATCACTACTTTCTCACGTAATAAAAGAATAATTTTTTAGTTGTTGTTACCGAGTCTCGAAGGTACCGAAAGAACCGGGAATTAATAATTTCGAGTCCCGGTTCTTTGATATCTCAAAAGAACCGGGAATTTCCGGTTCTGAACCGTAGTTACCATATTTTCAAGAAATTATGTTTTTTAAAATTAAAAATTCCACATTTTTTTCAAAAGAAAAATTGCGCAGAAAAATCCTCATATTTCTGGGGTCAAAATATATAATAATAATAATAATAATAGCTCCCGTATATAGCGTTTAACGCCTTGGGAGTAGCAAGGTACAGCTTGCCATACTAGAGCCGTTCGGTATACAAGGAAGGTAATGTGGCTAGCATTACGCTTCAACCGCCCCGCCTATTATTACCTCAGGATTGTGAATCCCAAGTACTCATTTAAGGCTGAGTCGACCTAGGTACCCAAACTATTTTTATTTTAATAAAAATAGTCGGCTGATGCAATGGCGGGTGTGGGATTCGAACCCACTACCTTCAGATTGGTAGACGAGAGCCTGTACCTCTGCGCCACCAGGCACCCTAAAATATATTACCCCTAAAAATATTTGCACTTATTTAAAACACACTGTATAGGGCGATTTACGGTTATAGTACGTTATAGCGGTTCCGGAACCAAAGTTGTTTTTCGGAACCGGTAATTTCGGTACCATTCCTCTAAGAAACCGGGATTTCCATTTTTTTCCGGTCCTTTCGGTACTAGCAAATTTTTGTTCAATGATGGTACAGTTTATTAAAGAGCAAGCAAGGGATGGTTGTCAAAAGTAAAATCGATAAAAAATTGAGGTTTAAATGAAAATAATATCAAATGATTAAGTAGTCATCAGTCATGAGAATATTAACCTGAACCACACCTACTATGATATAACTGTGCTTATAATAATGTTGCCTAACGCGCGTCTCGCTTGTACGCTGCTTATAATATAATATTGACTGTTTTATTGATACCATACAAACAGAATAAAAATTAGACGGGCGCAACATCCAAATAAGTATATTTATATGGCAGCATCCGGGTGACTTGGTCCAATTACACTTGAACCGTGTCAACCAGGCTTAAACTTTTGAAAACACGGCATCATCGAATTATCCGAAAATAAAACATATTAACACTATAGATTGCCTTTTCTTTTTACCATCTTCGACAAAGCAGAAACTCTACTAAACCACAAACGACAATCATCAGACTCAATTCCGTCATAATACGCCGTCTAACTTACTAGCCATCATCCCCAGGTTGACGGTAGCAGTGCCCCGCCGGCCGAGGGACACACAATTACCCATTCATAGTTTCGATAAAATCGCATCGAATGATTTACAAGAAATTAGCATACGCCATCAGTAATAGCGCTGGGTCTATCTAATCGCGCGCGGTTGCGTTCCATTAATTAATTAATAATTAATTTCTGGTTTATTGGGCGGCTGATTTATGGAAATCGCTGCCAAGATGCGCGCCTACCGGCCGGCAGCAGCATCAGCTAGCCGATAGATATATGTAGGCAGAATGTTATATACGGCCGTTCCTAGATATACACATGCGAAGATAAGAAATCGATGTAAAATATTGGAGCTATCTGTGGTGGTCGAGTATAGAGCAAGCAAACAATTAGCTTTAAGCTTCATTCAGGATCTCAAAATTAGTGGAATAAATTAGTGGTTACAGTTACACAGTGTGGTCCAAACTGTATTCTGGAACCTTCAGCCAGCATATTCTGCAGATAAAAATAAGTAAAAAAGTTCGAATAAATGTATGTCTTAAAATGCTTAGTTTCGGAGATACAGGATGTAGAATTTTAATTTTTATTTCGATTTTTTCCAAATATTTTCTAAAATAACGCCAATATTTGGATGAAAATTCCACACCTGTAAAATTTTTAACCAATCAAAACGTGTTTTTTTGGCAAATCACCATGGCAACGGATAAAGTTTAGTGAAAATTTCACACCTCTACTTTTCAACCAATAACATGCTTTAATGTTGACTAGTTACCATGGCAACTGAAAAAATTTCCGGAAATTTTTTCGAGGCGCCACGAAACTTTAGTGGAAATTTTTTGACAGTTGAAAAGGTAAACATAAGATCTACAATCATAATGTGAATGAACTACAATGTCTATATATTGAAATATTACCCATTTGAGTTTTAGCATTTGATGTACTGTTGGTAATATTTTTTATTTAAGGAAATATGTTAGATATAATTATGAATTTCTTCGAAATTGCCATATGTTCTAAAAATATAGTTCTGCTGCCTTTATTTAACTAAAGCTGGTATTTTCATTTAACGGAAATATGATGATATACACCTTGATTTTGAGGTGTTATCTGGTTTTATATTTTCAATTTCTTCTTTAATGACTTGTTGGTTTACTTTTTCCAAATCGCATATTTCGCTATACACTTCTTACTCTACGTACAGACGTTTTAAACTAGTAATAGCTTAATGACAGAATCGCAAACAAAATGACAAACATACAATATGTCAAACAATACTGGCCAACTTAACAAATTGAAATTATTTTAAAATGTCAGCGTTGGATTAATATTTTTTTTCAAATTTAGGTGTGAAATTTTTCATCGAATAGCCACGCAACTAATTATTCCTGCTGGGCACGAATATTTTAGAAAATTATCCTGTCTTCGACTCGGGATAATTTTCAAAATATTCGTGCCCTCAAAAAATTTCCAAAATAATTTAAGCTCTTGTGATATTATATGAAAATTTTTCCTTTGTGTTCCTGTTCTTCCAATTTTTGACGTTTATAATGACAGAATATCTTTTGAGAGTCTGGCTTTATTTGTTTGCGATAATTTTGATACATTTCAATTACAAAGCTGAGAAGAAAGTTTGTAAACTGCTTCCATACGCTTGACTTCGATTTAGTATTCGCGGGTGTCAACTGCTTAATCTCTGGCGAATATTTTCTTTGCTTTCATGACCGAAGCGAAACATTTTTTTCAAGCCGTGTGCCGCTTGACAGCTTCAAAACAAAACAGTTTTAGGTTTGGGTGTCACTTAGTTGTCATAAACTAAATAATCAATTCGACCAAAATCGAAAATACATTTTAATTATTTGATTTTCAAACACAATTTGGTGTGGAATTTTCTGACGGAATACACGAGGTCACCCAACTGACATTTTTCTCGCTCCGCGAATATTTTAGAAATTTCGGAAATAATTTAACCTCTAGTGGTATTACTAGTGAAAATTGTGGTCTGGGAGTTTTTTGACATGAGAAATTTGATTTAGATGTCAATATACGACCATAGATAAAAGAAAATAATCTACTATTAAGATAGATATGAAACTTAATAGTAAAATTTTGGGTCAAAGCGCCCCTCCGTGTTTTTAGTGAAGACTATACGTTTAACCCAGCGCCTCTGCCTTTTCTGCTGTAAATTTTTATAAGCATTTGAATTCAAAGGATTTGTTTTAAAGTTAGACTGATATATTAGTATATCAGAGTAACTTTAATAAAACATAAGTATATATATATATATATATATATATATATATATATATATATATATATATATATATATATATATATATATATATATATATTTGCATAATTCTATTTTTTTATTTATTTTACAGAGTTTCCATGTAAATGATCGTAAGTCGACTGGCTGTCTAATCAATAGACCGAGATTTATAGATTTTAAAGCGAACGAAAAAAAATCAAACAACTAATACATACCATATATTTCTTTACCTAAGATACATACCTTATCGTCTTTGGAAACACGTACATTTTTGCAGTTTTATTAGTTTCTTTGCAAGATGCAACACAACAAGAAAAACACCATTTTTACAGTTAATAAATAATAAAACTATTTGATCATGATATTTAAAATTTAGATAGATAGAAAATTAAAAACAAACGAGTATTTGCAAACGCAGGCCCAAATTAATAAAATCAAAAATTCTTCCTTGAAAATCAGGCTTTTTTCACTGAAAAGGTATTTTTGATTTATCAGCAGTCATTGTCAAGTTGGATACATACAGGTAAGCTTTCGAATTAGTCTAAAAAATTATGGTGTGATTCCTATGTGTTCTTAAAACAATTTTTATATAACCATTGGGTCTAAAGTACTTCCTTCTGATCTACAGGGTGTTAAAAATTTAAAAAATCGATTTTTTGCTTAATATAAATGGTACACCACTGCTTTTTTTTAAAGAAAATATATTTTTTCTTGACTGGCCATTCTTTTTCAACAAAATTGATCTTTTGAGTTTTTCTTGTTCATCACTCAAGAACCTGCCTTAATTGTTCTTCAACGATTTTTTATTTTAGATTATCGAAACACCCTGTATATGCATATCACAGGCAACCAAATAAACTAGTAACCTCTAAAAATTATTTTTCCTACCACTAGCGACATACCGTGTTTTTAGTGTGTACTAAATTATTTTATCAAAATTTTACCATATAAGTTTTCAGGCAATGATATACGACTCCTACTTGTGGAGGACGCCACCTACATATTTTTAATAGTTTGAAGGGTAATAACTTTTCGTCCGTACCTGTATAAAACTACTGAGTAGAAAAATATATATTTACGACATTTTTTACGTAAAAAAGATCTCTTGGTAAAAATCGTTAAAATGGTTTTCGAGATATTTGGAACTGAAATTATCAATACCTGTCACCATTGATATAAATTATTATTAGACTGAAATCATAAATTTGAAATGTTTTTGTACCAAAAGTTGCCAACAGAAACTATTTTATCATCATTTTTTCGAAGAAAAATTCATGATTAATTTAAAAAAAATTATTTTATTCCCAAATTTATCATTTCAGTCAAATAACTATCTACTCAACATGTTTAGTTTTTGTCAATAATGACATGTATTGAATATTTTCATTCTAAATATCTTGAGAACGGTTGCTCGTAGCGATTTTTACCAAGAGATATTTTTTTACGTAAAAAATCACGGAAATGTATACCTTTACACTCAGTAGTTTTATACAGGTACAGACGTTATTACACTGCAAAGCAGTTAAAATACATGTAGGTAGCGCCCCCTACAAGTAGGAATCATATATTGACATCAAAATCAAATTTCTCATGTCAAAAAACCCCCCCAGACACCAATTTTCATCTAAATATTGACGTTACTTCAGAAATTACTTGGAAAAAATCGAAATAAAAATGAAACTCCTACACCCTGTACCTCCGAAATTAAGAATTTTAGGACATACATTTACACGAACTTTTTGTCTTGGTTGATATTTATCTGCAGCATATGCTGCCGAAGTTTCCGGAATACGTTTCGGACCATCCTGTATTTTATGTTAAAATTTTACGATCATTCGCAATGTCTAAAAAATCCAATTAAAAATAATAGAATATCCTAGCAACGCGTTGCAACGGTTTGCGGTAATCAGGCTAATAATTGGCTTATAAAACAATAAAGTTTTGATTTCTAACCACCATTTCTCTTGACGAATGATAATCAAAGGCCAAGATGACATTATTAGCAAATTTTGAAGTATAATTAATGGCAAAAGTTAAGTTTGTTAACTTTTTCTACTAATTGAAAATTACTAAGTTTTAAAGTGTCCGTCCACAACAACCTAACTTTGATTATTAACTAATCATAACTATCTGATAAATTTTTTGGTTCAGTGCAGTCCTGGATGTGAATTGTGAATTATTTTGTTATGATTACGAGCGCTGTATGTCATGTCTGAAAATACACCACACAGACAACTGTTTCCATGATTTATCATTTACTTGACAGTTCTTCTTATATTTATTACATTATCGGCTTAAAACTGTAAAATACATGGAAGTTTCGGTTCTTATTAAGTTTGTTTCGTGATTCATTTATCTAGCATTTTACGTTGTATAAACCACAACACTGCATATTATATCGACCCGTTTAAGCTCCAGTTTCCCCTTTAAAACAACTATATGAAAAATTCACGGCATTACACGAGCACCGTGAGTCATGGGAAAAACCAAGCCCACCCCACTCCCCCCGACTCCCCCCAACAGCATCCCCCCAGGACGGCATTTATGTGGACGAATAAATCAGGGGCGCTTCTGCTGAATTTATGGCCGAGATAAAGTCAGCCGAATCGGTCGCTTTTTATAGTTCGGCCGCGCCGTGAAATGTAGACGCTCCCCTAACCGGTCCCCCTTTCGCTCCGGTCTCCCCTGGTCGGGGGGACAGGATCGGAGATTAGGGTGCACGGGTGGGACAGAGGAAAGCACGATTTTAAAATTGTTGGTCCACTCGTTGTAATAAGCTCTTGATGTGGGAATTTTAGTAGTACTTCAAAATTTTATTGAATCTGATTTTTTTTAACTTATTTGATAATGATTAATCTGACAAACCTCGTCCTAGGTATACCTACCATTTTTAATAAATTTGTTTGTTGTTAAATTTGGAAGATATTAAAATAAGTTTAAATTATTTTTTTTTCGATATTTCAGTAACCGCCCTCGAATTTGGGACATGCAATCTGTACAGGGTGGGTCAAATTCGACGCTTTTAAATGGAAACACCCTTTTCTATAGGAGATAGACGAAAACTAATATCGGTGTCTGGAGCTCAATTTTTGTCAAAAACATGATAGTGAAAACCGCATATCGATATCTGTTACCGTTTCGGAGTTACGGGGTGTTTTTCAAAATATGCACTTTAACAAATCGCTGTAACTTTTTTTGTTATGGAAAATTTTGTATTTTTAAGGAAACATTTCCAAAGCAACTTTTACGTAGAATTTAATGGTTTAAGTATAATTTTTTTAAAATTAATAATTTAAGAATTATCAACAGAAAATTTGATTTTTATGGGACACCCTCTGTGTATTTTTTAATTTATTGAAAATAATTTAAAATTACCTTCCAAAAATATAACACACTTGATATTTTGCTCGATTCCTCTTCGAGATATAGAGTATATAAAGTTCGCCCGCTTTAAATGAGTAGGCTTTGAACAGCACCGGCTGTAATGCAAAAAATCTAGCTGTTAGCATCAATTAAGACGAAAATAATATTTGCTATGAGAGATGCAGAATTTTATAACTATTTAAAAATATATTTAATCAACATCAACACATTTAAACTATATCTAATAACAAGAAAATAAATAGCCAAACCAAGACATGAGATTTTGCTATAGGTGTTCAGCATATCGACCGTCTTCTGTTATGGACAGACGGGGCAGTTTTTGAACATTTCTCGCGGAATTCATTAACTCAGTGGGGGTGAAAGATACCCCTCTCATAACTGCTAAGTATTTCTAATTCTTATCTAGACAGTATACGGAGGAATAAGGAACCTTTATTTTCCGCAAATATATCGATAGGATTAGATCCATGGGCACTAAGTCAGGCGGCCTCGACGGCCAACGGCTGGAATCTTGGTTGGCTATTCAATTATTCTTCAAATTGGATGCAAAAATTTGCTGATAACTTCAGCGATCAGAGGCGGTGCATCGTCTTGCTGGAAAAATATGTTGTCGAGTTCCATTAAGGGCATATCATCAATAAAGGGTCCAAAGCCTACTAGTTAAAAGTGGCGAACTTTTAAAAATTCTGTATTTCGAAGGGGATTATAACAAAATATCAAGTGTGCTATATTTTTGGAAAGGTAATTTTTGGAAAGCTATCTTTTCGGTTAATTAAAAATATAGAGGGTGTCCCAAATAAAAAATCAATTTTTCTGTTGATAACTCTTAAATTATTAATTTTAAAAAAATTATACTTAAACCATTAAATTCTAGGTAAAAAGGTGCTTTGGAAATGTTTTTATAGAAATACAAAATTTTCGATAGCAAAAGCAAAAAAGTTACAGCGGTTTGTTAAAAATGCACATTTTTGAAAAACACCCCGTAACTCCGAAACGGTAACAGATATTGATATGCGGTTTTCACCATCATGTTTTTGATGAAAATTGAGCTCCAGACACCGATATTAGTTTTCGTCTGTCTCCTATAGAAAAGGATGTTTCCATTTAAAAGCGTCGAATTTGATCCACCCTGTACATCTTAACGATACACTGAAAAAAATATAAGTAATTTTACAAAACAAAAAATATTGATATATTAGAGTAGTTTTAATAATAAACTTAGTTTCACAAAAAAAATCTAATTTTGTAAAACAGTTTATTAATATTAATTGATTATTACTAAACGATATTATTTTCACAATGAGTTTTGTGAATTTAAAAATTAAATTTAAATTGCATGTCTCGTAGACATATTCACAAAACCAGTAGCGTAGCGTAGGCCCCGCAGCACACGCAACGGCGGGGGACCTCGTGATTTTGGGGGCCAATTTTGTTTAAACATCTTACCTTATTTTCAATCCTTATTTTTATTTGTTCCTTTTTTACATTTTAAAGCGTTCCTATTAATTTATTTTCATTTGAATCATATTTTTATTAGAAAAAGTCTATTTATGTTTATTTATTTTTATTATTTAGTTTTCTTAATACCTAAGTTTTGCTTTATGTTGATTTATTTTGTAATGTTTTATTTTTTATGTTTCTTTATTATTACTTTTTATGTGGATTAAGTTTATTTTTTGTTTTTATATTTTAAATGACTTGATATGCCTACACAAAGCTATATTATGTTTTTAGTGTGTTTTTTATTTTAATATAAGGGCCCCAAAAAATCTTGCGTGGGGCCTCACATTTGAAGTTACGCTACTGCACAAAACTTGTGTGAATTTACCATAATATATTTGTTAAAAAATGACGTCCCGTCACGTAACTTCTTGTGGAGCTGATGCGTATTAAGTAATCGACGTAGTTAGAGGAAACGACGAAAAACATTTTAATCTAAGCAGTTTTTTGAACAGGTAGGTGGGTGTCTCAGTGGGTGATTAGTGTTTTTATAATTTAAGGTAAGTATTTTATACTAATTATGTTTATATGTAGTTTCTGTTAATATAAAGCCAGCTCTTTGAGAAAACACAATCTCCATTTATTATAATTATTTGCATTTTAAGTTTAGCGATTTTTTTTATGTACATGATTGTTCCATGATCTCTTATATATGTATAAACACATCTCTAAATATTATTAATTTGTTCTTTCAGACTGTGTTGTACAAATTAGCCTTATAGCGATTTTACAAACGGGTTGTAAAACTAATTTTTTTAGAAGAATTTAGAATGAGTGGGAGGGGGGTTAATCACTGCGACCTTACAGATCCATTGTGTCCCCCTTTCTTGAGTCATAACTCATCATACAGTCCCAGGGCTTTGACAAAAGCCAGTATCTGGGACGGTTTTATAGAGGGTACTTCTCCATCTCCAATATCAGTCGTACCAAAATTCATGGCACGAATGGTTGTCGTCTCGGCGCACTCAGTGATGAGGTGTACTGGTGTTTCCCCATCTTCCCCACAGAATCTGCATTCGCCGTTTCTTCTTAGTTTCAATCTACTGAGGTGTTCAATGAGGAGACAGTGTCCTGTTAAAAACCCCGTGACAATCCGAAGATTGTTCTTACTCAGACCCAGGAAGATCTGTGATTTTTCTTGATCATAAGCCCTCAGAAACTTCTTCGAGTGTTTTAGACCGTTGCAAGATTTCCATTCCAGGTTGCGGATGGAATCTTCCAAGTTCTTGAGTTCCGCCCTGAGTTGGTTACCACTTGGAAAGCAGAACGGTTCTGGTCCAGTTAGTGGAGTGTTCGCTCCTTTCCTAGCTAGATTATTTGCTTTTTCATTGCCTTCTATCCCTTGGTGAGCAGGCACCCAGAGTAGAGGACTTTGTTTCTTTTGCCTAATTTATTCAGCTTCTATATGCATTCTTTGACCAATTTCGAATTGATTGATACTGAGTTGATCGCTTTTAACGCTGCTTGACTATCAGACAAGATGGCTATTTCTTGTTTCCGATAGTTCCTATCTAAGATAAGTTATACGCATCTTTTCGATAGCGTAGATTTCTGCCTGTAGGATACTAGGGAAAAGTGCCCATTGGTTCGAGTATTTAGCTCGGCCCAAACACCTGATCCCTGTTCCCGTATTGGTTTTGAAGCATCAGTATACCAAGTTATGGTATGGTCTTTTAACTGCTGGGCAAAGCGTTTCTGCTCTTCAATTCTTTTTATTGCTCAATACTAGCATTGAGATGCTTCTCAAAGTTGTACGTTCTTGGCATATCGTCCATTGGGAGTTGCAGGAGTGGTATTTCCTTTATAAGGGTATTCCAAGCCCCCGATCTGACAATTCTCCCAGTACTAATTCCGTTAGTGACCATTCTAATCATTGTCGCATTGGCATATCTACCAATGACAATGTGCAGTGGTGTTAGATCTAGAATGACCTCCATTGCTGCTGTTGGACAGGTTCTCATGGCTCCTGTGATGCAAACGCATGCTAGTCTCTGGACTTTGCATAGGTTTAGCCTTGCCGTCCGTTGCTCTAGTTTTGTGTACCAGGCAACTGCTCCATAAGTAATCATGGGTCTTACTATCATGGTATACATCCAGCGCAAAATATTAGGGGAGCAGCCTCTTGTAAAACTAAAGAACAGATCTTAAATTTACTACAATAATCTGTGGCAAGAAATAACCCCTTAATATTGTTATTAAATTCAGAAATATTAACTGCAACAATTCTTTTTTATAAACAACAAAGTATTCTGCAACAATTCATTTTTATAAATACTTTTGTACACTGAAAAATAAATTTAGAACGAACCTATAGACCACCCAGCCTTATGGACCAGCCCGACCCCTTATGCAACCCCCTACACACTCCCTCAGGACTCGAGTTTGTTTTTAAAGTTGCGCAGCTATAAATTGTCCCGGAGCGATCCGGAAAATCCGGGAATCTGTCTTATCTTCGGTCCGGAGCGCGGAATAAAAGGGTGAGAGTGAGGGGGAAGGAGGGGGGTAAGTTAAGAGACCAACGTCTTGGACCAAAGTCCCCCCACGGCTAAAGTTTAAGTCGGTGTAGTAGGTTGGGTTGGGTAGCTCTGAGGGCAATGGAAACTTATATTCGGAGCTGGGGGGGAAATAAAAACAAGAATTTATTTTTAAAGAAATTGCGATATGTCACTTACTTTATTTTCTTATTGCTAACAAACAAATTATTGCTTGTTACAAAATGGGTTACAATATTTGAAATTAAAGTATCAGAATATCTTAACTTAGATGGTCCGTACTTACTTTGCTATAAATATGATAATCGTAAATCATACAAGATGTTCAAAATTCTGGTAAATTTAAAATAAGAAATTTAAAATTATTCTGGAGTATTTCAAAATTGTTAACGGTTTCGCAGAAATTCACGGTTTTATATTTCATATGAGAGTTTCCACAGTAAATTTTTATCAAAGCCACACAATGATTTTTCTCTCGTATTTTACCGTTTTAGCCATATAAAATAATACTGCTTGTATCTGCAAAACCATTAAAATTTTTGAAATACTTTAAATACAAAAAATTTCATTTTTTAACTCTCCATCTAATAGAAAAATAAAATACAAGGTGTTTCATTAAAAAAAAAGAAAAATTATTTTATAATTTATAAAGTTCGGTGTAGAATTTTAAACACCCTGTATGATTTAAGATTAGGATATTTATAGCAAAGTAAGTATAGACCATCTAAAGCAAATACTTAATATAGTTTTGATTTCAGGACGGTTCTTCTATTTTTAATATTTTTTGAAGAAAGGCTGAAAAATATATTTTTTATTTATTTATTAATATCTCTGAAACTATCGAAATATATTTACCATATAATAGTTATTTATGATATAAGTGCTAAGGCGAAGTGTCCCATCCCTTCGAACAAAATAAAATCACTTTTAGCACACATATCATACACTATTTTTTCTCCAAACAAGTTTAGGCTCGTACATATCAAGCTATGTACCTTTTTACGTTAATGAATAATTCATAATATGTCATTCTGAAATCAAATTAGGGTAGAAGCACCGGTTGTGGCCAGGTTAAGAGATTTTGAGAGAAGAGATTAGATTATCACAAAAAGTATTTGTAGTTAATTTTGGAGATAAAGCAAAATTTTTGGTGCTTCTCCAAACATTTTTCTTTCAAAATCTGCTTTTATTGTAAAGATTTGTATTCTTAATAAACAGAAAATAAGCATTTTATGAAAACATACGATTTTTCCCATTTGTGGCCACCTTGTGCCAAATGTGGCCACATTTACTACCATTTGTGGCCACATTCTTGCAAAATATTCTCTATATTGAATTTGCAGATAGCAAAGCAAATATTATTATTTTATTTATTAATTTCTTTAAAAAAGGCCTAAAATGACATTTGGGTAATTTAATTGTTTATATTTTAACAAAAATAACATGAACGTTTATTCCTATAATTATAATTTAAAGCAAATCAAGTGATACCTAATACCTTATTTTGCTTTTTGTCTGTTATACAAATGTTAAATAAAAATTAGGTACATATTACTACTACTGCAGGAACAATACAAAGTACACTAATTTATCAGGAATATTCTTTGAATATTTGTTAGTTCAGGTACCAGTATATATGCCTCTTTAATTTGACTTTTTTAGATCATCAATTTTCAGCTGTTGGTATCAATTTGCCGAAATGCTAAGTCATTTTACTTCCAATTGCCGCAGATTGAACCATTATAGCTATAATATTCATTATTTTCAATTTGTAATATTTTACCTGATTCAACTGATTTCGGTACTTTAAAAATAATAAAATTTATATTTAATTCAGCAGATGTCACAGCTTAAGGTGGTATGGTTTCTCTTTTTCATTTCTAACAGATCTTTATTTTCTTTTTTAAATTTTATTTAATTGTTTTCTTCTTTTGTAAAGTTTTCATTGTCAGTTTTTGTTTTTTCTCCTTTCCTTTCATTAATTCAATCCACTTATCATAGGTAATGACTGATGTAGATGTAGCCCTTTCTTTTTTAAAGATTAACATCTTTCCGGGGATTATTCCAGGTTCATAATTATGTCTACTAGCCTTCTTTTCCCAATGGTTAGTCTAGTGGTCCTGAATCACTTTTCTTGAATTCTCAATTTTATTTTCATCGCATTTGTTCATGTTTATTCCATTTAGTTCTGTATCTATATTATTTTCTATATTCCTTTTCATCTGAAGGAAAACTTGATGACGATATGTGTCAGATTTGTACCCAAATGACACCATTTGGGATATTATTATATTTAGGTTCTATTATCAGATTTACAAAGCTGAATAATAAATAAAAATGTTCTTCATATTATATTGTCCGTCGTTTGCACTTATATTATAAAGCTAAATAATATGGGCCACAACTAGATTTCTGATTGTACCACTTGGCCATAACCTGGCCACAAGTAGAACATAATTAAAATTTAATTACACCTATTGTGTCATAGAAATGGTTCTAAATATTAATTATTTGGAAGATAAATAAATTTAAAAATAGTTGCAGGTGTATAATATTTATTAAAATCATGAAAAATGAACCCCAATACAGATTACTTGTTAATAATTTGAGTTCTACTTAACAAGCTATCCAAGAAATAAGCCAAGAAAACAGTATTCTAGTAAATGATGTGTCATTACTTTGATCTTAACGGCCGACTTTTACACCTCAAATTTGAATATTTTCATCGAATATGTTGGATATATCCATTTAGAAAATTATAGATGCACGGTTGTCACAGTGACGTGAAAAAGCTTAATTTTTAAGATTTTTTAAAGAAGTGGCTACAACAGGGTCAATGGCCACAAATGGTGCGTCTACCCTAATTATGAAGTTTATGGTTGCTAGGGTAATCATCGCTTCAGTGTTAAAAGTAAATCACGTGACTTACTTTTAGCACCAGTGCTAAAAGTAAATGACTTTTACCATCAGTGACATAATGTCACCTTTTTAGGCACTGACAGTATGCGTTAAAAATTCCATTTTTACTGACGTTTGTAGAGAAAAATATTTTTTTACAATATAGAAATATATTTTTATAAGTATATTGGGATTATGTAAAGTGGTCTGAAAGGAAGCCAAAAATGCAGTAATATACAGGGTGTTCCATTTAAAGAAAGTCATCCGGATCCACTCACACTTTCTTGAGCATTCCTGAAATACATCCTCGTACATACTTTAACTTTGCACTTAAACAAAATTCTCAAGTTTTATAATCTAGGAGCTACAGATGCCTGACGCACTATTGCCGGACCCTGTATATTATAATATGTAGATTTTCTTCCAGTGGCGAAAAGCCTAAAATTCTTTTTAAGAAATTATACCGTATGATCGAGAAAAAACGGCGTCAAAGGCGGCTGGGGAATGACTATCGATGCTATTTTTGACGAGATAGAACTCTAGACGTCAGTTACTGAGAACTGACATAAAATTTGTCAAAAATTAATACCTTATATAGAAAAACCAGAAAAGAATAGAAAGTTCCATACACTATTTCCATAAAATTGTTTTTTCAAATGTTTCGATCTGCACCAGTTCACTCCAATAAAAATCGATATTAAATCATCCTTAATGCAGTAAACGCCTTTAAAAATAAAGAAGAGCAACACCAGTAAGACTTAACCTAACTAAATCTCGTCGTCCGACAAGCCTCCGACCGAGACATTTCTGACAACATTTTTACTATTGTATTGTCGTACGGATTTTACTTTTTATTATTGTTTCATACACACTAGACCGTTCAGATTTCATTTAATATTGCATTGATTATAGCTGTAAATAAAAATGTGTGTTTAATTGTGCAACAATCTGTTAGTTACGAAGAAGTATCGTGTTTATCGACAAAATTAATTGTAGGCTTTAAATTTTGCCTAATATGGTCATATTTTTGCAATATTCAACCTTATAATTGTTGATACTTGGTGGATGATGTTCAATTTATACATATATAAAATATAAACAACCAAATTGAAGTACTAAAAAGCAATAGAGATAGTTATTTTTACGAACTGTATTATTACTTCTTTACTTATAGAGTATCTGTTTCTGAGTATGCCTAAGTTTCTGTTTTCCAAGAAGCATATTAATTAAATGAACAAACTGTGTCCAAGAAAATAACGTACGTGCATAGAGAATTTAATGAAACAAATTGGTGGATGCTGTGTTCAAGCAAAGTTCCATGCAGGGAATCAATGGTTATTGCCAAAATATTTTATTGGTGTATTGTCAATTTTATTTTACCGGTATATTACGTTATTTAATCTCTATAATGGGGCTCCTAAGTCATTTATTTGCTCTTAACTTTTAACGTAACTACTGGTAGATTGTAGGAAATAATATACACACTGGAACAATTTAAGTAAATAAATGAATTAATATAATACATACATCAAGAAGTAATGTATATTCTTATTAAAAAGCTGTATTAATTACTTTCGAAAATCATAATTGTTTTTTTTTTAGTAAGTCGCAGATAACATCAGGTTTGTTATTAAATTAAATGATACAATGTAATAAGTACAGATTTAGACTCTTGAACCAGGTATAGTATATTAATTAGTAGGGTTCACAGTAAAAATATTGTAATAATTATCGAAAGAAAATAAACACCTATATTATCCTGTTTATAAAGTGAGTTTCATTGTAAATATAACTTAAGAAAACAATTAATATGCATATGTCAATCATAAGAATAGAATCTATTAATTTAATTATACCCATAGTACTGACAAACAGTAAACCAAATCAAAGAAACTAAGACTTTACAGTGTTAGATCATGTAGTATATAAATATTTTAATTTTATTTCATTAATAAATAAATACAATATAAAATTTAAAATGCCAATTCTTTATTTTAAAACAAGAGATTTATATATGTATAAACAATTTACAATTATTTATCATTTAATTTATTGGCCACAGCTTCCTGATTATAAGGCTAATATTTTGCTGCCTATAGTTTATCTCAAAAAGAATAATTAAGATAATTAATGATTGCTATCCCTGTATTTTTAAATGTTGAATCTTATGGACTGAAAAAACTGCTTTCAATATTTCTACTTTCACTGACCGATGCAGAAACCTAGAAGAAATTCAAAACAAATTGTACAAACATTTTAAGGTTTTCTCAAACTCTATACAACAGACTATTTCTGGGCATAGTTTTGTTCATTTAATTTGTTTCTAGAGGTTATACACAGCTGTAGATATTCTAAGGGCAAAAAAAAAAGGCAATAATGCGTGATTCGTAAAATATCCCACCTTTACCGTTTCTAGTACTTCAATTTAGTGTGTTTATATTTTATACATGTATAAATTGAACATCATCCACCAGAAGTATCACCAATTATGAGTTGAATATTACAAAATATGACCATATTAAGCAAAATTCTAAAGGCCTACAATTAACCCTTGTTGATAAACACAATACTTCTTCCATGTATAGTAATGAACACACATAACTGGTTTACAGCTACAGTTTTACTAAATCTGAAGGGTCTAGTGTGTATTAGACAATTACAAAAGGATAATCCATACATTTTAACAGTAGAATAATCTGATTTTTGTCAACGAGTTATCGAATGCCTGGAACTGGGACGGGCGATTGTTAGGTTAGAGCCTTTTGATTTTTCTTTACTTTTAAAGACGCATTAGTATTAATTACGATTTACTGGATTTACCTAATATAGATTTTTATTAATTAAAAACTGGTATAGTTCAAATTATCAGAAAAAATATTTTTTGGATATAGATTTCTGTATCCGGAAACTTACTATTGTCTTCTAGATTTTCTACATTTAGTATTCATTTTAATTAAAATTTATTTTTTGAAGATCTTTAAAGTGAAAAGAAGAAGAATTTTAATTAACTAAAAAAATCAAAATAAAGTTAATTAACTTTGAGCAGAGTTCGACCTCGTCAAAAATAGCATCGATAGTCATTCCCCAGCCGCCTTTGACGCCGTTTTTTCTCGATCATACGGTATTAAATGACTGATCATATCAAACTGCAAATAAACGAACGGTTTGTTTACATTTTATTTGTATATATCTTGGGTCAAAACAAATCCATGTATATTGCCTATCTTTTATACACGGTATGTTAGTAGATAGTAGAAGAAAGTTTTACACTAAAAAGTGTACGAATATCTATATTTAGAAAATTAATAATGCTAAATAGAAATTAATGATGCTGTTATTTCCATCTAACTCGAAACTTCAAACATACAAAAACCACCCCACAATATTTCTGCTCTTATCAGGACCACATCGACCGGATATCCCCTCATCTGTTCTGTTTATCCTATGTTCCCCTAAAGCCCATTTAAAATAAATTTTATTCTTTATTGTTTTAGGTGTGTCGTTATATACACGCTAAAAATTAATTTTATGACATTAAAATAATTTTTTCCATAGCAACTGTTAAAATTGCCTTATATCTATCAAAAATAGTAGATAAAATAGTACTTTAACCGCAAGGGTAGATTAAATGATACTTTAACAGCGAGGATAGGTTAAAAAACTTTACTTTCTCGACGTTTTAATTGCTTAAATTTTTTGAAAATTTTTGTATTCCTTTTCATAAGTTATTCGGGATTTAAATGGAAGTAGTTTGATATGGCGTTTGTCGCCTCAGCCTGAATATCTGTTGGTAATTTACTTATTTCGTTTTGAGCCATTTCTGGCTCCAATTCAATCAGCAATCGACACGAGAGAGAATTAAAAAATATTGACTCAAAACTGACAACTAAAGAGACAGCTTTATTTATTTGTCAAATTATATAGAAACCAACGCCAACCCAGTACGATATTTTTTCTATTCGTAATAAATTCCTTGAAATAATAATTTCTAATTATTATTTCAAGGAATTTCAATTTCTCTAATATTTTTTAAAACGTAACTCGCTATGGAAAAAAGTCATCATTTGGAGAATAATTTACATTCTAACAAAAAGGTAATAATATTTCTATATTTTATTTCATAGAAAGAGTCGTATACAAAATGTAATCAGAAAAATGAACAACAACGATGCTAATTTTAGCAAAAAAAATCTTAAGGGACCGCAAACGAACTACGTCAACTCGCCCGTTTGACGAAACATTACCAAATTACGCTGCCTGACGAAACATTACCAAATTATGCTGAATAAGAATAAATATGTTCGATTTATGGGTTTTGGGTTATTATTTCGTACCTAACCTTGTGCTATATAAGTTATTTAAGTATTATTCTATTACCAAAAAAAGTTTTAATATGAAATATGAACAGTATAAATAATATAAGTGTCAAGTGTCGATAGTGAAACCGAGTCCGAACCCTTCCAAGACAGTGGGAGTGAATTCGCGGTTAGGTTAGGTAATAGTGAGCAAACAAACACTGACAATGAATGTGAGGATTTAAGTTTAGACACAGGGAGTACGGAAAGGTCATGCTAGAGTGTACTATTTGCGCTATTTGATACTAATATTTGTTCGCGGAACAATTTATACAACAAAAATATTGTTTCATACACGACGAAAAAATTGCATTATCGTCTCCCGAAATTAATTCGCTCGCGATTTCATCCCTCGTAAATTAATCTTGATGGTCGACGATAAAATACCATTTTATCGACTTGTATAAAAAATAACTATTATTATTATAACATTTAATTTATTAAACTAGACCAATAAATTTATAAAAATATTTGTTTGTTAATTTTCGTTTTGTATTTATTATATTAAATGCAATATCTTTTTAGATTTTCTTAGTATTGTACCGAAGTATTGGGCATGGACTATTTTGGCGACAAAAAAATTCTCAAAGTACCCATACCAGCCCAACTGAATTTTAAAAAATCCGATGAATGTGTAAAACATCTAACATTAGGGAGACTCTTACCCAAGCAGCATTTGGACGTCGGGACAACGTTGTGTCACGCGACTTAACGTCGGGGCGCAACGTCGGCACAACCTCGTACCAACCCTAGTCTGCACTAGTTTGGAGAATAATTTTTGGGTCGAAACGACGTTGGATACCGACGTTGGCTAGCAGCCTAATTTAGTCAAACTGCAACGTTGTTTAAAATCCTAATTCACAGAAATACAAAACTATAATAATATGGCGTTAAGTCGCGTTTTATCCTAAATTGGGATAATTATAGTAAAAATCAATGACTAAAGAATATAAGGACATGTAACGCCCCTATACGGGCTGCAGCAGAATTTGTGACCTTTTTTTTTGTTGTTTTGGTGGCAAACCATGAGTCATCATTTGGTCACCAGCGACAATTTTAGCGATTTTTAATAGTTTGTGTGTAGTAAACTTTGTATAAACTTTATTACAATGGTGATTAGTTGTTCATCTTTCAAGTGTAAAAGCAGCAGCGATAAGAAAGAGCCAGGAGTTACGTTTCATAGGTAAATAAACAATCCACTCCAACTTTTTAGCGTTTTCTTATTGAATTCGATAATTATTCTTCAATTTCAATTAACATCTATATGTACTTGATATGTGCTATACGTCGATACTAGTATTGTACCTTTTGTTAACATTTTAATACGTTTTTTTCGTAATTAATTAGGATGATACACCATAGGCGTAGTCAAAACAATTATAAAAAATATAAATATTGCTTCAAACAGCTAGGTTAAGAAAAATATGTGCCACGGCACTGTTTGATGGCATCGTCACAATTTGCTCTTGGGTGTTATTTGTCCTTGGATTCTTTAGTCATTGGTAAAAATATTATTTTTATGATTTAGTTAGAGACATATGCCAGATGGCAGTAAAGGAAAACAAAACAAAAGTATTTAGGTGTTGAGGATGTTTGAAGATCATAATTATTGAAACACTTTAACCGACTCTGTAACTCGTTACCCAAGGCAAAAAAGTTAAACGCAAACAACTTTATTGATAAATGTATTGTTTCTACTTTGAAAAATACTAATGGGCCTTAAAATTAAAGAAGTTTTAACAAATTTCGTGAATTTTTTTTTAGTAAAATGAGAATAATTTATTCGCAGTCGAAAAAATTGTTTCCGCGTGTTGTTTAGGGTCAAATATTTCAAGGTAATGTATTCAAAAAGCAGGAATTGCTATTCTAAGAACAAAACATTTTCTTATTCAACAACATGGCGGCTTTCACTTTGTTGTTTTGGAGATTAAGATGGAGTAGTTCGAGTAGTCGCATACTGGACTAATAAAGTCGCAGTTTAGCTTTGACAGGTAGTATACTAGTCGCAAGATTGCCTAATTTAGTCATCCTAGAGTCTAGCTTGTGCCGCCCTCTATATTCTAAATAAACGAGGGAGTGGATAAAGTATCGGTAATATGTCGATGTATATTTAAAGTTAGTTTTATATGTACCTTTCTTATGTCCCATTTTAATTAAGTTTTTTTATAAAAACAAAAACAGCACTGAACTGAACAATGAAGTGAAAATTTAAGATTTAAGGTTATGGTTCAATACAGTTGCAAAAAGGTAGTGGCTCGACGTCCTACCAACGTAAGAATAAGGAAATCTAAACGACGTTTGCATAACGTTGGAATAGGTCCTGAAAGTGACGTCGGAAAACTCTTTATTGTCCAACATTGTAACTACGTTGTCAGAATCATCTAAAGATCACTTAAGCAAAAAAGGTTACAAGACAACTTTTATTCGACGTCGCAGAAGCTTTTACTTTGTTGTAGTACTAGTTCAACGTCGGCACAACGTTACAACAACGTTTACATTTATTTTAATACCCAAGGTACGGAGCTAACTATTTTTTGTAACTAATCCAACATTGTGTTTAGTAAACATGTGGTCGCAAGTCGTGAAAATGCTACTTGGGTACCAATACGAATAAAAACGTAGCTACAGCTATTTCTTCCGTCAACATATTCATTATCAACATAGGTTTTCCTGTGTTTAATCAACATACCAGATAATTTAATCTAAAACAAATAAATCAAACATAACTATCTAATTAACTAAAAACACTATATTTATCCATCCTATTACATTGTACAGCTACCTGCCTTTTAATATGGGTAAATCCCCATTAGAGACAAAATGGCAGCAGTAGCTGACTGAAGCGGAATTAATTAATGCCAGTGGGTAGGTCCCCATGTCTTTCTTCCAACTCTTCCAATTAAATATCTAAGAAAGATATATCTTGACAGATCGTTCTGTTTTGCCATCGTGGGATATTAAAATATTATGAATGGTTCCTGCTATCTGATGGGTTCTTGTTGGTTTCGATTAGGCATTTGTTTGAAATGTATTTATTATAATGATAAATCTTTTTTTGGTTTTTAAAAAAAGTAAGTTTGTAATTTTTAATTTAATCTACCATCATATATTGGCAATATAGACAATTATAGTATTTCATATTGATCACTAAAAATCAAGTTTCTGGCTTTATCCACAACGGAGTTAAGGGGTGTTCACAACTTCCGTGAGTGCCGTTAAATGCTCGACTGGCACATGTCATCGTCAAGTTGTTAGACCACAAATTTCTCTTGAGTTTACTTTGGCTGTGTTCCGTTACAAAACCTCAGGCAAACCAGACCGGTAAACGACGGTAAAGAACGGTTCCTGAAAAACATCGGTTTGATACGGAACGGTTTGGTAAAATACTGGAAACGTCAAATGTTGACGTTTTCTAAATTTCAATACCTCTATTATAAAATTTATCTTTTATGCATTTTCAATGTACCTATTCTCTGCTTTTACGTTTGCTTCTTCTTTTCAGTAAAGTTTAATATTGAAAAGTACTTGATTAATAAACTGTTAAACTCGTTAGACAGCTCAAGTGAAGACTTGCAAGTCCAATATTAAAACAGATCAATAATAAATAAACAAATCTAATCAATATATTTATATTTTTATAACTTACATACATTTATAACTTACAAACATTCACGATTACTTGTTTAGGTTAGGTTGTGAGCATAGACAAACAAATAAAAAGAGACTGACAAATCTCATGGTAAAGAGTGGGACCGCGTTCCCGTAGCGCAACTCAGAATATCAATTTTGAAACCAATTAGCAGGACCATGACAGGACGTACGTCTTTATTGCTATCTTTCTTTATTATGTGTGCTTCATATGAAAAAGAAAGAGATATGTATAAAACGTATCGTAAGACATTATCGCACATTCTGGCCGGCGGGAAATTTAAAATTGCCATTATTAGTAGTATTCTTTCATTCTGAAAGAAACTGAAAATGTTCAATTAAACTGATTTAAACCCTATACCACGTAAAGGGAACGTTATTAACTCTATTATAAGGGAAATTATAAAAAAAAACAAAAATTGTACTGTTTTATAAACATATTTATTTATACATAAAAATAAATAAAATTTTTATAATATAATAACAAAAAATAACAGTGTTTATTCCACCCACCTACCAATTTCAAATGCAGAAGAACTGACTATTGTAGGAAACGATCGGCCAATTTTTTTAAAGGGCATTAAAAATCTCATTTTCGAAAAAAAAGTGGAACTGCCTGGTTATTGCAGCCACCTCTTCAATTATTATTATCAGTAATTTTGGAAAAAATTAGAATTTTTACATATTATATATATCTAAATTTTCCCAGACATTCAGGTACTTTTTTAAATTAGTTTATTTTAAGATTATTAAATCGCATTGTTAAATAAGTTAAAATAAGTACCTACATTTTTAACCATCAGTTTTTGAAGTGAATATCCAAGCAAAGAATACTTTACAAGAATCATGATCCTGAACCATTTTCAAGTCCAGTTTTAATCCTAAAACAAAAGTAAAATAGGTATATTAATTAAGTTTCTATCGGGTTACTATAAACCAGCTAAAAACTACCCAAAAAATGAAAAAAATTAAATGTATTAATTTTTTTTGTTATGAGAGGTTCGAAATATTTTTGACACTACTACTTCTACTTTTTTCTTAATAGGTTGATAAATATAACATACTTACTTTTATTTTACAGGGTGTCTTTAACATACCTATCAGAGAAAGGGGGTACCAATACATATAAAAAATAGACGATACTGGCTCCTGCAGCAAATAAAATAACAAATAGTATAACCTAAAATTATAAGTAACAAAATATAAATACCTATCTGATATAAAGGAATTTGTTCCCTATCCATATTCATAAGTCAATAAAATGGAGAGTTTAGAAAAAAAGGTAAATCACCAAAAGAAAAATTAACAAACATGACGAATTGTCATGATGTTGTCCTCTTGGTTGTCATGGTGACGAAAGGCGATTGTTCTAATTTCTAGCTAGAAATTACGTTTTATATGGCTGCTTCTTTCTCTCTTGTTATATTAGAATGAGATAGTGGGCTCAATAGACGCAATGCGCAGATCAACATAAATAGAACGAAATTTTGCGTTCTGAGTTGCGCTACGGGAACGTTGCCCCTCTCTTTGCCATTTAATTCGCCAGTCTCTTTTTATTTGTTTGTCTATGGTTGTGAGGTGTATCTTGTTTTTCATGTTTCCTTTAAATGTTGCTGACTTTAAAAAACAATGACTGCATGATAAGTTTAAATAGTCCTAAAAAGTCATTCTATTTAGATAATGAAATTTATTTACCTTTATGGCCTACCTCCATTGCTTTTGGATGTAATTACAAAATATTATTAGAAATTTTAGAAATTAAATGAGAATTTAACTCGAACTTCCCCAGGCAAATATTTCCTTGATTTCTGTCACATAAATGACATTGATTGACAAACAAACCAGAAAAACCAGCCTTCTCGCGCTGGTTAGATTGGTGACAGTCATGACCGAATTTTTCAGGAACCGTGTTCCGTAATAAGAAAACTTTCAGGAAACCGACAGAAACGGAACATAAAACCATAATCAAGGTAAGCAACGGAATAAAATGCATGTCATAAATGTCAAATGTGTTAGTTTATATTTATAAGTTTATATTTTAGAAGAAGGATCTTACATTTGTATATCAACTGGATAAGTAAAATACATTTTTTGAAGCTAAAGTTTCTCCATGAATTTCTAGCTCTTCATCGTAATACAAATAGCTTCTCATACCTACACTTTGCAAGACACCGGATTCAAAGGAATTTCGATTGTACTCAAACGAGAAAAATGGCACAGTGACGAGAGAAAGTCAAAGTTATTGTAAGGCAAATCCGATCACGCCGATAGGACACGTCGCGTCAGAGAAACGCTGACCCGAAAGCTTCTATTCAATGACCATCACACAATCCCGCGCTTTTCCAACAATACCTTTTGACACCCCCTTCCGTAGGGGTGGGAAGGGGTGCCTTTTGTCTCTACGAGATTCGACTGATCGTTTTGTTTCCATCGGGTGATTCCATTCTCGCTTTATTTGAGTTCGAAAAGCGATGGAAGGACTTCAAACAGTCTCTTTGGAGACAATCTGGATACTATTTTTGAAAATTTGCTTATGTTCTGGAATTGAAACGATGATAATTTTGTGTGGGACTAAGTATTGGTATAGTTGGACTAATCTATACTAATATATAAAATCCTTAAGTGACTGACTCACTGATTAATCACGATCCTGCTCAAACCACTCAACGCAAGAAGCTCAATTTTGGCATACAGGTTGATTCTAGGGTGTAGAGGTTCGATAAGAAGGGATTTTTCGAAATTCCAGTTTCAAGGGGGTGAAACCACCCCTCAAATATTACAATATTTTTTTCGGTTAAAATCGGAATTAAAGTTTCCGAAAAAACGCTTAAACACGTATATTTTATTTTGTTTTTTACATATTTTAAGATTTTTTAAAAATGTATACAGGGTGTTTCGAAAAATCTGGTTATTGATTAATCACGATCCTGCTTAAAGCGCTTGACGTAAAAAGCTGATTTTTGGAAAACGGATTGACTTTAGGGTGTAGAGGTTCGATAAGGAGTGATTTTTCGAAACTCGAATTCTAAGGGGGTGAAACCACCCATCAAATATTAGAATATTTTTTATTTAAAAACCGGTGAGTTTTTCGGAAAAACTCTTAAACACGTATATTTTATTTTGTTATTTTACATATTTTAAGATATTTTAAAAATGTATACAGGGTGTTTTATAAAATATAACCATCGAGTAATCACGATTCTGCTTAAACTGCTTGACGTTTAAAGCTGATTTTTGGTAAACGGATTGACTGTGGGGTGTAGAGGTTCGATAAGGAAGGGTTTCTCGAATCTCAAATTCCAAGAGGGTGAAAACGCCCCTAAAATATTACAATATTTATTATTTAAAAAACGGTTAGTCTTTCGGGAAAACGCTTGGACATGCATAATTTATTTTGTTTTTTACATATTTGGAATTTTTTTAAAAAATCATACAGGGTGTTCCAAAAAGTTGGGTAATTGTTTAACCACGATTCTGCTTAAATTGCTTGACGTAAAAAGTTTATTTTTGTCAAACGGATTTTTCGAAAGTCAAATTCCAACGAGGTGAAACTACCCCTCAAATATTACCAAGTTATATAATAATATCGCCATATTGTTTTTTCTCATGCTGACATAAATGTGAGAAAAATTTAGCCAGTTTGTATGTTAATGGAAATTCTTGCTTTGCTTTATCATCACCATTACAAATAATTAATTCGACGCGAACGAAGTCGCGGGTGCACGCTAGTAAAATTTATAAACATAACAAAATATTAATATTATATAATAATAATTATATACCGGCGACGGAAGTTTCGTTTACATCTTCATCAGGGTGGGACTAACTATAATTTGATATTGTCGCGACCTAGCTTGGGGGTTTCTTGCTAGGGTCGCTATACCAGGTTCTCTCTCTTAATCAAAACAACCATTAGATAAGAACACATTTATTTAGCATAAGGTTTACAGTGTGGATAAAATAAAATTTGGGAAATTCCAGAAAATGCCAAAACTCAATATATGGTATACTCAAAGAAGGTACTTACAGGAACATCTTCATTCTTCGCTGTTTTCTACTGTTTCTCACTAGCCAACTAATGGACTAATAATGCGAATCACTGACTGGCCAACTAACTGAACATTGGACTGCAACGGACTAATCAACTAACTAACTTCTTCCCTGTCTTCAGCATACCCTGTTATATTTGTCCGCTCGTCCCAATCATCGGCGGGTTCATGCTGAAAAGCTCATTTCTTCGTATATCTCCAGCACCGATGTTTAGTACGAACTTGCCTTGAAACATCACGATACATCGACCTGACTTTAATTGTTTTAATTAACAATGTTTACTATAAGAACATGTCTAGGTCAACGTATACGTGAACGATACCCTTGGATCTACATAAAATTGCTTTACTGGAATTATATTTTACATGATTTTTCCCAATTTGATGTAAACTCAAGTTGGCCTATATTTAAGTCCTGACAATATTGAAGAAAAAAGGAAAAAAGTGGGTCATTTCGGCATAATTGGGGACGGGCTACAGGATGACGCCCTCGGCGTAACGAAATTGTTATTCTATTAATTTTACCTTTGAATAAGAAGACTATGGAAGGAGCATATCAAAAATCTTACGTACACCGCGATGGGCCTCAAATATGGCCGACTTAAATTCCGGTTTATCAGTGTCGTTCTAATTTTATTTAAAAAATGTAAAACTATGATGTAGGGTAGACGTGGGGTAGACTCAATAATTTGTTGTTTTATTTTACGTTGTGAATAAATGTTGGTAGTTATTAAAATTGTTATAAAAATATATAATTCTAATAAAAATAGATAAGTTATAATAAGTATTTATTACCACAAACATCCGATACGCTACTGAAGCAGGTAAGTCAAATTAACGTATCTAAATTCTTTGACATCTAATCTTTGACAAGTAATAAATAAAAGCTAAAATGCAAGAAAAATATATAATTTAGTTGACTTAAGTGAATTTCATAAATGATCGGTTTACTACACGTATGTATATTATATAGTCACTTACTAGCGAAAATTTGTTCCATTATTTCACTCAATTTTTGCCGAGATCTACCATACAACACGCTACACAACCAACTATTTTAGAGTCTTTTTCGATAAATCGCGATAATGTCACTGTTAATTTAAGTGCTGCCACAATTTCCATCTAGATTTACTACCTTTATGCAACTATCAGTAGTAGAATAAATAATAAATAACATAAAATAAGCTCCGTAAAGACTGACAAATCTACAAAATTTCAAATCAAATTCAAATGTGTCAAATGAATCGTCAAACAGAACTGTCAAGGATCCCCACCCTAGAGTGCTTTTATGGTGCTTTTTCCGCCCACCATGCATGAATACATGGATAGCATTATGCTCCTTCCTTAGTCTTCTTATTCAAAGAATTTTAGTGAATTTTTTTAGATATTGTGAATGATTGAAAACTAAAAAGTATAAGGTGTAATCGAAACTACTAATTTATTCCAACAATTGCGAGCTTTTTGAATAAAGCTTAAAAATCAGATAATTTTGAACGAAACACTTTTGATTCAAAATTAACTTAAGAATAATTACAATCGAATTGACACTTTTCTCTTTTGTAGATACAGATCTGTAAAGCCTACAAACCACGACGATTTCTGGAGATAACCACCCCGCAGAACTGTTAAACAATCACAACAATGGCTCGTCTTACAATGTCCCCGTCCAAATCTCGGAAGAAGAAAAAAGGCGAAAAAAAGAATAGAAAATCCTCGTGTATTTTGGCAGATTTCGGTTGACCAGCAGACAAGCGAATTCGAAAATCCATTACCTGACTGTATCTCAAAAACCGATCGGCTTATCGGCACGACTATCTAAGAGGAGACGTGTGCCTACTAGTTCGGATGAAACGGTAACAAAATCTAACAACACAATTTTTTGGCCAAGGAGTGACGATTGCGGAGATCTGCATCTCGGTTTTCGTTTTGTCATCTTCGAAGAGATCGAAGATCTCGAGGATTTCGAGATATGCTTATTGTGGAGATCTTAATAGTGGTACTAACATCTGCTCGACAGCAGCATATGTTGAATCGAAGAATTTTGATGCTATAGAAATGAACCGAATATACTATCTTTATATTTAATTCTATTTTTTTTCCATAGCAACTGTTAAAATTGCCTTATATCTATCAAAAATAGTAGATAAAATAGTACTTTAACCGCAAGGGTAGATTAAATGATACTTTAACAGCGAGGATAGGTAAAAAACTTTATTTCTTCTCGCACGCTTTTTAATTGCTTCTATTTTTGAAAAATTTTTATTCCTTTTCATAAGTTATTCGGGATTTAAATGGAAGTAGTTTAGATATGGCGCGACGTCATATCTGTATCAAATGATCATTCCTCTTTCCTGCAATTTGCTGTTCATTATACTCGAGAGCGCTGCCATGAATATGTTGATTAAGAGAGGTGCTAAGACACATCCCTGCCTAACTCCTGTATTTGCTAGGAAGGGATCGCTGAGTGATTCATGATCTGATACCACAGTGACACACTAGACTTGTTGTTATAAAGACTTTTACACACTGTAAAACATTTGTAGTAGGCTAGCCATTAGACTATACGGTCTTGTAGATAGACAAACAAATAAAAAGAGACTGGCAAAGAGAGGGACAACGTTCCCGTAGCGCAACTCAAAACGCAAAATTTCGTATTTATGTTGATCTGCGCATTGCGTCTATTTGGCCCACTATCTCATTCTAATATAACAAGAGAGAAAGAAGCAGCCATATAAAACGTAATTTCTAAATAGAAATTAGAACAATCGCCTTTCGTTTTCATCATCATGACAACCAAGATGACAACATCATGACAATTCCTCATGTTTATTAATTTTTCTTTTGGTGATTTACCTTTTTTTCTAAACTCTACATTTTATTGACTTATGTATATGGATAGGGAACAAATTCCTTTGTTCCATATGGGTATTAATATTTTGTTACTTATAATTTTAGGTTAACTATTTCACTATTTGTTATTTTATTTGCTGCAGGAACCAGTATCATCTATTTTCTATATGCGTTGGTGCCCCCTTTCCATGACCCCTTTCTCTGATAGATATGTTAAAGACACCCGGTAAAATAAAAGTAAGTAGTTATATTTATCATCTTATTAAGAAAAAAGTAGAAGTAGTAGTGTCTAACATATTTCGAACCTCTCTTAACATAACAAATTAATACAATTAATTCTTTTCATTTTTTGGGTAGGTAGTTTATAGCTGGTTTATAGTAACCAGAAACTTTATTAATATATCTATTTTACTTTTGTTTTATGATTAAAACTGGACTTGAAAATGGTTCAGGATCATGATTCTCGTAAAGTCTTCTTTGCTTGGATATTCACTTTCTTATTGCAATTAGGCAGTTTTTTCGAAAATGAGATTTTTACTGCCCTTTAAAAAAATTGGCCGATCGTTTCCTGCAACAGTCAGTTCTTCTGCATTTAAAATTGGTAGGCGGATGGAATAAACACTGTTTATTTTTGGTTATTATATTATAAAAAGTTTATTTATTTTTATGTATAAATAAATATGTTTATAAAACAGTACAATTTTTGCTTTTTTTATAATTTCCCTTATAATATGTAATAGTATTCTTTCGTTCTGAAAGAACCTGCAAATTTTCACTTAAACTGATTTATTCCCTACACCACGTTCCCTTTACGTGAAGAATACTACTAGTAATGGTTAATTTAAATTTTCCGCCAGCCAGAATGTGCGATAATGTCTTACGATACGTTATATACCTATCTCTTTCTTTTTCATATAAAGCACACATAATAAAGAAAGATAGCAATAAAGACGTACGTCCTGCCATGATCCTGCTAATTAGTTTCAAAATTGTTATTCTAAGTTGCGCTACGGGAACGCGGTCCCACTCTTTACCATGAGATTTGTCAGTCTCTTTTGTCTTGTATAGTCTGTCCAACGACAAGATCCTTGACAGTGATAGATGTGTCTGTCATTTTAATTTCAAATTAGTTTATTTTATTTTACAAAGAAATAAGTTGGTACAATTGGAACGCATAGTAGGAAATCATGGTACAAAGAAAACAAGGTATGATTCGTTAAGTCTGCGCATTCAATTTCGTTAAGTTTGCGCATACCACCTGTGACGTCATACGCCATACAAAAAATATCCATATTGTTCAATTGCCACTAATAAAAAAGACTAAAAAAGACCTAAAATAGGGAAGAATTAGGACATAACCCCAAAAGTTATGTCAAATCATCGAGTTTGAAAAATTATTTTCACATTTTGACACAATCAAATTTCACAGATGACACAATCTGTTTGACAATTTGAAATTAGCGCGCAGAGCTTGCCGACCAATGGTGCCGTTTATCACCTGTGACGTAGTGACCAACCTGCGCAATATCATACCTTGTATTCTTTGTATCATGGTAGGAAATAATATATTTAAAATTTGACTGACAAGTGATTTTTTCAAAATATTGTGAAAAAAAAACTGTATAAAACTGAAAAAACGTAATCGAGTTATTTTATTAGAAAAAAATGGTATGTGTTAATATAAAACAAACAAGAACAAAACACCACATATCAAAAAAGATATAAAAAATAACTATTTCCTACTTTGAAGCTTCAAGAAACTCAAATATTATTAATTAAATATTAAATAATAAATGCAAATTTAATATTCACAGGAATAAATAAAACCAACATAAATAAAACAAACCATTTTATTAATAACACTTACCAAATTTTATACATTAAAGGTTGATTAATTAACTTTAATCTTAATTTTTTTGAACCAGTACCTTTTGACATTATTTTTGTGCTGTACTAAAATCTATTATTTACCTATCGTCTGATGTCGATATTTTACAGCTACTCCAGTTTTTAGTATGTTTAGTACGATCCTTGTACTATATACGAGATGCACTACTTATCTACGACGAGATGGTCTACAAACTTTATTGATGGTAAATTTATTGGTGTATAAGACTTTCTGCCTGGGCAGCGAGTATTAACTATAAACTGTGCTCTGGGTCTACAGTTAATTTACCCTCGATTTTTCCTCCACTTGACTTCAAAAAACACAAAACGCACGCAAAAACACGAATCAAAATGCATCATCTTCCAAAACCCAGGGTATTTGACATAACTTGACACAAAATTCTAACCTATAATTTGGCAAGACTTTGCCAAGCCTCAAAAATCTAAAGGCGAGTTTATACGCATCGGCGTCCGTTTGTCGTTCATCGTTCCGTCAAACTAATAAAATTGAAATATGATTCATTTTTAAAATAAACCAATAAAACTGGTTAAAAGGGACGACGCATGACGGATTTATATTTAAACCTGTCCATAGTTAACTTAAAAAATATTAGAAACTTTTTTATGTCATCTGCATCATAGACGTCATCTGCTTTTCTTCTGTCATCGTCTGTCGAAATCTTACCTGAAAAAAAAAACAGAGTTATAGCTGCAATGGATTGTTCTTAGTTAAAATACAATCCCTGGCACAAAAAGAAACAAAATTTTCAACTCAATAACCGTAGTACCAACAAAAAAACGTTAAAATTAATTGTCCAAATTAACATATAGCGTTTTTTGATATACCGGAGTAATTATTTTAATACCAACCCGATTTTTCCCTACCGAAGTACAAAATTATCCACTTCCATCACCTTAGGGCATATCCGAACCCGACACGCGATTCAACTAATTAAAATGGGTCGTACCCAATTACGTATTTCCTCCCTCCCCTTCAGTCCTTTCTCGCGCAGATATTCAAATGGAAATGTGGCATTCCGCAGTTGTTTGGAAAAATGAAAATTGTATTATCTACGGTCGAGAGGACTTTCTGTGGCCAGTTCTCGCATCGCGATGCTTATTTTACAAATTTATTGCAACAAATAGGTGTTATTAAACGTAATTATTATTGAAACGGGGAGATGGTATCGCGGGGAAGCATTATACCGAGCGTACCGCGGAGCTGATGTTGCCTGGCGTTTTTTTTTTCTGCTGCTGCTTCTTTATTTTTAAATGGGTCGTTAATAACGGCCGTGTACTTTCTTCTTCTTCTTCTTCTTCGTTTGGTTCTAGTATGAACGATCGGAACAGAAATCTAGGTTTAATAGGCACTAAATGTCTCGATTGTTTTCGTTTATTAACGAAAAAAAAAAACAATTGAGTATTTTCTTTGGATGTAAAGAAAATGAATTGCAATAATTAGTCCAATAAAGTAATTGTGAGAAGGATTTTTTTGAATATATTTTTGTATGAATTGCAAAAAGGTTTCTCACAATTAGGAATATTATTGTTCATCGTTAAATGTGTATACCGGATGGTGCAAACATAAAAAAATCTTGGCTGCTCTGTTGATTTTACAGTGTCCTATATAGGATCCTATATCTCCTACGCGGAGCAAAGGGCTTCAGTGAAAGCTCTCCATCGGGTTCTATTTTTGGCAGTTATTTTTGCTTCCTTCCATGTTGACCCTACTTGTTGAAGCTCATCCAGTATTGAACGTCTCCATGTTTGGGCAGGTCGTCCTTGCTTCCTTTTTCCTTGAGGATTCCACTCCAACGCTGATCTCACTACATTACTATCAGGTTTCCGCAAGGTGTGACCTAACCAACCACATTTTCTTTTGCGGATTTCAATGCCTACTTTTTGTTGGTTTGTAAGATGAAGCAGGTCGGTGTTACGTATAGTGTCTAGCCAAAAGATTTTAAGTATTTTCCGCAAGCAGCGATTGATAAACACCTGTGGACGGTTGATGGATATTTTTGTCACTCTCCATGTCTCGCAGCCATATAATAAAACTGGTATGACGTTGGAATTGAATATTCTTAATTTTGTTTGTATGGAGAGTTTGGTTTTAGCTCGCTGCGCCTTGCTGATCCTGCTGACAATATCCGCGTCTGCGCCACCGTTTGCTTTTGCAATACTTCCCAGGTAAGTAAACTCTGTTACATTCTCGACATGTTTGATTCCTACATTGAATGGCGTGTTGTTATTTGTGTTAATGCGCATTGATTTTGTTTTGTCGATGTTTATGCTTAATCCTACTTTGTCTGCTTTTGTTTTTAGGCGTCTGAGCATCACTTCCATGTCTTTGAAGGATTGCGTTGTGAGACAGATATCATCAGCATAATCAAGATCCGTTTTGACCAAAAACAGTTTAATACGTTAATCAGTTCTAATTTATGTAATATACAAACATACCAAATCTCGTTTTATTATCTGAAAAAATAAAAAGTTACAGGGGGGTGAGCCACTTTTTTTGATTTGCACTTATTTAAGACTCACCCTGTATACACCAGTGTATACAGAGTGAGTCTTAAATAAGTGAGAATATTTTTAAGGGTAGTATATTTCGACTCCAGAAACACGATTACCTATGAGATATTTTTCGCGAAAAATTTTTTTTCAACATTGTTTGAAAAAAAATTCGAAATTTTGTTCCTAAAATCCGAAATTGTTTGGGGACACCCTCTAAACCTCTATATATTTAAATAATGCCTTAATAAACTCAATTAATGATGCCAAATAAACCCAATTAACCTACACATGCCACCAAACTTTTACTTTAATAATGTGGTAGATTTGCGTTCTTATGTTCCAGATGAAATGGCGTTCGCAGGTTTAGGACCAGGAATTAGCAACCTTTTTTTAATTAACGACATTTCAACGTGTATTTTCGTCTTTATCAAGGTTATTTTCAGCTAAAAGGTTCTTTTGTTAAAAGTAATCAAATAGCTTATCCCGATAGTATGGGTACATACTATCGGTCAACACTACACACTACACATAATAATCTGTCTTCTGAAATGTCGGCAATTTTTTTAAAAAAGGTTGTTTAATTCCTGGCCCTAAACCGGCGAACGCCATTTCATTTTATTTTAATACAAGCTGTCGTTCTTTTCTGCGCTTTGAATGAGAGGTGCCACACTGTAGAGACTAAACGGTCATGAATCACATTTAAAGAAATCAATATAATCGAATATTTAACAATTCAGTATTTCTCTCCTTTACGTGTTTTTTAATTTACATATCACAATATTTACAGGATAATTCTTTCATTCCCCACGAAGCACATCAGGTTCCCAATCATCCAGACACTGACATATCCTAGTCCCTCTCGCATCTCTCTCATTTTCGACGACAGCAGCTGAAATCTCCAAACCTCTCTTTCCCGCTCTCTGTCCTCATACTGTTCTATGAGTGTGCCGAGGCTTGGGGCCCATCCGCCAGGCGCTGCGCCCTGATAACATCTAGGACGCCCTTATGCATTCAGCAGAATTTGAAAGAGATCGGCGATAACATTGGTGGCGGCGGCGGAGGCCCGTCCGTGTGTTTCGGCATTACGGTTGTCGCTAGTAGGCCTCCGGTCGTCGGAATCCCCTCGAAGGGTACAGGGGGGATGGTTTGTGGTGTTTTTGAGCACTATTGTTCGAGTACGGTGGAAGAAGAATATGTGAAAATGTATGTCATTAGTCGAATATGCTGGAATTAACAGAGACTAAGGATTTTTTCAGTTGTTACCACAAAACACATACACAAGAAGAAGTGCGAGCGCCTTGCTAAATATTGGAAAGTGAAATTGACGTTTAAATTTGACACTTTTGACAAGTCTACTGCTACTAGCGCCCCCAATTTCGCTTGTAGGAACTACGGACTAGATTGTCACGCATGGCGGGAAGTTTAAAAAAATAAAAATTTTTAATTCTTCATTTATTTTTAATTATGACGTACATAGAAACACAAAAAATACACCATTTTTTAAAAATATGTTTAATATCAATATCAAATATACAACAGAAATTCATTTCACCACAATAAATTAATAAAATTAAAAGAATAATGTTACAAGTAGATCAAGAGACAAAATTAATTATTACAAAACTGAAAAAAATGGCGTCATAGATGGCTTAGAAATGAAGATATATATCATAATTTTGAAAGTAAAATTATATGGGAAATGTCATCGATCATCATTTTTAATTACAGTTGAGGGTTGGAACCTTAGGTGTTAAACAGCAAAATAAAAACATGTTTAATATCAATATCAAATATACAACAGAAATTCATTTCACCACAATAAACAATAAAATTAAAAGAATAATGTTAGCAGTAGATCAAGAGATTATAAATTAATTATTACAAAACTGAAAAAATGGCGTATAGATGGCTTAGAAATGAAGATATATATCATAATTTTGAAAGTAAAATTATATGGGAAATGTCATCGATCATCATTTTTAAGTCAACTGGACGATTATTTCAAACATACAAGCTACGAGTTCGTTCATAGTGCTCTGCGAAATCTAGATAAACAAAGAATAATAAATTAAAAGTATTCCAGGGGAAACGAGAGGAAAAACCTGTATCGTCTCTGATATCTGTCAGGGTATTGTTGAAAGTGTCATCTTTTTGCTCGAAGTTTTCAGGTCGATCAAAAAGATGACATTTTCAACAATACTTTGCCGTAACTTTCACAAATATCAGAGAGAGTACAGGTATTGCCTCTCTTTTCCTCTGGGATAGTTTATATCTGTTGTTCTTTGTTTATCTATATTTCTCAGAGTGCCGAACACGACTACACTATATAATTTCAATATCCTAGAGAGTACAGGTATTGCCTCTCTTTTCCTCTGGGATACTTATTTATATCTGTTGTTCTTTGTTTATCTATATTTCTCGAGTGCCGACAGTATATAATTTCAATATCCTAAGTGGAAAGAAAAAAGGCCACCTTTCTGTTTTGTACTATGGTCCCTTTCTTCCGATGGCTCATCTCGTTGATATTTAGGAAGGTATCCATAAAATATATATTTTACTATCGGTCCTGTGGGATGAAAAAATATAAAATTCAATTTGATTTGATGATCCTTTTCTGTCACCTAAATCAGGAGAACGACAATGAGCATGTTAAGATGAAAAAAAAAATTATCAACACTTACCTACACGTTAGTCCGGGAAGTTTTATCAAAAACCTATATTTGCCTAAATAATCTATGTATTAAATTTGCAAAGCAAACTGCAGCTTGTAAACAAAAGAAATAAAATGGCGACAAGTCAACGTCAACGACCCGACAAGGAGAAAAGTGGTGTTCGAATAACAAATTATGGGTCACCAAAAATTGTTTTTGTCTCCTTTCAACGCACACTTTAGAAAGAAAAAGAGATGAACTGTAATACTGAAAGAACGTCAAGGTTTTATCTGTCACTCTTGTCAATAATTTATCGGTAAGGAAGATTCCTAGAAAATCGCTTGTAGTCAAGTTTTCAACCATTGCCAGTTCTCCCATAAGAAGTGTCATCCACCTGGTTGTTACTGCTTTAGGGCTCGAACACACTGACGACCAGGTCGCACCGGCCAGGCCGCTGCTACAATCGAATGATACCGCGCACACTAACGTCCTGGCCGTCCGTTGGTCATTGCGACCAGTAGACTGCACTAAAATATTATAATTTTCTGCCGCTTGTTGCCGGTTTTCTTCCAAATTAATAATTTTTCAGATGAAATCCCTCGAATTCAACGCACAATATTTTATTTTCTATGAGATATAGTGTTTTAGTGTAGTTTTTGCACACGTGCAGAAAATCCAAAGAAGTATTATACAGACTGGATCAAAGGGAAACTTAAATCTAGTCCCTTTTTTATCAAGGGTCGATTCTAGTAAAAATTCAAAACATTTTTATATGACATACTATATTTATGATTGGTATGATACCTGTTATTATACCTTCGAGTTTCGATGTTAAAAAATAAAAAAATCAAATTTAAAGTTTTTCTACAACCACTTGTTTTTTTTATTAAATTATTTTTTATTAGTTGTATTGTAGTCATGTACAAGGATGATAACTGTATTTTAAATATATTTAATTTAACGTTTTTCAAACAGGGTCCATTAGACTCTATTTCTACTAGATACATTATTTTAAAAAAAAATTAAGAGTAAAAGTAACTTAAGCATTCATAAAAATAGAAGATTTACTGTTGTAGATTCTCAGTAACACTAAAAAGAGGAATTTATATTGTAAACATTGAAATAACTGGAAGCTAAACTTTCTATCTGCTTATATTTAGAGCCAGTGTCTGACGACCTTTTTTTACGATGGCCCTAGTATGTTTACTTCTAAAGTCGAATCCATATCAGTAGAAAAAAGAAACAGAATGTCTCCCTTTTTGTCGGTCGCGCGTACACAATGCTTTTTTCTTTCTTGAGCGCTCGGTTCGTTCGGGTAAAATGCCGAAGTCTGGACGCACCTTTAGGAACAATACTGTTTTTGTCCTTTATTTATATAATGCTGAAAATCTCACGAGTTACATGTCTCACTCTACACATATTAAATTACATAAACGTAGGATGTAGAATATTCTGTTATGAAACGGGGATTTGAAAAAAATGGAAACTCGGCTACGCCTCGTTAAAAAATTCAAGTATTAATCACCAAGGTAGCACTTCGCGCACTAGATACAAAAATAACTATTATATAAGAGTTTCTTGCCTTGAACTGCTAAGATAGAAATTAATTCCACGCTGTGTTTGACATAATGTGGATCAACCTGCTCTCACTACCGGTTTCGGGGCCCTACCCCATCATCAGGTGAGCTTGGGTCTTTTCCACAATATGTCGAGTACAGCGCAGAGTATATAAACACGACTTGTCGTAAAGTAGCGGTAAGATATTAAGTCCCGCATCGCAAGATAGCGGCCTGCGTGCAATGGTAGTACTTTCGTTCTTTCGATAGTAAATAAAGGCTTTTTTCGAGATGAGAGCAGGTTGATCCACATTATGTCGAACGCAGCGTGGAATTAATTTCTATATTAGCAGTTCAAGGCAAGAAACTCTTATATAATTTTATTATATACCTAAAAACTGCAAGAAATTTATTTTCCATTATATAATTTGGGCTAGCCGAAAAAAGTCTTTATTTACAATCGATAGTTGTGCCTCGGTGGTACGAAAGTACTACCATTGCACGCAGGCCGCTATCTCGCGATGCGGGACTTAATATCTTACCGCTACTTTACGACAAGTCGTGTTTATATACTCTGCGCTGTGCTCGACATATTGTGGAATCCTCCGCTATATCACCAGAGCTCCCTGGTATATACGCAACTCCGACATACGTACCGACCTACGCATCGACCCCATCCCCAAATACCTTCGAGATCGTGTCTTGAAGTTCTACGAGAAAATCGGTACTATCCCCAATAGTACCCTAAAAATATTCGATTACAATCCCGAGGACTATAGAAACTTCAAATACTCCCATCTTAAAACCATTCTTCTAGACAATTAATTTTGTCCCCCCCCCCTTCTCATAATATAGTCCTCCCATCACCCCACCCCCCTTTTTCTTCCCCACATATTAGCAGGACATATTGTGGAAACGACCCAAGCTCACCTGATGATGGGGTAGGGCCCCGAAACAGGTAGTGAGAGCAGGTTGATCCACATTATGTCGAACACAGCGTGGAATTAATTTCTATATTAACAGTTCAAGGCAAGAAACTCTTATATAATGTTATTATATACCTAAAAACTGAAAGAAATGTATTTTCCATTATATAAAATAACTATTATGACATGCTATTCGAAAAGGCTTCCAAACACTAAATATTTCTTACATGACTGATTTCAAGTAAACGAAACAACGAGACTTGAGCCGAATTTGCTGTGGGTAAACTTTTATTAAATAGATCAGATTTTTTAAGACGACAAATAAAAGAAGACACTTCTCACCGACCCGATCGCCATTCCCGATAAGTACCGCCAGTGGTACCAACCCTCCTCGTGGCATCCCGTAATTACCGGGACAATGGATGGACCGTCGCGAGGAATTCGGAGCGCGAAGCCTCGAGGCCCGACGATGCGCGGCCGTCGTTTTTCGGAGAGACGGCAAATTATAGGTTGGGAACCGCGCGCGCGGTGGTACCGTAAGGTGCTCCGGTTCGGACCCCATTTACTCGCCGCTTTTAAAAAAGGAGGCGGAGCTGTCATATTTTTGTTTTACTCTTTTACGACCTAAAGCGCGGACTTTTTAATCGGTTTAATATGTTGTTTTTTTCTTGTATATATTGGTGTACTCAGAATATTTTTTATAAGTTTTGTCGAATAAATATTTTTTTTTCAAACGTCACGAAAGTATTGATTTTTGCGACGTGATTGACAATATAAAAAAGTCATTTTAATGCCTATAGGCATAAAAGTAAAGCACTTTTACGCCTAATCATGAAAGTACGAAAATATATTATTAAACTGATATAAAGTGCCAAATTCAACTAGCGTAACCATAGTTTCTCGATTATATAATTACATACAAGTTATGACTTTTAAACCTTTTTATAATATTTGGAACGTTTGAAATTGTTTAAAAAATTATTTGTGGCGTTTGAAAAAAAAAATAGCATGTTCTATTCGGAATAAAAATTACCTTTTGTGACTCGGCCATATTATGGCAAACGTACAGCCTCGTCACAAAGAGTGTCAAAACAATATACTATTGTTAAAGCACAGTTTAAAGAATATATACATATTATTTATTATTAAACTGTGGTCAAAGCCTGAGAAACATCTAACAGAACCACGATTTTAATATTATTATAATGCCATCAATATGACGGCGGCGTGAAATACAAAGAGTTCAAAATATAGAGAGTTCTACAGCGTGTCCCCAAGAAAGTTACATATCAAAGTTGTGTTTTTTGTAATGGAACACCCTATATATTAATTGATATTTGGATTCTGAGAAACATAAAGGTAAGTTTTATAAGAGAAGTATATGACTAAAATGTAATGTTTTTGACATGTTTAACATTTTCTAGAAATAAAGAACAATTTTGAAATTACAATAAAAGCTACCTAAATTGGAATTTACCAGGTATAGCCTAATATGTAGTTTAGTAAACTAGTAAATTAACTATTGTACTTTAAATCAAATTCTTAATCCAAAAATTTATACAGGGTGAGCCAAAATTAATATTGAATATTAGTCACCTTTAAAAGCAGCTCTTTTATTTTAAATGGAACACCCAGTATATTATTCCCATATTCAATGGAGAATTCATGTCTCTTCAAAATTCTGTTAAGGTTGCCTACCCCTCAAACAAAGATTTTTCTAGATATTTTCATTTACATGATTTGATCTGGGTAGATTTTTATTATTTGATAACATCTAGGTGGCTGTGGTATGCCTGACGTTACTTCAACATAGCTGTCTAACTTTAACAACTAGTTATCATTTTGTGTCAGTTAAAACACACACAAAAAAAAATTCTCAGAAATTTGCCGAAAATGCAAACTTATCCTACATCAGAGAGAATTGATATGATTCTATTAGTTATTCTTTGTCGGCAACATGAGGAAAATTATTGTAGCTGCTTTTCGAGGTAGAACTCCACATAATACCTTTTAAAATGAAAAGATCCTTTTGAAAAGAAAATCATTTTATGCAATTAACAGGAAAGGAAGCATTTTGAGCATTCGATTCAGGGGCGCATATACGGGAGAGGTAATGGGGATAATTACCCCTCCCAGGAAGAAATTTATAAATGAGAAAATCTGGTATAAATTAAAATTGTCACAAAATAAATTAATAATATCAATCAAAATAGAAATCCAGAACAATCTAGGTTTATTTTTTCCCATAGCCACAATACCTTTAAGCGAAAATTTAATTTAAATCTATTACTTTATTTAAATATTGCCACTACTCCAGACCCACTCTCTGGATGCGCCACTGATTCGATTTCATCTAGCTAATTTTTGTCACATAATTATAGATCTATCTTATAGGTTTTAATTCTGGTAATAATTTAAATATGTTTTGAACGTGTATCTTTTTTTTTATTACCGGTGAGTATTTACTCTACAATCTTTAATTTTTGTTAAATTAACAAATAGTTTATCACAGCCACCCTATATTTTTTCAAATAATAAAGATCTACTGACGCAAAATCATAAAAATTAAAATATCTAGGAAAATCTTTGTCTGAGGGGTAGGCAACCTTAATAATATTTTGAAGATATATAAATCCCCATTGAGCACTGGAATAACATAATGGTTCTTCCATTTAAAATAAAGGAGTAACTTGCTTTTAAAAGTGACGAATGTTCCATATTAATTTTGTCTCACCCTGTATAACTTTTCGGGTCAAATTTCAATTTGGTTTTACATACGAATGGTTTTATATGCTACTGTAATTAAATATCAGGCTATACAAGGTAAACTAAAATTTAGGTAGTTGTTATCGAAATTTAAAATTTACTCTTCGTTTTCACAAAATGTGAAATATGTCAAAATTTAGGTATATGCTTCTTTAAGAAAACTCACCTTTATTTTTTTCCTAGAATCCGAAAATCAATGTGTTTCATTACAAAAACACAACTTTGATATGTAACTTTGTTTGGGGACACCCTGTATTATTCTATATATTTTTATAAAATGCTTTCAGTTAACCTACATAAGCTGCCAAAATTTCATTTCGATATAAACTACCGTTCTCCTTGGAGCTTCCGCTCTGTGCTTCCGCGGCCTATGAGAGGCGCCACCCTGTACAGGGTGGGTCAAATTCGACGCTTTTAAATGGAAACACCCTTTTCTGTAGGAGATAGACAAAAACTAATATCGGTGTCTGGAGCTCAATTTTTGTCAAAAACATGATGACGAAAACCGCATATCGATATCTGTTACCGTTTCGGAGTTACGGGGTGTTTTTCAAAAATATGCATTTTTAACAAATCGCTGTAACTTTTTTGCTATGGAAAATTTTGTATTTTTATGAAAACATTTCCAAAGCACCTTTTTACGTAGAATTTAATGGTTTAAGTATAATTTATTTAAAATTTAAGAGTTATCAACAGAAAAATTGATTTTTTATTTAGGACACCCTCTATATTTTTAATTAACTGAAAAGAATTTAAAATTACCTTTCCAAAAATATAGCACACTTGATATTTTGTTATAATCCCCTTCGAAATACAGAATTTTTAAAAGTTCTCCACTTTTAACTAGTAGGCTTTGGACCCCTTATTGATGATATACCTCTAATGGAACTCGAAAACATATATTCCAGGAAGACGACGCGACGCACCGCCTCTGAACGCTGAAGTTATCAGCAAATTTTTGCAGCCAATTTCAAGAATAATTGAATAGCTAACCAAGATCCCAGCCGTTGGCCGTCGAGGCCGCCTGACTTAGTGCCCATGGATCTGATCCTATTGATATATTTGCGAAATAATAAAGGTTCCTTATTCTTCCGTATAATCTAGACAAGAATTAGAAATACTTAGCAGTTATGAGAGGGTATCTTTCACCCCCACTGAGTTAATGAATACCGCGAGAAATGTTCAAAATCTGCCCCGTCTGTCCATAACAAAAGACGGTTGATATGTTGAACACGTATAGCAAAATCTCATGTCTTGGTTTGCTATTTATTTTTATTGTTATTAGATATAGTTTAAATGTGTTGATGTTGGTTAAATATATTTTAAATTGTTATAAAATTCTGCATCTCTCATAGCAAATATTATTTTCGTTTTAATTGATGCTCACAGCTAGAATTTTTTTGCATTACAGCCGGTGCCGTTCAAAGCCTACTTATTTAAAGCGGGCGAATTTTTATATACTCTATATCTCGAAGAGGAATCGAGCAAAATATCAAGTGTGTTATATTTTTGGAAAGGTAATTTTAAATTCTTTTCAATAAATTAAAAATATACAAAAAAATTATACTTAAACCATTAAATTCTACGTAAAAAGATGCTTTGGAAATGTTTTCATAGAAATACAAAATTTTCCATAGCAAAAAAGTTACAGCGATTTGTTAAAAATGCACATTTTTGAAAAACACCCCGTAACTCCGAAACGGTAACAGATATTGATGTGCGGTTTTCACCATCATGTTTTTGATGACAATTGAGCTCAGACACCGATATTAGTTTTCGTCTATCTCCTATAGAAAAGAGTGTTTCCATTTAAAAACGTCGAATTTGACCCACTCTGTACATACATACTGAATTCGGTCGGAATTTGTTGAAGTCAACTGAAATGCACCAAGCCTATACTGTACTTAACACCAACTCTTAACTTATAACTTCACATTCTCTTAACCACTAATATTTCTGGTCCTCTCATCTGTATTATTTTCTTCTTTTCCTGATTTATGTCCATACAAACTACCTGATCTAAATCCTTGACAAAACCGAAAACATTTGTACTAATTTTACAAACTACGTACACACGGCTAGACAGAGAAATGTATTCATCTATCCATTGTCATGCTCTCCGCATGATTTTGACTGTCATTATCGCCTTACCTTTTATTCTTAACATTTCAACCTTTCATACTGTCGCATGAGACCCATTTGTGGGCTTAGCAGTTTATTATTCGGCTGGGATTTGGAGAATAGAGGGCGTTTTTGTGGACAAATAACTTTCAATAGGCTTCCAGCTAGGACGCACAAAAGGTGGTTCGGATATTTTGAGTACCTTTTTTCGGTCTCCCGAGACGCAGTACGGCTTTTCTGTTTTAAGGCGTTATGTAGACGTATTGAGACGTATTGTGTGGGTAAACAGAAGTTTTAAGTAAGAATGTTTCTATTATTCGGGGTAGAAAAGTGATTTTGTTTGAAAGGAATAATCAATAAAAGGGAATTTTGACGTTAATGTACTATATACTAGCTATACAGGGTTGTTCACCACATACGACACGGAGTATTGTAGCTAAACGATGAGATTTTTACAAATTGTAAGTTTTGGGTTCGATGAAGGACTATTAGAGGTACAATTTAAAAATAATTTTACAAGATACAGAGTGTCCCAAATAAGTAAAAAATATCAAAGTTGTATTTTTTTAAATGGAACACCCTGTATATTATTACATTTTTAGTTTCTACGATTAAAATAAAGGTAAATTTGATTAAGGTTTATTATACTTAAACCTTTCCGTTTTTGAAATATTTTCAATTTTGTGAAATTGCAGTAAAAATTTTAAGGCTTCATTTCTCCAAGGGTATCAAAGTTTTTAATACTAAATATTTACTGGTTTATTTACTGATCAGTTATTGTGTTGCAATAATAAAAATAATACTACCTTATACAGAGTGTCTAAAAATTTATTTTAAATAATTATTAGCTTCAAACGGTAATAACTTGTTTAATTTAAATAGACTGTATATTTTACGAGAATCAGATGCACAATTTAATTGTCTATCAAATTATATTATACCATTTTTTACCTATCTGTTTAAGTTTCCGTAGAAAATGCATTTTCTTGTAATTTAGAACTTATTTATCAATATACCCATGGACTATTGACATTTTAGATTATTTTTAAAGATGTACCAAATTTTTAAAGAGTACAGATAGTAATATTGTCGATATAATTCGTTTATTTCATTGAAAAATAAAAAAAAAGTGTTTAAATATTTGTTAAAGAGGATCAATTAATATGATTCCAGTATTCAAACTACATTAACTGACTGTTTGCGTTGATTAATAATAATTGCTCCAAATACTAAAAAACTGAATTTTGTATGGGATTAGACAGTGTGATAAAAAGTAACACCTTAAAAATGATATTTAATTTTTTAATAAATGCTTATTTATAACAACAGAGACTTTAATTTGATAACTTATTATATTGATTTCTGACTCAAATCCACATTTATTTATAATAATTTATTAACGAACACAATTAAGTATGTAATTAATTAGTATGTGGGCGGAAATAATGGTGTTATATTTAATTAATGGTATAATCTTTTATAAAGATTTAAATAGTTTTCTTTTTGCATACAAATGGGCTAGTAATATTATCGTTTTGCTAAAAACGATAATATTACTAGTCTGTACATTTTGTACATTTGTTGCTTTAAAAACAATCTAAAATGTCAATATTCCATAGATATATTGATAAATGAGGTCTAAATTAAAAGAAAATGAATTTTCTACGAAAACTTGATGATAATGATTATAATTTAAAAAAATAAAAATTCCCCAAATTTATTATTTCAGTCAAATAACTATCAACGCGTGTTTATTTTTTTGTCAATAATGATATGTGTTGACTATTTCCATTCTAAATATCTTGAGAATGGTTACTCGTAGCGATTTTTACCAAGAGACATTTTTTACGTAAAAAGTAACGAAAATTAATATTTTTTCACTCTGTAGTTTTATACAGGTACTGATGAAAAGTTATTACTCTTCAAAAGAATTAAAACACATTTAGGTGGCGCCTCCTACAAATAGGAGTCATATTGACATCAAAAACAAATTTCTCATATCAAAAAACCCACAGACACCAATTCTCATCAAAATACTGACGTTACTTGAAATGAATGAAACTTCTATACCCTGTATTTCCGAAACTCAGCATTTTAGGACATACATTTATACGAACTTTTTTACTTATTATTATCTGCAGAATATGCTGCCGAAGTTTCCAGAATACAGTTCGGACCAACCTGTATATCGCGTTACTATTATTTATTTTTCTACTTTTAAAGTAAAACTTCTTTACGCGCACTGGGAGCAAAACTTCAAGGCTCTGACTCACGAACTAGCGAGATGAAAAGTGGTAAGGATCGCACGATGGCGCAAAGACTAAAAAACATTTGATTTAAAGCTAAGAAAATCATTATAATAAACTTGATGTTGTACCTGGATACCAATAACCTCTGGTTGTGTGCTAGGAAGTAAATTTTCATGCATATTTTCATCGACAGGTTTGTAGCTTTTGAATAACTCTCTAGGTAAAGCATCTAACTCATTTGCTAGCTCAGAATTAGAATTATTAGAGTCAAGCAACTCGCATTTTCATTGGAGGACTTTGTCATATTTATTTCAAACCAATAATCAACGAGAATATTCGTATAATGTATAATTTAACAATAAATACGAATTGTTTGTTAGGTTCAAAAAAATTTTCTCTTTTTAAATAAATTTAAGCGTTAACATTATTAGGCATTTGCGTAAAAGGGTGTATTTTGTGTGGTATTCCACAAAATATGCAGGCTATTGAGGAAACAGAAAATGTACAGATTACAGAAATAAATTGAAAATAATATTTATATTAAAACAGCATTATGTCACTGTTTCAAACATGTCCTTCAAATCCTTTAATTTAATAGCTGTCAGTAAGAAGTTTCATTACATAGTGCACACACTGTTTTTTTACACTATATCGATATAATACACTGTAAAAAAAATGAGTGAAATTTCACTCAGATTTCACTCAATACTTTCTCAATTTCTGTCCACACCCGATTGAGTGAAATTTCCACTCTACAGAACCGAGTGAATCTTCAATTCTCAGAGTGAAAAGCACTGAGTGTTTTCACTCAATCGAGATTAGACGACGAAAGACTCTTTTACTCATTATTGTTTACCTTGAGTAGGATTTTGATCGATTTTGATAATTTATTCACTTTAAAATGAGTGAACTCACTAAGTGTTGAGTTCAAGACACCTTTTATTGAGTGACTTTTACTCAAATTTGTGTTACACTTAACTCGATTAGTACTCATATCTGAGTATTAATTTCACTCAGTATTGAGAAATATATTCTAAATTATTTTTTTAAAAGCTATATGTAAGCTAACTTGTTATTTTATAACAGGTGGGCAGGTGCCTTTCAAAGGTAAGTTTCAGTTTAGGACATGGTCTCGAACATGTCCATTTCCTAAAATTCACTTTTGGGAGGCATCTGGTCACTTGTAATAAAATAACAAGTTAGCTTACATAGCTTTTAAAAAAATCATTTAGAATATTTCGTTTTTTTTAACAAACCAAATAAAAAACTGTAGAACCTTCAAAAATATTTTTATTTGTCATTTTTATTTGACAAAAAAACAAATAAAACCAAATATAACACTATTATTATAATATCAAAAACATTTTAAAAAGTTTTCAACTCTTTTTGGAAAAAATACAGGAACTTTTTAAGCTAGATGTCTAGAAAAGTTGCATCACATCGCAAAAATCCGCTTTATTAAGAGCATTCGTCAGCTCGGCTACCAACATTCTCGAATATTTCTAATTTCTAAACTAACTTTTAATAACGAAAATCCTCCGGAAAATCCAGATACTTTTCCTCCTGAAAATTAAAAAAAAATGTTATTCTGCCAAATGTTCCAGTTCCCAGTTCCAGATTGAGGGAAAGTACCTAGATTTTCGCTACGCTAATTAGTCCAGGAAACATCCGAGCATTGCGGCAATCAGTAGACGCAGTCGAATTTGAATATATGTTAGGCGGATTTCTGCGATGTGAAAAAAAATGTTCTTAACATAAAACATATTTAGGAGTTATGAGTTCGTATTCGCTTCACCACGCCACGCGGCCACTGTCACACTTTACATCACACACACATACACTATGGACTTGTAACCTGGGCACCTTCGAAGGAAAAGACAACCTACGACTCGAACAGATAATTAAAAACTGTGAAACAGGGGAATACCTTATTCGGTATCGAAGAAGCGCGTATGACGTATGATTATTAATGAGCGAAAATACTCTAAACTGGGAGATTTCACTCAAATTTTTATTGTGTTAAGCTATAACATGAGTTTCTAAGTGAATTTTTCTATTCCATTACTCAAAGATAGGGGTTAAAACTCGAACATGAGCTTATTCAATCGCAATTGATTAAATAGAGATCATATTTGAGTATAATGATGAATTTACTCTATTTTAGATAAAAATGTACTCAATTATTTCACTCAAAAAATTCACTCCCTGAGAAATATGTGTTCACTCAGGCTGATTTTTTACAGTGTATTATCGTTTTGCTAAAAACGATAATATTACTAGTCTGTACATTTTGTACATTTGTTGCTTTAAAAACAATCTAAAATGTCAATATTCCATAGATATATTGATAAATGAGGTCTAAATTAAAAGAAAATGAATTTTCTACGAAAACTTGAAGGGATAGGTAAAAAATGGTATAACACAATTTAATAGACAATTAAATTGTGCATCTGATTCTCCTAAAATATACAGGGCGTTCTATTTAAATTAAAGGAGTTATTGCCGTTTGAATCTAATAATTATTTAAAATACATTTTTAGACACTCTATATAAGATAGTATTATTTTTATTATTGCAACACAATAAATGATCAATAAATAAACTTCATTAAATATTTAGTATTAAAAACATTGATACCCTTGGAGAAATGAAGCTTTAAAAATTTTACTGCAATTTTACATAATTGAAAATATTTCAAAAACGGTAAGGTTTAAGTATAATAAACCTTAATCAAATTTACCTTTATTTTAATCGTAGAAACTAAAAATGTAATAATATACAGGGTGTTCCATTTAAAAAAATACAACTTTGATATTTTTTATTTATTTGGGACACTCTGTATCTTGTAAAAATATATTTAAATTGAGCTACAATAATAGTCCTTCAACGAACCCCAAACTTACAATTTGTAAAAATATCATCGTTTAGCCACAATACTCCGTGTCGTATGTGGTGAACAACCCTGTATGTAGCTAATTATATTTTTTTCCATAGCAACTGTTAAAATTGCCTTATATCTATCAAAAATAATAGGTAAAATAGTACTTTAACAGCAAGGGTAGATTAAATGATACTTTAACAGCGAGGACAGAGGTTAAAAACTTTATTTCTTCGCGGACGTTTTTAATTGCTTCCATTTTTGAAAATATTTGTATTCCTTTTCATAAGTTATTCGGGATTTAAATGGAAGTAGTTTGGATATGGCTTTGTCGCCTCAGCCTGAATATCTGTTGGTAATTTACTTATTTCGTTTTGAGCCATTTCTGGCTCCAATTCAATCAGCAGTCGACACGAAAGAGAATTAAAAAATATTGACTCAAAACTGACAACTAAAGAGACAGCTTTATTTATTTGTCAACTTACATAGAAACCAACGCCAGCCCAGCACAATATTTTTTCTACTCGTAATAAAATCCTTGAAATAATAATTTCTGAATATTTTTTAAAACGTAACTGACTATGGAAAAAGATATTGTTTTATACACGACGATAAAATTGCATTATCGTCTCCCGAAATTAATCTTTTCGGTCGACGATAAAATATACCATTTTATCGTCTTGTATAAAAAATAACTCAATAAAAAATATATATATTTTACGTGAAATTTCACCTGTAATTCAAAAAATTTTTGGTTTTTATTTAATCATAATTTTTTTTAACTAACAAAATGAATAAATCAAAACAATTTTGAACTAGTATTGTACATGAGGTGTAATTTTAATTTAAATACGAGAGTAGAGTGAAAACGGTCCGTCCCCACTATGTACAGGGTGGCTCAAAATGGACGCAAGCTTTAAAAAAAGGAAACATCCTTTTATATAGGAGATAGAGGAAAACTAATATCGATGTTTGGAGCTCATTCTTTATCAAAAAGATGATGGTGAAAACCGCACATCGATATCTTTTACCGTTTCAGAGTTACGGGGTGTTATTTAAAAATGTGCATTTTTTACAAATCGCTGTAACTTTTTTGCTATAAAAAATTTTGTTTTTTTATGAAAACATTTCCAAAGCACCTTTTTACGTATAATCACAGATAACATATAATCATGTGTTATCTGTGATATAATTTAATGATTTAAGTATATTTTTTTTAAAATTAATAATTTAAATCAACAGAAAAACTGATTTATTATTTGGAACACCTTGTATATTTTTAATTAACTGAAAAGAACATAAAATTACCTTGATCTTTGTTATAGTCACACACTTGACATTTTCTTATAGTCCCCTTCAAAATACAGAATTTTTAAAAGTTCGCCACTTTTAACTAGTAGGCTTTGGGCCCTTTATTGATGTTCTGTCCATAATGGAAGTCGAAAACATATTTTTCCAGCAAGATGAGACACCGTGTCTGAACGCTGAAGTTATCAGCAATTTTTTGTAGCTAATTTCGAGGATAATTGAATAGCTAACCAAGATCCCAGCCGTTGGCCGCCGAGGCCGCCGGACTTAGTGCCTTTGGATTTTTATCTTTGCGAAAGAATAAGTTTCTTATTTTTAATTTGCCCGTATAATCTAGACAAGAATTGGAAATACTTAACGGTAATGCGAGGGTATCTTTCATCCCCACTGAGTTAATGAATTCCGCGAGAAATGTTCAAAAATGGTCCCGTCTGTCCATATCAGAAGATAGTTGACATGTCGATGATCTGTAGCAAAATCTCATGTTTTGGTTTGCTATTAATTTTTACTATCATTAGATATAGTTTAAATGTGTTGATGTTAAATATAGTTTAAATTGTTATAAAATTGTGCATCTGTCATTGCAAATATTATTTTCATTTTAATTGCTGCTCACAGCTAGATTTTTTTTGCATTACAGCCGGCACCGTTCAAATCCTACTTATTCAAAGAAGGCGAATTTTTAATAACGCTATATCTCGAAGAAGAACCGAGCAAAATATCAAGTATGCTATATTTTTGGAAAAGTAATTTTAAATTATTTTCAATGAATTAAAAATATACAGGGCGTCCCATATAAAAAAATAAAATTTTCTGTTGATAATTCTTAAATTATTAATTTGAAAAAAATAATACTTAAACTATTAAGTTCTACGTAAACTGATATAGACTTGTATTAAAATTTGCGTTACTTTTTTTTCAAATTACGATCTCTTGTTAATAAGAAATATACATTTATAAACCAAATTTTCTCTTTCTTTTCTTCAATTTTCTTCGAAAAACATCCCGCTTTCGGACAAAATTTCCGGTAATATTTAACTTCTCGGGCAGCTCATTTTTCAAGAAACTTCTTGACATTAGCAGCAACTTAATTTCAACTTGGCTAAAGTTTTTAAATTTAAATTCAACCGAGATATTAAGGAAGAGGGAAAAAATTGTGTGGATTTATATAGGGATTTAATGTTAAAAAATATTCCAACATCAACAGGAAAAATGAAAGAATTATTAAATTTAATTTATGATATTGTTGTGTAAAAAAACAGTGTGTGCACTATGTAATGAAACTTCTTACTGACAGCTATTAAATTAAAGGATTTGAAAAAATAAACACGCGTTGATAGTTATTTGACTGAAATAATAAATTTGGGGAATTTTTATTTTTTTAAATTATAATCATAATTTTTTTTGCGAAAAAATAATGATAAAACAGTTTCTATTGAATTTTTGGCACAAAAAAATTTCAAATTTATCATTGCAGTCTAATAACTAATTAGTCAACATGATAGGTATTCATAATTTCGATTCCAAAAAAAAATCGAAATAAAAATTTACTTATTTTTATCTGCAGAATATGCTGCCGAAGTTTCCGGAATACAGTTCGGACCACCCTGTATAACTAACAATCTTCTATAATTAAAAATTAGAGATAACATTTCTAAACAAATTTAAGACTTCTTTATAACTTGATTTCACGCCACATACACGCCAAAAAAGCGTGAAGAAACACCCCGAAAATAAATTACATAACCCCACTCACACATCCTACCGATGTGTAGAGTGAACATAATGCAACATATATTTATGTCCTCCGCACCGGCCAGACTGGAACACTATCGAGAAGAAACAATAAGAAACGGTGGCGTAGGCGCCAGCGACAGGTAAAACTTTGTTTCGTCCTTTCTGGGATTTTTTCGGATTTGAAAGGACTCAACAACGCACAATTATGGATATTGTTCGGCTGTCAAAACTAGGGATTAAGAGGTTTTCGGTAGGCCGTAAATTTGGACGGCGCTGTCGAAAAAAGGGAGAGGATTGTGCAATTTTTGAGAAAGAGTACAGATACTAATATTGTCGATATAATTCGTTTATTTCATTAAAAAATAAAAAAAACTGTTTAAATATTTGTTAAAGAGGACCAATTAATATGATTCCAGTATTCAAACTACATTAACCGACTGTTTGCGTTTATTAATAATAATTGCTCCAAATACTAAAAAACTGACTTTTGTATGGGCATTAGACAGTGTGATAAAAAGTAATACCTTAAAAATGATATTTCATTTTTTAATAAATGCTTATTTATAACAACAAAGACTTTAATTTGATAACTTATTATTATATTGATTTCTGACTCAAATCCACATTTATTTATAATAATTTGTTAACGAACACAATTAAGTATGTAATTAATTAGTATATGGGCGGAAATAATGGTGTTATATTTAATTAATGGTATACTCTTTTATAAAGATTTAAATAGTTTTCTTTTTGCATACAAATGGGCTAGTAATATTATTGTTTTGCTAAAAACGATAATATTACTAGTCTGTACATTTTGTACATTTATTGCTTTAAAAACAATCTAAAATGTCAATATTCCATGGATATATTGATAAATGAGGTCTAAATTATAAGAAAATGCATTTTCTACGAAAACTTGAAGGGATCGGTAAAAAATGGTATAATACATTTGATAGACAATTTAATTGTGCATCTGATTCTCTTAAAATATACAGGGCATTCCATTTAAATTAAAGAAGTTATTGCTGTTTGAAGCTAATAATTATTTAAAATAAATTTTTAGAAACTCTGTATAAGGTAGTATTATTTTTATTATTGCAACACAATAACCGATCAATAAATAAACTTCATTAAATATTTAGTATTAAAAACATTGATACCCTTGGAGAAATGAAGCTTTAAAATTTTTACTGCAATTTCACAAAATTGAAAATATTTCAAAAACGGTAAGGTTTAAGTATAATAAACCTTAATCAAATTTACCTTTATTTTAATCGTAGAAACTAAAAATTTAATAATATACAGGGTGTTCCATTTAAAAAAATACAACTTTGATATTTTTTATTTATTTGGGACACTCTGTATCTTGTAAAAATATTTTTAAATTGTAGCTCTAATAGTCCTTCAACGAACCCCAAACTTACAATTTGTAAAAATCTCATCGTTTAGCTACAATACTCCGTGTCGTATGTGGTGAACAACCCTGTATAAATGCTACATCGAGTATCATTTTATAAAAGTTACTATTTATGTTTTTACACTGATAAAAAAGATAGACTTGAACTAAAGTCGTCATCGTTCTTGAAAAAAAAATTTAGTGGCAAGAGAATTTATTTTAGCGTAAAAGAAAATATTTTGCCTGAAGTTTGACTGGTTCTCTTAAAAAATTCGAAAATTTGTCTTGAATCTATTTTCATTCAATCAAGTGCAAGTTACTTTGTTTTAAGATATTAAGAAAAATACGCTAGGAAGTACTTCATTCAAGAAACATGGCCATTTTTCCAATAGCTAAATACTCTTTTGATGAAAAATAATAACGACACGCAAAGACGATGACGAAGGACGGTATACCTATAGTATATACAGTCGGCAGTCCGATCAGTCGTACGTCGCGTTTCATAGGTCGCACATATAGTACGCAAGGGTTTTGTTGCTTGGCATTTTCCACTTGGAATTTTGCATAATTTACTTTTTAAACGCATATCGTATAACAAAGTGATCGTTATTCACATGCATTTGTCATTTTTTATGGACAAATTTTAGGATATATGGATTCTTTAAAGGAGTTTCTGAAAAAAATGGAAATTAGAGCATTTATTTGCTATATTTGAAGGTAAGAGACATTTACCTAATGCACCTGTTTAGATAATGCATTCGTGACTATAGGTAGAATAAGAATATAGGTATCGATTTTTTTATGCAAATAATTACAAAAATTTTAGAACTTCAAGTCGTCGTATTAAAAAATTCAAAATGTGACCAAAGCTTATAATTTTAATAATTTATTTGCTTTACTTTGATTAATCGTGATGTAACATTTTTTTGTAATTTGTAGAGGGATGAACCACCCCAAAAAATACAAAGGAGTGAAGAAGCAGAAATAACTACTATCGAGGAAAATAATATCACTTTACTTACTACAGACCAGGAAAACCTAAATTTATCAGAAAATAATATACCTCGTAATATGCCTGTATATGATGTATAGACTTCTCTTAGATCAAAATAAGTTTTAGTTGAGTCAATAGTATTCGCTATTGGTTTAAGAAAAGTGTCTCTTTAATCAAGAAATGTCCCTTTTCAATCAAGAATTTTTGCATGAATCAAAGAGACTATTGTTCTTGTATTAAGAACTTCTTTGCATATTCATTTTGGGTCAAGAGTGAAATACTTTGGACAGATAGATTCTTCTATTATCTAAAGTAATTTTTTAAAACTTATGAAAAGATAGTTAAAGAAACGTCGTTCTTGGCCCTATTGAAAAGCGCCAATTTTTTGGGTCAAAATCATATTCATTTCGACTGAGAGATCCTTTTTTTCAGTGTAAGTTTGCAGCTTTCATGATTTTCAATTCACAATTCAGCTTTCGTAATTTTTGTTACTTGAAAATAATTGGTCCCCTATAACAAATAGCTGAAAAAGTTTCTCCCCAGTGGTCACTTTCTTGCTAAAAATTCCTAGAAAAGCGATTCCTCGAGCGGTGTGGTCCACTACCTTATTCTCACCCCCCGCCAGGGGGCTCGAGTTAGTGTTTTGACAATGCGGCAATTATGGACGGCGGCCCAGTCGCCCCGGGATCCGCCACCGAAGCGACACATGATTAATATCACCCCTTTTTTATTAAATTATCATCCCCCACATGCTTTTCTCTAACCGGATGAAAATAATCTACCTTCCTCAGAAAAATAAGTTAATATAGAGTCTACCAAAGACATCTAAATGGGTATACATATATAGACAGAACACTCCATTCATAAAATTCAATTTTCTAGAATCATACATGGTTTGACACAATTATGAGAGTTAAAAAGAGATGGGTACATAAATATGACAACACGGTTGAGTTTCGTCTATCTTTCTGTCATTTGGCTCTATATCAGTGGCGTGACGATGGCGTGATATTTTTTTATCAAAAATTGATGAATTTTATCAAAAATTGATTGGGATTGCCTCAGACCAATTTTCCATTATAACTAGTTTTGCCTGAGGTCTAACTGAGGGTAACTCTAATTTCACAATCGCTAAGCAGAAAATATACGTATTTTTGTAATAATCTACTTATAACTAAAAGTATTGTGCAATTGTACCGCCCTCTATATTCTAAATAAACGACGGAGTGGATAAAGTATCGGTAATATGTCGATGTATATTTAAATTTAGGTTTATATGTGCCTTTCTTAGGTCCCATTTTAATTATTTTTTTTTTATAAAAACAAAAACAGCACTGAACTATCTGACTGAACAGAACAATGAAGTGAAAATCTAAGATTTAAGATTATGGTTCAATACAGTTGCAAAAAGGTAGTGGCTCGACGTCCTACCAACGCAAGAATAAGAAAATTTAAACAACGTTGGAATTGGTAAAATAGACGACGTTTGCATAACGTTGGAATAGGTCCTGAAAGTGATGTCGGAAAACTCTTTATTGTCTAACATTGTAACTACGTTGTCCGAATCACCTAAAGATCACTTAAGCAAAAAAGGTTACAAGACAACGTTTATTCGACGTCGCAGAAGCTTTTACTTTGTTGTAGTACTAGTTCAACGTCGGCACAACGTTACAACAACGTTTACATTTATTTTAATACCCAAGGTACGCAGCTAACTATTTTTTGTAACTAATCCAACGTTGTGTTTAGTAAACATGTGGTCGCAAGTCGTGAAAATGCTACTTGGGGAATAGTAGAAGAATACATATATTTGGGACAACTAGTACACAGCTCGAGACCTCTACTACCAGCAATCAACAGAAGAATTCAGTTAGCATGGAGTACTTATAGAAGAAACTCAATCATATTCAAATCTAGAATGGCACTTTATCTAAAGAAGAAAATATTCGACTAATTCGACTATCAGTCATGACCTATGCATGCGAAACCTGATGGACACTTAAAACGGACATTATAAGGAGACTGCAGGTCGCACAACGCTCAATGGAATGAAATATGCTGGGAATAACCAAGAAAGACCGTAAAAGAACAGAGTGGATACGATAAAAGACCCATTTAATAATAGATGTCATCCCCAGAATCAAATCCCTCAAATGGCAATGGGCAGGACACTTGGACGTGAAACAGATGGATCACAAAAATTACAGCATGGCATATACCCACAAGGAATTCAGAAACCTAGAAGAAGACCAAACCTCAGATGGGACCATGATATTAGAAAATTAGCAGGGATAACTTGGGTCTGCATAGCCAACAATAGACAAAAATGGACCCAACTTCAAAGAGATTATTCAAATATGTGAAAGAGGCTACACCATAATAGGAAATGGTTGAATAAGCTGAAAATGATGACGATGATGATGATACTGTCTTTCATCTAACAGGCTTTAACATTATTAGTTATTTTTGACCTAGAACATTCATAAAAAAATTAACATAGAAAAGAAATTATATTCTTGTGGCGTTAAAAAACCATTTTTGTTAATATTTTTCTATGCCTATTATGAATCATTGCCCAACTTATATTCCTGTAAAATGTAGCTCTCTAGGTTTAGTTATTTCTCTGGGATACCTACCGTCGCGTGGATACTTATATTTTTTTGTTATTTTGGAAGAAGGTCCAATGACGTTATTATGTGAGATTAAGACTTAACATTTTTTATAAATTGATTTCAAGCTGTGCACAGTTATTCTTCGTGGCTGAAAGATGTGGAATAATAAATAAAGAGACTCTTGTCACTTTCCGTGTGAGATTAACTTAAGTAGAGAGAAAATTTTATAAAATTCCAAATATGTTTTACAGAAAATTCTACTGGGTCAAGAATTGACAGGCATAGACGAAGTAATTTAACTTAAAGAAATTGAATTCTGTTTTGATTTATTCGTTCATAGATATAGACTGTATTATAGCTAGCGATGGGAACTATCGAATGAATTAGACTATCGAATGGTTAATGAATGAATGATTTCAACTATCGAATGGTTTTATTCGAATAAAATCATTCATTCATTTGTATACTAAAGAATATGTGACAACCTCGCCGTGCGACTAAATGGTTATCGTTGAGCCACGACTATCGAATGCTTTTGATAAATGAAATTTAGTATTCGTTTGATTTTTGTATGCGTCAGTGCATTATTAGTTCTTCCAAATTTTTATAACTTCGTCGTATAAATACTGTGCTATTTTTGCGTTTATTAAAATAGTTAAAATACTAAAATAGTAGTTATTTTTTAATTTTATTTATTGACGATTGTGTGCAAATTTTTCCGAAAATTTGTGTGGTTTTCCGTAGTCCGATCTTTCAATTATTTAATTTTATATGGTATATGGTCTATTTTTTAATGGGAAATTTTGAGAAGTAGCAATTTTTAAGAGAGATGAGATGAACTTACAATTAATTTTAAAAATACATATTTGTATTTTAGATGTTTTAATAATATGAATTAGTTGAACTTAATAATCATATTTAAGTAATGTGGTTGTATAATCATATTTAAGTAAATGGTTATCGAACTCAAACTATGGGGTGAGAAAATTAAAATGAAAGTTTTACACGTGCCAATTTAAAAAAAAAAGTTAACGATGTTTATATTTTGTTTATGCTAATTCTCTTACATGTAGTTTTTTGCGAAGAAAAAATATTTCATTTATTTTTTAAAGTAAATGCCAGTAAAAGTAAATATAATTTTTAAATAGTAATATAAAGCACCTAATATAAATAATTTTGATTTCTAATTTTTTATTTATATTTTCCTTCCATTACACTGCATGCTTAGAAAATTAATAAATGTTTATATTTCATGATTTTAAAATTTGTTGTTAATATAACAAATTAGTTCTGTAATTATTATTATTTAATAAACCACCGTTGCCAAAAAATTTAGAGACTATATTATTTTTAAATAGGATCTAATATAAATAATTTTGACATCTAATTTGTTGTTTATATTTTGCTACTACTTAAAAGAAAATATTTATATTAAATGATTTTAAATTTTGTTGTTAATAGGTATAACAAATTATTATTGTTATTATTATTTATTAAACCAGTCTTTGCTAAAAAACATTAAAAATAATTTTCCTACATCCAAAATAACAAGTATTATTGCAGTGTAACAACAGAATATTAATAAAAAAAATGCAGAATAGATAGTATGTCTTTATATTCCCTAATTAACTAAAGCCAAACAATAATATTCTTTGCTAATATCAACTAATACCAAAATATGGCAACAGCGCCTTTCATAATGTATTTTCTGTGTAAATACTAGCACCTCAATAAAAAAAATAACGTGTCCTTATCTATATCTGACTCCGCAAAAAATCAAAGATGCCGGCTTCTTTCATAGCATTGCCACCGACCGCTGTCGGGTTTTTCGGAAAGAAACCTACGTCGCCGGGCGACAACTAAAATTCAGTTAATATTTTATTATAATCGATCCTGACGAATGAATGAATTTCATAAATGAATGAATTCTATAAATGAATGGTTTTTGCTGCCGAATTACTAGAATACAATATTTCAAGGCAGATTACGGATCTATTCGATAATTTTTATTCGAATAGTTTTCAACGAATGTTTTCTTACTAACTATCGAATTATTCGAATGAATTGCAACTATCGAATGTTTCGATAGTATTCATTCGATAGTTCCCACTACTAATTATAGCCATCGTTTACCATTACGTCATCATTATTTAGGTCCTCTATTCCAGAGGACAGTCCTCTTTTTGATCTCACTGTCCTTGTTTCCCTTACGTATTGAAAAAGTCCTCTTTCTTACATACCAAACTCAAAATCTAAAAAATATTCGTCTATTGTCACAATGCTTTAAAAAATGTTAATCTGTCTTCCACTACTCCCACTCGTTGTATGTACAGAAAAGAAAATAAAGAAATATTTATGTACAAGAAATATTTGTGGAAGCGATAAACATGTTTAACTATTTTATGTTTACATACTGCTGGCTTATGTTCTGAAAAAATATTTTGTTGGAAATGGTTTGTTTTATTTTGTATACAGGGAGGCCATCATATGGGTCCATTGGTCCCAATTCATTAATTTGAGAAATAATAATTTAACAAAATTCTAATATTTTCGTTGTAAGTTAAGTTGTGAGGGGAAGCCCCATGTTGCTGAAAGTATAGTTCAAGTAAAGGAATATTTAAAAATTCCGATACGATAGCTTCCAAGATTTACAAATAGCGGTAGAGAGTTAAGTTTCCCTAACATATAAAGAATTTATTAGGGGCCCTCAAAATAAAACAGGAGACAGATAGCAGGGTATATTTTTAATAACTCTTTAGTTTCTTTTATTATCAATCATGAATCATCATACTAATAAATATGATCTTTTAATATTTTTTTTAAATATTGCAGTAAATAGTGAAAATAAATATAGAGTGATATATATTTCTGAGAAGCTTATGACAAGCCAGATCATATAATTTATAAATATACAGGGTGTTCCGTTTAAAAAAAAAACTTAACTATAGTTCATATCTTCAAAAATATTCTTTTGGTGGAAAAACAGTCTACGCCACTGTATTCTGCGTAAAAAGTTCTACAATAAACAGTTTTCATCTCCTGGATACCTTTAACAATAACAGAGATACAGGAGATGTCCCAAATTGCGAAATTTTCAAAAAGACCCTGTAGCTCAGAAACAGAAAGAGGGCTATGAAAATTTTGTTTACCGCATCTTCTGTTTGACAAAAAAGCGGTACAGGTTTGTGCAAACCGCATCGTCCTATGTTTACTAATAACGGAGATAGCGTATGATTTCAACTAAAATGGGACACCCTGTACATAGAAATAAATCAATTTCGTAACAGATAGGGGGGGACGGTCAAGTTTTGAGTATAAATGTTTTTAAGAAAGTAAGAAAGATCATCAATCGCATACCGTTGCCGCATAACTTTCTGGTAAATTCTAGACATTTTGGCGATGTTTCAAAAAATGTTTCACCTGCCTCTTTTTTACCCTCTCGTCCTATTTTTATTTTGAAAGTTGGCAACTCTGTCATTATTTATCAATTATGAGTTTTAGGGTGTGTCTAAAATTAGTTCATATTGTTTAGAAAATGTTAAGTACGCTATGGTACGTTCCTATATTATCGATCGAGCGAGTTCCGTTTTTTTTCGTCATTTTTTATTTTTTTTTAAACTTTTCTTCAGTAACGATCCCTTTAATTTGAATTCTTTGGACTGTTCCTGAAATTCCTATTTCTAAACATCAGCAACTCGCTATATTATTTATAAACGCTATCAATTTGTATTTTACATAGGAACATTACAACTTTGCATTCTACTTACTTCATATCCGGCGTCCACGGGCTTAGTAATGAGCTCCTGTTCGTTTTGGTTAAATGTTTGAGGCATTTTTGTAATAAAAAAAATAATTTTGTTTTACAGCAACAATCAAATTTTAATTTTGACATTGATCGATGTCCGTCAATAAAATTATGACCCCAAATCAAATGATAATGACAATTACTAAAAAGAAAAATTGCTACCCCACTTTCAATATTTACACTTTTGTCAAAGCCAAGTGAAAAATTAATAGAAACCATTATAATATTTTTAAATATTAATAGGATTAAATTATAATGCTCAACATTCAATTTTTTATTTTCTTTTTGTTTCAGTTTCCGAATGCAGTTTGTTTGTGTTACCTCTACCCTATATGCCTTTGTTTGTGATATAATCTTCCTTTTAGCACTTCATTTATACATATATCTAATAAATAATAATAATATCATTTTACAGTCACAGGTTACCTTCATAGAAGTTAGTTATATGTGGTTATATTAAAATTTACCCACTATACCTTTAATCAGATAAGAATCAGTGGCCTTTATATAGTTTAGAACCAGTCAACATCTTGGTCGCTCTCAAATTGAGCTGGCGATTGCATTGTAGCAGAGGCAGAGCCATCATAAAACGAGAAGAAGAATATGCAGTAATTTACGAAATGTCGTAATGACACTAGTCTCTTCCATCGGGTTGGCAAATAATTGAGAGAGTTAGACTTTGCTCCTTTCATTGGAAATCAGTTTATACTGATGCATGATAATGCTAGGCCCCAAGTTGCGTGGGGTAACGAGTTAGGAGTACGAGTAGTTAACGAGTACCTGGATGAGGTTGGACTACGTAGATTGGATTGACCTCCTTGTAGTCCCGTCCTCAATCCAATCGAACATTTGTGTGATGAACTTAAAAAAGCTGTTCGTCGTCGTCCTATTCCACCACATACTTCACAAGAGCTGTGGCTAGCATTAAATGCTAGCCTTAGTTGTTGTGAAGGGTTTTCTTGATCTTTAGCTTGATATTCATCATGCTATAGATGAAGAAAGAACAAAAATACCCTTATTCATTCGATATGACGAAGACCTCGAGCTGTTATTGCTGCGAGAGGTGGACATACACGCTATTAAAATTATTATAAAATTATTGTTTTTGTAAATAAAAACAGTCTCTCAAATCAATACTAAAAATATGTAGCTCATAAAAGAATAGAGATAATGGGATAATTCAAAAAATGAAATTTTAGGAATACATCTAAGATTACAGGAAAGTATTTTTTATCCAAAATGCCCGTCTCACTTTTTCCACAGAGTGTTTTGAATTTAATGCAAAAAACAACGTTTTGATTTACCCCGGTATAAACCCACCTAACTGAAGAATATAAGTCATTAAAATAATAAAAAATAATGGCAATAGATTTATCTTCACACTGATACCATAATCTTAAAAATCGGATTACAGTATAGTACTATGGTAAGAATGGTAGATACGCTCATATTCAAACAATTTCAAGAAATCAAATCTTTAATACAGAACAGCAAAAAAGAATTAAAAGAAGACATTAAAACGGTGAGAGAGGATTTGTCAATTCAAACGGAAGTTCTAAAGGAGAGTATTACTGTAATACAAAGTAAATTAAACGATATAGAATACAGGGTACAAGCACTAGAAAAATTAGCTAGGAAGAACAATTTGATATTTGGGCTACGGGACCACAGAAACCTAAAGGACTTTGAATTAGCTACTTGGGTAACCGAGCAACTAAGAAATCTGTTAGAAGTAGATATAAATATAAGCGATATAAACAATTTATACTACTTAGGAAACGACTCAACGAAACCGCTACGTATAGAACTCAATTCATATTTAAAAAAGGCATTGATTCTTCGAAGCGCCTATAAGCTGAAGGGAAAGAACATTTTTATTAACCACGATCTTTCCAAGAAAGAGAGAGTGGTGAACAAGGTACTCAAACAAAATTTAAAAGAGGCAAAGGAAAAGGGTTTAAGGGCGTACATTAAAAGGGATACTCTTGTAATTGGCAGCGAAACTTATAATTACGAACAATTGGTGGAGAGAGGAAATAAAGGTAACGAATCTGATTGCGAAGTCTTTACCGATATTCCATCTAGACCATCCCTAAGTGCTCCGGGGACACCCGTCAACGAACAACCTGTACAACCTATAGAGCGTCACAAGCAAGAAACTCACTATCCGGATCCAAAAGCTAAGCCGACCAGTACTATTGAATTTACCATTAATCCGGGAGCATCGACTACGCAAACTCGCAGGGGTTCGGCTGGCCTTATAACCGCATCCCTACCTTCAACTAATAAGGGAAGACCAGCAACAAGAAGTTACTCGAAGCCGGTATAGAAATGAAGATGTCGTCAAGTGTAAAGAGACATTTTTTTTAAACAAAACGTGAGTGAATTATTTATATACATTGATGGCGCTCGTTTGTGCGCGGCTACAATTTCCTTGTAATTTTAGTCTAATTGGAGATATATCGCGACTTGCTTACTCTGCACTTTTGGGACTTTTAAATAATTAAAATATAGTATATTTTTAAATTTAATTTGGTGTTGGGCTAAAAATAAATAGACTATTAATATTTAAATATATAGTAAATACTATATATTTAAATATACGTTTATAAACCAATATCGATTATTTGTTTCTTTATTAAAGGTATTTGGAGTATATTGTAAAACAAAAAAAATATATATTTTATCTTTTAATCTCTTTTGAAAAATTAGGTGTTTCCGATATGGGTCAGATTGCAAGTTAAATATTTAAAAGCTTAACATATAAGATAACAATGAATTCATATATTAGGGACTTTGAAACAAGGTTGATTGAGGCAGATGTGGTGGATGACATTAATATATGTAAATTTGACATTGAATTATCATCATTTAAACTTTTTCATAATAATATTCGTAGCATAGATCACAATTTTGATGAGCTTCTTGTTCTTTTCACGTGGAATAGATTTTGAATTTGATTGTATAGTACTTACTGAAAGTTTTAAAATTTGGAATATTGATTTATATAGGATACCGGGATACAACATTATATATAATGAAGGAAGTCTAAATAAAAATGATGGAGTAGTAGTACTTATAAAATGTTCGTTAAATTATTCCTATAAAATACTAGATATAGGAGACAAGACCGCTGTGTAATAACTTGTTTTTAGCGTGCTTAAGTGTTGGACAATGAAATATATTAATTTGATACATTTAGATATAGTTAAGAATTTAGTATAAAATATTGTAGTTATTGTTGTAGAAATAAAACTCCTCAGACAAGGTTCTACCTTAAGAGGATATTATGTTTATTCACTATTTTGTATTCGTAAGTTATGTATAAGTCTTGTATATACTTTGTAATTGGATCAGTTTGAATAACAACATTATTTATTATTATTATTATTATAGTATAAAAAGTTATGAAATATGAAACTTAGTCAAATTTTTAGGGTGGCGGAATTTTGTGCCGGGGAGTATATGACGTCACATTGAACGATGTCTGAACATTCTATAGATATGTACCTAATTTAAATAAAAAAAAGTATTACCTATTACAAAATTTTAATAACCGTGCAACAATTTATATTCATATATATTTTTCCTGGCGTTAAATACACACCAATTAGGAAAAGAGCACAAAAAAATAAATAGATTCGCAACAAAACTGAAAATCCGCTATTAAAAGTTTGTTGAATATTCAGCGTCGGTACGATTTGTCCCTATCTACGGCAGAATGCAAATTTAAATGGCGATTTGATTAACATATCTATCTAAATAACGCATCTGTGTAAACGCGTATGTTCTAGTAGAGTTTACTGGAAAATTATTTTGCTCACGAAGTATTTAATGTCTACATTGTTTATTATTTTCCTGAACAAATTTGCAACGCAAGAAATTACGACCAATAGGTTCTATAATAATGCTTTGTGCGTTTATTTTACTATTTTTGATCGATGTTTAGATTTATTTGTATTTTGCGCGTTCAAAATATTAAGATCAATTGAATTAAAACTGTTATTTCCTACTTCCATTGTTTTTTTTTATTTACGCAATTATCATGATTCAGATTAGCTACATATTCAGACCTTAAACCTTACAGATCTACTGGGTCCCCTTTTCTTGAGTTATAACTCATCATACAGTCTAAGCAGTGCTTTGACAAAAGCCAATATCTGAGAAGGTTTTACAGAGGTTAAAGCTCTCCATCTCTGACATCGTACCAAAGTTTCTAGCACGAAAGGTTGTTGTCTCGGTGAGGTGAGGTGAGGTGAGGTTTTCTGGTGTTTCTTCATTTTCCCCACGGAATTTGCATTCGCCTTTGTTTCTTAGCTTTAATCTACTGAGGGGTTCATTGAGGAGACAATGTCCTTTTAAAAACCCGTGACAATCCGTGAAGATTCGTCTTACTTAAATCAAGGAAAATCTTTGATTTTCATCGGTCGTAAGTGCTGATAACTTCTACGAGTGTCTTAGACCGTTGGAGAATTTAAGAAGTCTTCCAGGTTCTTGAGTTCTAATAAGTTGGAAAACCAGTGGCCTAGAAAAATTAATTATAGAGAGAATAGTACACGGGAAACATTCTAGAGGGAGCTCTCTAAACCGTTGGGTGAACCAAATGAAGAAAACTGTAGGTCATAGTCTGCACGAGGTCACTACTGCTGCGCAAAGACTGAACAAGATGGACAGACACAGTAAATACGATTGCTTCATGATGTTCCCATACTCTCATAGAGTAATAGGAAAAATAATAAAAAATAAAAATGAGATTGTTCAAATTTTCTTTTTTTCGAAAAATTTTCCTCCATCTAGCCGACCTCTTATCTCTTCTAGTTACCGAAATCCCAATAATGAGGCTCGAATTTCGGATACCCTGTACATGGCATTGGTTTGTCTATCTTTTATATTTAAATGCGATATTTTCTATATTATTATGCTATTGCATTATGTATTAAGTATTAACTAAATTACATGGGAGTAAAAAGAAAAAAAATCCTGAAACTTGCCATCCCCGTATAGTATTACAAGGAAAATTAAAGCTCTCAACATCAAGCAAAACGAGCAAAAACAACAAAAATGTAGCCATGTAAATCGTTCCCTCTCTTCTTTTCTTTCTTTACGGCGCACGCCAAAGAACCAGGACCGTACTGACCACGCGGCTTAAAAAAGTCCAACACTCATCTATATGCATTTCTATAAGAATGTTTTAAAAACAAACTATAACATAAGTAAACATAAAACTGATGCTTACTACCTTACTACCATTATTTTTTTAACATTCTATCGAAGCGTAGCAATAAGTAGCAACTGTATCTCCTGATTGTTATTAGATACATAGTTTTTTGAATTAGACTCTATTACTAGAAAGAGTTCGGCCTTCGCATCGATTACAGGAAGACTAAGGTGATGATCGTAGATCGCGAAAACAATAACTGCCCAGACATTACAAACATAGATCGCTGCGAAGTTGTGCAACAATTTATTTATTTAGGTGCACTTATATCTAATACCGGTAGTTGCGAAATAGAAATACGCCGCAGAATTCAACTGGGCCGTAACGCTATGACGCAGCTCACGAAAGTTTGGTCGAACCGTCACATAACACAATCGACAAAAATCAATCTTGTAAATAGTCTTGTCTTTCCGGTTATGCTTTATGCTTCTGGGACATGGACATTGTTGGCAGCCGACAGACGACGCATTGACGCCTTCGAGATGTGGTGCTGCAGGAGGATGTTGCGAATACCATGGACAGCACATCGCACCATTGTGTCGGTCCTTAATGCAATCCAATTACCACAAAGACTTTCCAGCACTGTCTATAAACGCATCCTTTCCTTCTTTGGTCACGTCAACAGGAGTGGGCATATGGAGAGACTCGTAGTGCAGGGAACACCTGCAGGATCCCGTCGCCGAGGAAGATCGCCAACCAGGTGGGTGGTCATGGTTGAAAAACTTATGAATACCAACCTGGAGGGTGCCGTTCGAAGAACAGAAAACAGAGAAAATTGGAGACGGACGGTGCGTGCGGCCGTCAGGTCCTTAGAGCCAGAACCAAGGCCACTACACGTCGTACGCGACGTACGGACTTAGACGAATTGGTACCTTAGACCATGTCTCAAACGTATCGGTCCTTGAAAAAGCTAGCTACGAAAGCGCTGAAGTTATGATTACTAAATATCGCTTAAGATGGGCTGGTCACGTATGCAGGATGCAAGAAAACCGCCTACCGAAATCTCTCCTTTACGGTGAGCTTGTAAACGGTAAGAGGAAACCAGGTGGACAACTCAAAAGGTACAAGGATATTTTCCATGAAAATTTAAAGTGGATGAGCATGCAGAATTAATGGGAGGAAGCAGCGCCCTTAGAACGCAATGGAGAAGAATTGTAAATTCAGTTAACAGCGATAACCAAAAAGTAAAGAGGCAACAAAGTAATGAAATTTTTGAATATCCGGAGTGTAGAAGAGAGATAACATCACGTATCAGGCTTTTACTCGTGTCAAATACTCGTCAGCAAGAAACCAATTACCAAGCAAGGTAATTGGTAACAGCTTCAGAATTTTGACTGATACTAGTTAGTTTTATTTAGCTCAACAAGGTTTAATATAATGTTTGGTCCTGGTTTGGAGAAATAAAAAAATCTTATTTATGGAATTTGAATATTTTTTAGTTGAGATATAATGGGTTGGGGATAACGGTAAAAATGAGATTTGTTTGAAAGTGATACAACAACAATGATGAATTGTGATATAAAACATATTTTTGGACTGATATTATTTTTAGCTTTACATTTTCCACAACATTTCGGTCATATAATCTAAACTAAGCTTATAGACAAGGCAATAATTGAAGATAATTAATTAATTAAGATAATTGATGGAGCTGGGGCTAGGTTTTATAAGTAATTAACATATTGTAGAAAATTTTATATTTGGGTGGATAAAGATATTATTACTTTTTGATATAAAAAAAGACTTCTTTAAATTTATGCTTTTCCAAATGAGGTCCACTGTGGACAACTAGATCTTCTGATCAATTTATGTTGTGATGCTTGGAGCAAACATTCGACTAACTGAACCAGAACTGTTCTGCCTCCCAACTGGAAACCAACTGAAGAAGATTCCATCAGTAACTTCGAATGGGAATCCTGCAACGGTCTAAGACATTAGAAAATGTTTCTCAGGATTTATAACCGAGAAAAATCAGAAATTTTCCTTGATTTAAGTAGGAACAATCTTCGGATTGTTACGGCGTTTTAACAGGACACCGTATCCTCAATAAACACCTCAGTAGATTGAAGTTAAGACACAACAAAATGAAAAAAAAAAGAAACACACCAGAACATCTCATCACTGAGTGCGCCGAGACGACAACCTTTTTTGCCATAAACTTTGGTACGACTGATATCGGAGATGGAGAATTACTTTTTGTCAAACCGTCTCAGATACTGGCTTTTGTCAAAGTCGTGATACTGTATAAGTTATAACTCAAGAAAGAGAGACTACATCTCTACATCTATATAATCTTTTTCACCTGCCTCTGCCCTGATGCGAATATCTTCACCGTTCTAGCGATTTGTTAAGAGTCCATTACACTAGTCCGAAAAAGTAGCAAAATAAGCGTTCGGCATTTAACGGTTTATGTCAAACTGGCTAGGTATTTTTACACAAGAAGGAAATTAAAAATAAAGGATTATATTACATATATCCGTATTGCTGCAGCACATTTTTAGACAACTTGTTTATTTTTAAGATTTTGATGGTCAAACGTCAACAAAATATTTCTTATGTTTGGACTAAATTTTCTCGAAAATAAAGACATAATTTAAAATTCCCTTACAATACGGAAATAGATTGAAGTTTTGTGATTACAGCCCAACTAGCATTTATAGTGGCAGATACGTAACTGGTACTATCAAAGCCACTACAAAGTGGGCGGTGATCATCGGCGGCTACGTCGTATATCCGTAGCTGCTAAGTAACTGCGACCAAAATGGGGAAAGATTTTGAGTAGCCGGGTAGTGTCTTGGATAGTTTTTGCCACTAAAAGAGTTACTATGATGTGTTACTATAAAGTAGCCTACTGGTGAATGCGACTTATCCGTTACCAAGCTGCCTAGTAGCGGGTTCGTGGCAGCCAAGTGTTAGCCACCGACATGTGGAACTTTCGTTAAACTGTTGAACTTTATTCGCAGCGACCTCTTCATGCAATTTCACATTTCATAAAAATAAATGTCATGATGGAAAATAATTATGGAAGCCATTATTATTTTTTCGTTATTTACCGTTCGATTTTAACGCCTTTTTTTAGGAAAATTCCATAACGCAATCAACTTTACTGAATAAAATAGTGGGTTTATATAACAAAATTTTCGAGCGCCTCTCAAAATATTTCAAATTATTATATTATTTGCAATAGAAACTCATGTCTGTAATTAAAAAATAATAATAATTTGCTTGAAACCGGGATCAAACTTTAAAATAATAGTCCACCGTCAGAAATAACAAAATAACTAAGGAAAAAAGCTTTAATCTAGGTATATTTAGCTTAAAAACGCATAATGTTTGAGCCATTTGGCTGTTCGTCTAAAAATTCATGAAAAAAATATGGCCGTTTAATCCGAAAAATACTTTATAGTTCCATATGCTTCCACAAAGTACCGGGAACAATAACATATTAGTCCAACCCTACCCGTTTGGACCTTTAAAATCTTCGGATTGATAAAGTGACAATTGTAGCTATCCAAAGGCGGCTTTATAGAAACAATAACTTTTTTGGAACTACATGGTCAACGCTTCTTTGGAACCATAAAGTGATTTTTCCAAGAAAGTTCCCTGCGCCACCAAATTGCCACTTAATTGGAGCGTTGCTACACCGATCGCCGAATATAATATATATTTCCTTCGGCCACACATGCATCCGCTTTACCTGAGAGCGACCCGAACAGTACAGCGTAATAGACTCTTAACCACCAGCAAGATGTTACAGAATCAAAGATTTCATTTCAACCTAAATTCATTTTTTAAAGAATCCCCCAATTCATCTGAAGCAGTTCCAGAATTTTGATCCAACTCAATATCTTCCATTTGAACTACCCACTCCGGTCCTGCAAAAAACAAACGAGCACCGAGCGCATCCTCTCCGTCCGCGAGAATACCGGGAATTACCCGCGCCAGCCAGAGCCCGCTCGATATATTTTACAGACAAACGATAGCGAACAAAAGAATAACAAGGCAGCGAGGAGCGAGATCCGCTGCTCTCGGCTGGCGCGACTCCCGCCGCCGCTCTCTAAAAGGAGAGAAAGAATCGAAAAGAGAGCCAATACCAGTCATCTGCATGAAAAAGGGGCAGACAATCGTCGGGGAGGCGGGGCCGCGTGATTTGTGGTCGCCATTTTGTCAAATAGTGGTGTTTTGTTAGAGGGCCTTATCTCATTGGGCGATCTCTCTTCTGCGTGGCTCTCTTCTCTTGGGATGTCGCCGGACAGTGTCTGTAGGGATGAAGCGGTGCTAATAAATACCCCGGTAGTTACTGGACACTTTTGTTTTTGGTACGATTTGTAATGAGTAGGTATCGATGAATTTTTTTTGTATTTTTGTTTTGGTTCCTTATGTTCAAACACTCAGTAGATTAGATTAGACTTCATAAGGGTTGGCTTAATTCCACTGCGATCTTCTCGATTGTAGATAGATTGTAGATATATATATATATATATATATATATATATATATATATATATATATATATATATATATATATATATATATATATATATATATATATATATATATATATATATATATATATTCTTTCTCCAGTGACAAGACTTTCTCCTTTCCAAGAGACTTTGGCACTCTGTCCTTCCAACAGTCCCATTCTATCTGCATGTAGAGTCTCATGGAGGTCAATTCTGGAGTGTGAGATTGTGTATGTGCTCTAAATACATTGAGTGTCTACTCTATAAATAAAAAGCAGATTTAACGGCCAAACAAGGCTCATCCATGACATTCATAAGTCCAGAACCCTTTTGCGTGGATGCAAAAGCAGTCATAAAAATTGCCACAGATCAATGAATAAGTAGCTAGCAAATCTATAGAATGATTTAGATTTTTACCAGGGCGGAGACAGGCGGAAAAGTTCATAGGAGAACATTCTGAAAGATTGTCAAGTCTGTAATGGATCTACTAACATGGTAAGTAAGTAAGCTTAACACTCTTAACAGACATGATGGGACGCAGTCATGTGCAGATTTTATTGTCAATCTGAAGATGGAAGAGATTTGGTGTTAGTACGACAGCCTGGCGAATGTGCCGTTTTTTGTATCACTGAAAAAAAGGATCTCTCAGTCAAAATGAATATGACTTTGACCCAAAAGATTGGCGCTTTTCAATAGGGCCAAGAACGACGTTTCTTTGCCCAAAGCATTAACTATCTTTTCATAAGGTTTAAAAAATTACTTTAGAGAATAAGAGAATCTATCAGTCCAAAGTATTTCACTCTTGACCCAAAATGAATATGCAAAGAAGTTCTTGCTACAAGAACAATAATCTCTTTGATTCATGCAAAAATGCTTGATTGAAAAGGGACATTTCTTGATTAAAGAAACACTTTTCTTAAACCAATAACGAATACTATTGACTCAACTAAAATTTATTTTGATCTAAGAGAAGTCTATACATCATATACAGGCATATTACGAGGTATATTATTTTCTGATAACTTTAGGTTTTCCTGGTCTGTAGTAAGTAAACTGATATTATTTTCCTCGATATGTATTATTTCTTCTTCTTCACTCCTTGGTATTTTTTGGGGTGGTTCATCACTCTAAAAATTACAAAAAAATGTTACATCATGATTAATCAAAGTAAAGCAAATAAATTATTAAAATTATAAGCTTTGGTCACATTTTGAATTTTTTAATACGACGACTTGAAATTCCAAAATTTTTGTAATTATTTGCATAAAAAGATCGATACCTATATTCTTATTCTATCTATAGTCATGCATGCATTATCTAAACAGGTGCATAGGTAAATGTCTCTTACCTTCAAATATAGCAAATAAATGCTCTAATTTCCATTTTATCGAAAACTCCTTTCCATAAGAAAGAATCCATATATCCTAAAAATTGTCCATAAAAATGACAAATGCATATTAATAACGATCACTAATTTGTTATACGATATGCGTTTAAAAAACAAATTGTCCAAAATTCCAAGTAGAAAATTCCAAGCAACAAAACCCGTGCGTACTATGATGTGCGACCTATGATATGCGACGTACGACTGCGACTGATCGAACTGCCGACTGATTGTATATACCGTCCTTCATCATCGTCTTTGCGTCTCGTTATTATTTTTCATCAAAAGAATATTTAGCTATTGGAAAAATGGCCATGTTTCTTGAATGAATTACTTCCTAGCGTATTTTTCTTATTATCTTAAAACAAAGTAACTTGCACTTGGTTGAATGAAAATAGATTCAAGAGAAATTTTCGAATTTTTCAAGAGTTTTTTTGTTTCACCAGTTTTTTTGACTTAAGAGAGTTTTTCTTCAGCCAAAATATTTTCTTTTACGCTAAAATAAATTCTCTTGCCACTAAATTTTTTTTTTCAAGACCGATGACGACTTTAGTTCAAGTCTATCTTTTTTATCAGTGATAGCAATCTAAAGTTCTTATGGCAACGTTAGGCCATTGTCAAAGCGCTATTTGGAAGGTTCAGTCTCTAAGTTGATAGACTTTTTGAAAATAATATAGGACTGGAGAATGTAAGCTAGAGATGAGAAGAAGACCACATCAATTTATAGATCTGCAAGTCACAGTAGAATAGACCAGTTAGCCACATCAAAAAATCTACGAATGAAAAATATGAAATAGTTGCAGTGAAGAGGCCAATAAGTTCCTCGAAAATCTAGTCTGGTCTGCATAGAAGTATAATCTGAGTTTACAAACTTATGTGAATATACTAGTACCACGAAGCTCTATTTGTGAGGTCCTACCAGCAAGCTTGTGATGTATCTTATTCCGAAACTGTAGTTTCACGCCTGGTACTATTTTTTGCTTTCAATTAGCAAGCTCAAAAATACTTTTTCATAAAGTTTTGTTTAATTTTTTTGCTATGCCATTATTAACTAAAAACACACAATTTAGTAATATTCACCAAGGAAATTTAATCATAATTGATGTCTGGATATATTTTAGATTAATATAAACCATATCTAAAGAATACGTCTTTATTAGATACTTGGTTTAAAAATACTGGTACTAAAAAAACTTGATACAAAAAACAACAAATACTAAATATCATTAGATCATTCTTGTATTTTTTTTTTCATCCTTATTACAAAGTTTGATTGTTACTATTCTGAAGCAAATTTGTTTTGCTATTAGGAGTTTAAAATTAGTAGTTCTTGATGGCATAATGTTTTGACTACTCTTATTTTGGTTGCTTGGAAATTGTTTGACTGATATCTTCTGTTTTCTGTCTACTGTTTCCTGACAGTTACCCTATTCGAAGACAGAATCAGTTACCACTTCAGATGTGATGGGATGATGCTATTGTTGTAGAACCAAATGTTTCAACGTCAATAGATTGTTTAAAGAATCTCTCAGCTCATCTGAAACTGACTCCCCATTTCTAGAATGCTTTTTTCTTTTTATTTATCATGGTCAAACATTATTCTATTTTAAACTTTCTGTTTAATTCTTCTGTCGTGCCAGTATTTACAAGACACATATTTTAACGGTCTTTACCAAGAACGTTTAAACATGATAAAATAGATAATTCTGGATAATTCATTATTAGATACTTGGTTCAAAAGTACTGATATCTAAAGCTCTTATACAAAAAAAAAATAATAATGAGTGAATATTCTTACATATTTACATTTACTGTCTTTTTAATCCCTACTCCAAAGTTCGATTGTTCCAAAAGTGCTTGTGGACGATCCAGACATTCAGGAGATGGTAGTTTTTTTGCGTTCCCACGGGATAGAATAATTGGGATCTCGCTTCGGTATAAAGTCATCCCATGTTGGACTTTATAAAGTTAGAGTCTTTGGAAATGTTTGCCCGGTCCTCCGGGTGGCCCCAGATATCTAAATTTCCATAGTTCTGCCAGTGGCGGGTCCTGCGGTAGGTGATTTTAGTTCGTCAGTGCGTGAGAGTTAGTTTAACAGCAAACCCCAAAAACAATATTAATAGAGTTTTATTTTAAAATCATTTAGAAATAAATAAGAAAATATATTTTCAAAATACATATACCTAGATAATCAAATAACTTATTTTCTGGCCAAGATTTTAGCACACAAGATGTACCGTATGATCGAAAAAAAAACGGCGTCCAGTTGGCTTGGAAATGACGATCGATGACATTTCCCATATAATTTTACATATAAAATGACAGCGATCTTCATTTCATGACCATCGCTGACGCCATTTTTATTCGATCATACGGTATAATAAATCATAAATATTTTATAATAAATATAAAAATAGATAAATGGCAATTAATAGATTTAATATTTGATTAGTATTATAGATGGGTGTCAATATCTAATATATCAATATCTAATATACAGGGTGTTCCAGAAATAAGTGCAGATATTTTACAACTTATTTATTTATAACTATACCCGCCAAAAAATGTTTTTTTTTTCAAACGTCAAAAAATATTAGTTTTTGCGACGTGATTGACAATATAAAAAAGTCATTTTAATGCCTAGGCATAAAAGTACGAAAATATATCATTAAACTGACATAAAGTGTCAAATTCAACGAGCGTAACCATAGTTTCTCGATATATAATTACATACCAGGTATGACTTTTAAATCTTTTTATATTATTTGGAACGTTTGAAATTGTTTAAAAAATTATTTGTGGCGTTTAAAAAAAATAGCATGTTCTATTCAGAGTAAAAATGACTATTTGACGGTAGACCACCCACCAAATTATTAAATAAAAATTACTTTTTATTTAATAATTTATAGGGGGTAAGTAAGATTACAGTTGAGGGTTGGAACCTTTGGTGTTACACAGCAAAATAAAACACTAAATCACCACAATACACCAAAACACTTTTACTTTTACAGTGGACGCGCGTTTCGCTAACCATGTTAGCATCATCAGCAGATGATTATAAACTGAGAGTTTAGATTAGTTTATTATTATTTATTTAGATTAATTTTTTAGATTATAAACAGTTTATAATCATCTGCTGATGATGCTAACATGGTTAGCGAAACGCGCGTCCAGTGTAAAAGTAAAAGTGTTTTGGTGTATTGTGGTGATTTAGTGTTTTATTTTGGGGGTAAGTAAATAAAAATGTCTTTATTGTGTTGTTAAATTATCTATAAAAACAAGATGTAAATAAAAAACTTGCAAGACCGAAAGAGTCTGCTCAGTCTTGTTCTTGCAGATCTAACGCTAGTCTTGGTCTTGTTTTTTCTACAAGACCAAGAGCGAGTATGGATCACCACGACACTTATGCCTATTCGAAGAAATGGTTAAAAAACATACAGGTATAAGTCACAAATTCACAGAAATTCAACTATGGAAAAGAATTTTGTATTAGGTATATCATTTTGAAGGGCAAATTTAAATTTCATCGAGACTAAAATATCTACAAGGTAGAAATCACTGGGTAATTTATACCTAAATCAAAATCTACTTGAACTGATAGATGATTCAAAAACATAGTCTAAAAATATAACGAAGTTTAGAGAGAGAGCCAAATATGCACATATGATTACCAACAACCATTCAAAGATAAACAACAAAAGATACAGCAGCTTTAAGTGATTTAACAATAGATCGACGACAACAACCCGAAACCTTCACTTTTTACAACGCCGCATTCTTTTTATCCTCCTGCGCCACTCTCTACCCGCCACTGACTTTCCCGAAATTGAAACGTACTCGTCTCGCCTTAATCCCGCCCATTCCGATTCCTGCAATCCCGCCCCCAGCAGGACTGGCAACCAATCACAGAGAAAGCGTTACCGAACGAGGCCGAGCTCACGCGAAAGCTCGTTGCCACGGGTTACGGCCGAAAGCGGCTCTAGCGATACTTAGTGCTTTCGCGCTGTCCGTTGATGTTGTATCGCAGAGAGGCTTTGCTCTGTTTCTGTTTTTTTTTTTGTTTTTTCACAATGGTGACAGCGGTCACTGGCTTGCTGCGATTCGAAGGACCTTCGGCGTTCTTGTGATTCGGTTGTAGTTAAGAAAACTGTGATTTTTGGTGGGTTTTGTTAGTGAATGTGTCAATATACTGATTTGTAACTTGATTAAGGATGCTTAAAATAAACATGTAAGTACCAGTTTCTGTATAATAATGTTTCCTAGAGAGTTTTCTGTGATCAAGATAGAGTCTGTTTAGTACTGTTTACCAATTTCTATGGTTTCATTGGTTTAGATTTTGATTAGGTGTACTTAGGGCCGGTTGTTCAAAGTTCAAAATTTTAGTGGGTTGTTCAACGACTGCTTATCGGTTGGACTTAGTTCAGTCATCGTTTTCGAGGCTTAAACTAGACTTTTAATCATCTTATACTACAAGAAAAATATACCTAAATAGAATTGCCAAGTTCAGTGTTTTTCATTACTTCATTTCAGTGAATTTGAATGTTTAAGCTATGTTTATACAACCCGGAGTTAACCGTTAAACTAGAGTTAGATATTATGATAGGTCTTTCTATAATTTTTAATATATCAATATAATATTAAACAAAATCTAAAAGGTTGTAGACGTTTCATGAACAAAGATTAAAGTTAGGTAAAAATAAATTACTCTGGAGTTTTACAAGACAAAAATATATAGTTAATTCCAATTGTGTCATTAGTTCTTTGAGAATAATGCGTTGGGATTAAAATTTTGGAGTTTGAGCATAATTTTTTAATGTATGATATGATTTTTATTGTAAAAAATCAACTTTTTTTGTTCTGTGAAAATACGAGATTTTTTAGTTTCTTAAAATATAGTCAGTTTGGTTTTTGTATGAAGAAGTATGGCATTTGGAAAAATAATATTATACAGTATGTCTCCGGATTGTCTTTACAAGAGGAAAAACTTTTTTATTATTGACATTTTGAGAAAAAATATATTTTTCATAAAAAAAATTGCTTGTTACAAATTACACTTTTCCAAATTTCTATATCGTTTTAGAAAAAATTAAGAAAAAAAAAGTCGTAAAAATCAAAACGCGTTTCTATGGTAATATAACTTCGTTTTCATTCTTTGATAGATTGTTATTCATAGAATTTTAATTAACGTAATATTTTTTGTTGTTTTCAAATGTTAAAAAAGCACAAAATTTATTTAGTTCAATGCTACGGAAAGGATGATGATAGTTATAGTAAAATATGATACTTTAACAACAGCAAAGAATATGACGTTAATCAAAATTAATAATAACCATCTATCAAAGCATGAAATCGAATTAATATTACCATAAAAACGCCTTTTGATTTTTAGGTTTGAAAAAAATCAACTACATTTTCATGTTTTGCTTAATTTTCTCTAAAACGGGATTAACCATTTTTGCTCAAGCTAAAATTTTTTATTAAGAATGCATTTTTCTCAAACGGTCAATAATAAAAAAGTTTTTCCTCCTCTACAGAGAATTAGGGGACATACTGTAGAGCTGCAAAATTTTTATTCCAAAAAAATATTCCAATTATTTCTAATATTTGTATTATTTGTAATGCTAAACTCAACATATAACCAATATAAATTGATACCAAATGATAAAATGACATGTTGAAAATGTCACTATCATGATTATGGCGTTATTTATGATATGTTTAAAAACAAAATTTAAACTAGAACATTTAAAAAAAACTCTAAATAATTTAGCAGAAGCTTATTTAGTTTGCCAGTAATAAAATAGATAAGATATATAAGTTAACAGACTGCCATTAAAAAATAACTTAGATAAAGTTTCATTTTTGATTGATATTTTTTAACGGTTTCTCTGAGGAATATGTAAAAAATAGATAGTAAAAATTCATAAAATTCACAATAAATCTTGATAGATTGATAGATAACAAATTTTCATAAACATTGTTCAAAAATTTATTAAACCAATATTAATTATTCTTAAATTATCAATTCTTCAACCTCAGATCACAAATTCTCAAATAAAAGTTTGTTACATTAAAAAAATTACTACATTTTCTCAGTAATCTTATTTGTTACAATTTATATAAAATAAATTACATTATTATACAGATTTGCTTAATAATTTTTAAAAAATAAAATATTTTCAGTTAGGGTTTCTTTCTTGTGCGGCTGTTGATGTCTTTCTACAAATTGTATTATTCATTTTTCAGAAGGTATTTAAATCTTCGGGAACTCTGTATTGATATATAATATGTTTAATAAAACAAAAAATTAATAAAATTACAATGTTAAAATAATAAATAACATGATTAAAAAAGCACGCATTAAGTATACACCTACAATGATTAAACTTGTTAAATGAAAATGATAGTGGTCTGTATTTTTAAATTTAAATTAATTATAGGTATTTTTACCCGTTTCATGTAAAAATACCGAATAGACACATATAAAATGGGTGTTTACACGTCCGAGAATTACATACATTTACATATATTTCGAATCCAATTGATTTATGCGTATAGACTTGTTCTATATGGTTCCAAGAAGTGGTTTTGGTGGTTTCTCACAGTCTGTGCTTCGGTGATATATATTGGTATTTTTATGTAGTTTTTAATTTGAATTTATTTGCTTATTTTTTGTATAAATAATATAAAATAATTTGGGGTTCTTGGAATAATATACGTTGACTTGATTACTTCAAAAATTTGATGGTTTTGATGATTACAAAATGCCTTTTTGAAGAAATAAAGGTGTTAAATATTTTCTGATGGTAAATATTTCTATTTATAATTTATATTTTTTGGAAATTTTGAAGACACTATTATTAATTTCTTATTGAGTTAGATATTTTATTTAAGCATAATACCATATGATTGAAAAAAAAACGGCGTAATAGTTGGTTCGAAAATGAAGATCGCTGTCATTTTATGCGTAAAATGACATGGAGAATGTTATCATGTCGAAGCTAACGTTAAACCATATTTTTTTAACGATATGCTACATTTAAAAAGCCAAATATATTTTTTAATATTTATATATTTGATTCAAAATTTAAATGAAATATTTTGATTTTTTAATGTACACAATTTTATATTTTTAACATTGTACAACTGTCGATTTAACATTGTAATTGTCGAAACTATAAAATTATAATTACAGGCTATCTAATTTTTAACAAAAAAAAACTTAAGTATTCTTTATCATAGTACCATGTAGTTTATTATTATAATACAAATAATATAAGAGAAGTTTATAAGAATAAATGTTAATAATTTTGTAATTACTAAACATTCAAATGCAAGTCATGCTTATAAGTCAACTACTTTATAATTTTATTTGTTTAAATACAGTAAAACAAACAGAATATACATAAGTGTGTTTCAAGGAAAACTACAATAAGACCGAAAAAATATGTAAAATTATATGAACATATCAAAGATCGTTGATTTCCAAGACAACTTGACGCCGTTTTTTTTATGACGGCGGGTACTTCTTAATTTAAAATTTACAGTAAAATTTATTTTTTTGGGAATTTTTACATACTCAAACATAAGAAAATTGCACAAAAACTATATATGTTTTTTAAAAAAAAAATATAGGATTAACATTTTGAAAGATATCATAATAAAAAAATACAATAACTAATTGGATCGTTTTTAGTTGGATCTTATTCAGTTTTGTATAACCCTAAAATTATATCATAACAAAGTTGTTCTTTTTAAAAAAAATTATATTATAATTAAAAATAATATCTTTAAAAAAAGTGTTTTAAACGTCTTTAAAAATTACTTGTTTTAAACATTTGTTTAAAACTGTTTAAATCCCTGATTTAAACATGTTGGGCTTGTAGGTTTTTTTTCCAATAGAAAAGTAATCATCTCGATCTAATAGTAACTCATTACCAATAGACAGAAAATTTACCTACCAAATATCCAGAATTAAATTTACCAAACAGTTATGTCAACGGTATGGGATCGATGGTCTTTCTTACTTTTTTAAAAATATTTATACTCAAAACTTAAAATAAAACAAACCATTTTCAACAAAACTTTTTTTTCTAAACATAAGCCAACAGAAGTAAACATAAATTAGCTAAACATGTTTATCGCTTCCACAAATAGTTCTTGCATAAATATTTCTTCATTTTCTTTTCCGTACAAACTAGTGGAAGTAGTGAAAGACACAGATTAATACTTTTTTAAAGCATTATGGCTACTGACGAATATTTTTTTTAGATTTTGAGTTAGGGGTATGTAAAAAAGAGGACTTTCGTAATACGTGAGAGAAAAGAGGACAGTGAGATTAAAGAGAGGACTGTCCTTTATAGGGGACGGATGGCAACCTTATTTTAAAGGAGTACCTTCTTTAAACATAATCGCAACTTGGAAGTTAAAATGATGTTTAAAACAATACAAACTGTTTTAGACAAAAAAAACACATGTTTTGATAAAAATAAAAATTAGTCAATTGCGAGTCGGACTCGAGCACGAAGGGTTCCGTACCATTCATTATCTATACAACATTAGTCACTATATATTATTATAAACTTTTTTTCGATTTAGCTGAAATTTTGAATGCGATTTGAGTAATTTAAAAAAAAATGAAGAAACACATTACTAAAAATTGTATTAATCAATAATAAATATGTAAAAATTAAAAAAAAAAACGATTAAAAAAAGTCGCCTTGACTAGGATTCGAACCTGCCTTACTACGGCTCCAACGCATAGCAGCGTAAAGTCGTAACGCTTTAACCACGCGGCCACCGAGGACTTGAAAGATTCTATGTAAAATTCTTACTTAAAAGATAATGTTTAGTGAAAGTACTTTTTTATTTATAAACATTTATTTAATTCTGTTTTTAGTATTTATTCTTATAGCGGCAACATAGATACATTATCTGTAAAAATTTCAACTGTCTAGCTATAACGGTTCCTAAGATAGACCTTTGTGACAGACAGACGGACAGCGAAGTCTTAGTAATAGGGTTCCTGTTTTTACCCTTTGGATACGGAACCCTAAAAAAAGAATATATGTTTTTCAACCCTGATAATCAAACTATCGAGTAAAGAACAGTGGATATAGTGTCCTTTAAATCACTGATAACTTTTCAGTGACAACTATGAAGCCTTTTTTTCGATCATACAGTACATGTCGCCACGTGTACCTTGATACGATTTATTACTTTATTTGCACAAATCAAAATTGATTAGAAATAATAAACCCAAACCTCATACAACACAATTTTAGATTTTCAAGTACTTCGATAAGATTAAAATATCACTCGTCATGGATCTGAATAATTGTGTAATTAAAAACAATTTTTCATTTTTGTTTCAGATATCGTCGTCGATAACCCAAAAACCAGTCCAGACAAAATATATTCCATCGTTTGTGCATTTTAGTGACTAAAATAACTTATTCAGACATTGTACGAAGCAAAGCCTTTAAAGAACTGATCGCGTCGAGACTTGGAACGTTTTTTCTTTATCGCGAGTGTATCCAGAACTCTAAAAACATGACTAAAATAGCTTAGATTGGCTTTTAACCTTTTCAAAAATTGAAAAAAACTTTTTACCGCGAGTGTAGTGCGTAGTATCTTAACTTTGACCCCATGATTATGGAGATGACCAACGAGTCCGCCGTTGGCAGGTGGTACGAGAGCCCTAGGACGGGCGCGTCGGCCAGTCCGGCCCAGGGGGGCATCGACGGTAGTTCTGATCTGAACTCAAGCGTGGCGGAGCACATGGGGGCATTCTTTCTGGACCCCTCTGGATCGCAGAGGGCCCGGTACTACCATCAGAGCATGCACGGTCCGTACGGCAGTGTCGCCAGTCACGGTAAGTCGTGTATGGTTGACTTTATTAGTATTAGTGATGGGCGGAAAATGACTACCTGTGATTTTGTCACAGTGAAATGAAAGTAGCATTTTACGGCTGTTAATTATTTCGAAATAAGCCGTGAATGGATAAAAAGAACTTAAGAGTTCTAAATAAAATAATAGTTATTTTTTATACAAGACGATAAAATGGTTTTTTTATTTTTTTCCATAGCGAGTTACGTTTTAAAAAATATTCAGAAATTATTATTTCAAGGAATTTATTACGAGTAGAAAAAATATTGTGCTGGGTTGGCGTTGGTTTCTATGTAATTTGACAAATAAATAAACCTGTCTTGAGTTGCCAGTTTTGAGTCAATATTTTTTAATTTCCTTTCGTGTCGATTGGAATTACAAACAGATATTCAGGCTGAGGCGACAAACGCCATATCCAAACTACTTCCATTTAAATCCCGAATAACTTATGAAAAGGAATACAAAAATTTTCAAAAATGGAAGAAATTAAAAAACGTGCGAGAAGAAATAAAGTTTTTAACCTATCCTCGTTGTTAAAGTATCATTTAATCTACCCTTGCGGTTGAATTACTATTTTATCTACTATTTTTGATAGATACAATGCAATTTTAACAGTTGTTATGGAACAGATATTCTTATGTCCGTTGTTTTGAGAATTTAAAAAATAAAAAAGTCAAAAGAACAAATATTTTATCGAATGTTTCATAGAAAACCTCTAGGAAATTTTAAGACACAAATAAAATATATTTTTGAGTATACAGGGTGCCTCAGTTATTAATGATTTTCAGATAAAAAATAATAAATTTAAATTAATAAACTCATAGCAATCTCCAAGTTAAGTATCCATAATCTGTTGCAGAATTCTAGATAAAATTATGCCGGTGTATTTTAAAAGTGCAAAAAATATGACGCATTAAATAATGACATTTATTTCAAGTTTGACGCATTTAATATTTCTGATTAAGTAGCTCTAGTGACTTAATTACAACCTAGACCTGTTTCTCAAAGTTGATCTAAGCGAGTTTTATTGATCATAAGAAAGTTATTAAATAAAGAAACCATCAGTTGCAAACAAGTATATTTAATTTTCAGAGAATTCTACTTAACAACTATATATTTAGCTATAATAAATTGCTTTATTTAATTATTTACATATAATTTATTTGTAAAAATGATATATTGCTGGTTTCGACTTTAAATGTATAACAAAAACTTGGAAAGTTTATAAAATGCATTATTAATGAAGTAGGTACATGGGTTTACTATGGAATTTCTTTGTATGAAATTTTATGTACATACATACAATGGATTTTTATCATTGTAAAATACATATCCGTAAAGGAACTAATTATTTTCTAGAAAGAAAGTAATTCTATTTAGTTAGAGTTAATAAATTTTACAAGAATGTATCTTTGTAGTAAACGGCCTGACTAAAATTGAATTTATTTAAATCTTAGTTTGATTTATTAGATTTATTTATGAAGTTGATATAGTAAAGAATATGTAATGTAATAGACGTTTTGATTTTTTTGACACTTTAGTTTTGTACTACGAGTTTTTGTTTTATCATAAATAAATAGTGTTGTGATAATTTTAAGCTCAAAAATGTTTACTAGCAGATCTTGCAGTCGAACATTGTTCTTTTTTGAACCTCTCTTAGTGAGAAGTGTACAAGATAGCCTAATAGCCGTAAAAAACTCATAGCAACTTTATTTGAATATTTTGAACGGGAAAGCGGTAGTAATGGTCCTCTATGTCCCTCAGTGCTGTTAAGAAAGTGAGTTTTGTTGATGTGAGTAACAACTATTTATAAATTTATAATTAATTTATTTTTGTTTCCTAAAATATTTTGATTAAAAGAAAATTTGTAAAAGTGGGCAACGCTGTGCCGGTCAAGCTTAATCACGTGACTTAAAGTTTATTTTGGTATGAACCATAGAGAAATATAAAATAAAAGAGTTGCCATTTCCATAGTCAAAAGTAGGCAACACGTTTAACGAGGATCGATTGTAGCGCACCCTTGAGCCCTAACTGAACTAATACAAATATGACAGACGTAATCGGTAAAATAGGTATCTGCATTACCTACCACAAAAAAGGCGGGCAGTTTAAATGTGAATTTAAAAATTTATGTGATTTTAAAAATATTACGAAATCAAACTGCAAAAAAATATAATGAAAATTTATTTTTAAAAACGGAATATTTGAAAAATATAAACTATTGTACACTTTTCAAATGCTTACAGTTAAATGCTAAATTAAATTTGATAATATAAAACATATACATATGCTGAATTAACCTCGAGGGGTAAACCGCTGATGAACTTCTGTACACTAATGCCAAATAATTTAGTACTAATACCAATAATACTACGAAAACGCCAAAAATGCCAACATCTTGTACACCAAAATACACCAGCGGTTTACCCCTCGATTAACCTATAGTATTATAAAACTTATTTAACAACGCCACTAACAAACCATATAAGATCGCAGGGTTTGCAATCTATGCTATTATAACAGATTAAGATTTAAATAAGACATCATCAAAAATTAATTCACCTGTAAGTTGGATTTATAAACTCAGCAGTTGAAGTTTAGTTGAGGTAGCAAATGTTCAACACTGTGAAATCAAGGCGCGAATATATAGTCAGTTCGTTTTACGTTCATCGAGTTCAGAGATGGGCAATGTCTTTACATATCGAACTTGCTTTGCATGATACCCTTTCCTGGATCGTGTTCAAATCACATCATCGACTGAACAAAATATTACATGATGACCGTAAAACACATCGCACAAAACAAAGTTCAAATCATAGAGAAATATAAGTTCCTCGGGAAATAAAACTTCCTCCATCATTTCTGTACGCACAAACACAAAACAAACAAACAAAGTATATGCTACACAAAATAATAACAAAATTCCAAAATTCAAAACATAATTGTAAACAACTGCAAAATACAAATAATTTGCTGTCATGTCACTTGTCAATCTTGTCATGACACGTGACAGCGTGACAGGTAGCAGGTGGCGACGCTTTGGAGCCCTAACTGAACTATGCAACATTATGGCCAAGTTAGACAACCTTTCAAACACTCTTTTATTTTAGTTACTTTATGGTATGAACTGTATATCGAGGAATTTTTCAATTATTTGACCTAAGTTCATAACTAAAAAAAATATACTTAAATCCGATCTTTAAAATATCAATAATTTCGCAGGAATTTATTTATATTATTCATTACTTTAATGAGAAGTTGTATTAACAGATCAAGATCTTGTTTGACTCAAATAATCCTAATCTAGTTTTATATACCTAAGTTTATTTTTAGCCTGCTCATTGTAGTTTTAGAGGAAAAAAATATTATTATTATTTAATTTACCAATACATTTTTTGTCTATCCAACAAAAATAAATAAGGCCATAATCAACATGTATAAAGACAGTGTTTCAATAGATAAAACAGTAAATCAAAGACATCAAAAACCATACAAACTGTTTTGTGGCGTCCGACGGATGAATTTTACCAAGAAGTGAATTCGTAAACCTTTTTATATCAGTTTTAAAATAGCAGAAAAATTGTAAAAATCACTATCATTACTATGAGGCTAACTTTGTTACACAATTTTCAATAAATCTGCATACTTATTCATATATTTTCATATTTATTACAAGACGAATAATTGAAAAATAAAGGTAGAGAATAAAATTGCTTAGTTTTTCTGAGAGGCATGGATCATTTTTGGTTTTGAAATAAAATATTTACCCACGATCAGATAATCTCCTGAAAAATAATATCTATATCTTTGCAGCGGGTTCCTTTACTGGATAGAGCAGTGTATTTCATCATTGAAATAGAAAACTAAAAAGTAAATATAGTTTTGTATGTAAAATATGTTATTGGGTTTAGAATCTAAAGAAAACCAGGTTCTAAACGGTTCTTAAATAATAAAAATAATAAATTTGTCTAACTCACAGAAAAACATTCTCCATTGGTCACAAGCAAAAAACAAAATGAATGTAAGAAATAATAATAATAAACGGCTAAACCTTAGATCCTTTGCACAGATCTTGCACCTCCTTTTTAAATATTGATACTCTGATAGATTCAAGTGTCCAATGCGTAAATAATAAATTATAAATAAGAAACTCTGAATGTGTATTTTGGGGTTATGCCTACAACAGTCTCAACATATATTTTTTATTATCAAGGTTAACATTGATGTTTAGAAAGGAAATAAAGAAATGATTGTAATATACTCGAGAAAATAGAAATTCCTGCTAAAATAAAACACGTGGTACGAGGTCGGCTTACCTAGGAGGGTTGTAGTCTTCTCCTGGGTGGCCACCCTGTATCTGGATCAGGAACAACTTCTCGCACGAGTAAACGGTACCGAATTGGTAGGACCTTTTGAAGATTTAAAATAAAGTTTTTTTTTGCGGCGGCGGCGGTTAGCACGTTGAATCGATCTCTCGATAGATGCGGTTATTGCGGGATCTTTCGATCAAGTGTATTGTGGTCCAAAGGTTAATTGACGCAGGCGTGTTCCAGCCCTTTGGAATAACCTCCCTAGTACCACATATGCGTATACAATAAATAATAGAATAAATTAATATTGAATTTAAAATTAAAAGAGATAAAATTAAATATATTTTGAGAGTTTCCTAAACAATTGATGATGTCAAATATCTAAACGATTTAAGCTTCATTCAAAATTAGTGGAATAAATTAATTGTTTCAATTACATTTTATACTTAAGAATACCCATAGATTGTTCACAATGTCTAAAAAAATACAATTAAAATTAATAGAATATCCTAGCAACAACTTGCGGTAGTTTGTTGTACCCATGGATAAAGCCTAATAATTAGTTTATAAAACAATAAATAATCTTTTCATTTCTATCCAAAATTTCTCTCGATGGATAATAATTAAAATCTAAATTGACATTACTCGCTAAGTTTGAAGTATAATTAGTTGCAAAAGTTAAATATTTGTTAATAAGAGCATTATTAACAGCAAGGCAAAACCTATGCAAAATTGATAGACTGGCATGCGTTTGCATTACAGGAGCCACAAAACCTGCCCAACAGCAGCAATGGAGGTCATTCTAGACCATAACACTGCACATTGTCATCTGTCATCTGTAGATATGCCAATGCGATGATTAGAATGGTCATTGACGTGAACCAGAATTGTCAACTCAGGAGCTTGCAACGCCCTAAAAAGGAAAATGTCACACCTTCCTTCCCTAGTAGATGACATAAGAAGAATGTGCAACTTTGAGGAACACCTCACCGTAATATTGAGCAAAAAGAATTGGAAGAGATAAATGTTTGCTCAGCAAGTAAAAGACCATACCGTAACGTGGTATACCGAAGCAGGAACAGGAATAGGAGTATTTGGACTGAAAACTAAATACTCCAAACCAAGGGGCACCTAAACCAGCATTCTTCAGGCAGAAATCTATGTATCGAAAGATGCCTACAACTTATCTTAGATAGGAACTATCGGAAACAAGTAATAGCTGTCTTATCCGATAGTCAAACAGCATTAAAAACGATCAACTCAGTAACCATTAATTCCAACAAGTCCAACAGCAGCAATGGAGGTCATTCTAAATCTAACACCACTGCACATTGTCATTGGTAGATATGCCAATGCGACAATGATTAGAATGGTCACTAACGGAATTAGTACTGGGAGAATTGTCAGATCAGGGGCTTGGAACACCCTCAAAAAGGAAATACCACTCCTGCAACTACAACTTTGACAAACATGTCAATGTAGTATTGAGCAATAAGAAGGATTGGAAGAGCGAAACGCTTGCCCAGCAGTTAAAAGACCATACCATAACTTGGTATACTGATGCTTCCAAAACCAATACGGGAACAGGGATCGGAGTGTTTGGGCCGAGAGCTAATTACTCCGAACCAATGGGCACTTACCCTAGTATCCTACAGGCAGAAATCTACGCTATCGAGAGATGCGTACAACTTATCTTAGATAGGAACTATCGGAAACAAGAAATAGCCATCTTATCTGATAGTCAAGCAGCGTTAAAGGCGATCAACTCAGTCTCAATCAATTCGAAATTGGTCAAAGAATACATAGAGAAGCTGAATAAATTAGGCAAAGAAAACAAAGTCCTCCTACACTGGGTGCCTGCTCACCAAGGGATAAAAGGCAATGAAAAAGCAAATAATCTAGGTAGAAAAGGAGCGAACACTCCACTAACTGGACCAGAACCGTTCTGCTTTCCAAGTGGTAACCAACTCAAGGAGGAACTCAAGAACTTGGAAGATTCCATCCGCAACCTGGAATGGAAATCTTGCAATGGTCTAGGACACTCGAAGAAGTTTCTGAGGGCTTATGATCAATAAAAATCACAGATCTTCCTAGGTCTGAGTAAGAACAATCTTCGGATTGTCACGGGGTTTTTAACAGGACACTGTCTCCTCAATGAACACCTCAGTAGATTGAAACTAAGAAGAAACGGCGAATGCAGATTCTGTGGGGAAGATGGTGAAACACCAGTACACCTCATCACTGAGTGCGCCGAGACGACAACCATTCGTGCCATGAATTTTGGTACGACTGATATTGGAGATGGAGAACTACCCTCTATAAAACCGTCCCAGATACTGGCTTTTGTCAAAGCCCTGGGACTGTATGATGAGTTATGATTCAAGAAAGGGGGACACAATGGATCTGTAAGGTCGAAGTGATTAACCCCCCTCCCACTCATTCTAAAAAAAAATTTAATTCAAAATTGGTCAAAGAATGCCTAGGGAAGCTGAACAAATTAGGGAAAGAAAATAAAGTCCCCGTATTCTGGGTGTACTATAGAAGTGTAACCGACAAAAATATTATAGAATGGCATTTGAAATGCCTCTGTGACGCTGTTCTATTTTTTGATCGTATAGTATATAAAGCGTTACCCATCTAAGCCGATATTATGTAAGTTACCAACCAAGAAACAAGCTATATCATTAAACTATATTACGTTTAAAACAAGGTATATTGTTCATTACTTCGTCGATGTTCGTCGATTATTTAATAATAGAAAACAAAGACTTGTACAGTCACGGAGATTTTATTTATTTATAGGTTATGGTAATAATTATGTCACCGGATACGGTGTTTTTGCGGTCAAATCGTATATAAATTATAGTAAAGTGCTTTCTTTTCCTTATTTGTTCTAGTTGCAATCGAGCCAGATCAGTTTAGAATTTATTTTGTTTAATAAAATTACATTATAATAAACTATTTGTTAAATTGGATAGTTTGAAATAATGAGCACAATTTAAGAACAAGTAGTTGTTTAGAATTGCTTGATATACAATAACTCTTAACATGGGTACACCAAAAAATACTTTGTACCTATTTCACATGTTATATATTTTTTCCGATATTAATTAGCATCCCAAGTAGCATTTTTAGACACAGAATCGAAACAAAATCTCTGCTGAGAAACATTGAGAAACAGTTTCGTCGTATTTTTGACACATATGTTTCGTAACATAAATCTCTTTTCGTTTCGAAACATTTTACCAAAATATGGTTTCGCTACATAAGCTATAACAATAAAGATCTTAGTGTCACAAATTTTTCGAAACTTTTAAGAAAAACATGTGGCTCACATTTATTATTATTCATTTATTATTTTTTTCTTGTGCCTGAAAAGTCTCCATAATTTATTTGATATTCTGTCAAATATGAGAACGTAACCTTACTTTATTGTTTGGATTTTGTTCTGCAGTTTTTCCATTTAAGCATTCTTCAAGTTTTTATAGTACTATAATTAAAAAAGCAGAAGGAAGGACATATGGTGAGTAAAAATAATACAGATATTTTTCTTATGCGATTTTATAATTATTTATGATAAGCATTACAGAGATTATTACTTTAAGGAATAAATGTAATAAAAGCCATTACCCATACGTGCCCATACCCAACAGGAGACTGAAGAAAAATATTACCAGCAAATGTTTTTTTTCTCTTCTTTCTTGGATGGAGTACATGTTTTTATGTTTTAATTGAGTTATAATAAGTTAATAAAAATGTTTTAATTATTTTGACCAAAAGTTTTGATTGGCGTTGTTGACAGGTGACTAGTTCGAAATTTCTACACAGATAGCGCTAAAACGAAAGATTTTGGAAACAAGGTTTCGATTTATTGTCGATTCATTTTCGAAACAGGAGTTTCTCTCTTTTTTGACACAGATATGATATAATTTAGATGATTTGTGTCCGACTCCATGTCAATTTTATAAAATAACGAATTAAAATTCCGCCATGTTGGCTAGTGATAGCGTTTTTAACTAAAAATATATGTTTTTATCGTCTGTTGAGCTTTTAAACTCATAAGAACGCCCGTTCTATACTTGATTTATATATTTTTATTTTCAGAACCATGATATAGAAACGAAAATAAAAATCTATATTTCAAACAGAAATATTTTGCAGCAACAATTAATGATATATAGAAGGAGCATTAAATAAATGGATGTACATTATTAAATTAAATGATGCATTTGCTTTTGCCAGACTTTTTTTGTGCGAGAAAACCTAAAAACAAAGATCTTAAGACAAAAAAATTATGGCGGAGGTTGACATTGTTGATGATTGTTTTCATTTTGAAATCCACACACAGACATATCCTATTTTAGTTTGGTATTTTGTTTCTTCACATTTAGAAACAGTGGCTGCTGAAAACGGGAACATCTTGGACACGAATTGCAGAAAATGTTTTGGAACATTTCCTCTAAAAGTTTTGATTCCGCATCGAAACATTTCAGGTAACGGCTAGTACCGCCACATTGTAAACACCTGTAGTAAAGCCATATAAAATATATAGGTTTCGAAAATGTTTCCTATTTTTTGTGGCATACCGTTTCCATTCTGTGTCAAGAAACAGACACAATTATTAGAAATATTACCTAAAATGTGTCTAAAAATTCCACTTGGGCAAGTATATGGAGCACAAGTAATTGTTACTTGCAGTGCGACTGCTATTTGCACTGCAAGGTCACTTGCAAGGGGATAATGTTAGATAGGGCTGCCCCCTAAGAAAACAACCAAGATCAAGACAGTGTTAAACAGCACAACAACGAACATGTATGGAAGGATTGATCAAGTGAATAAGGTTGTAGAAGATGATGGTAGTGGTAAAATAAGGGGAATCCCTTATTTGCTCCGATTAGTGTCGAATCGACGCGACGCCTGTTAACACCCGACCCGATCAGCTTCCAAAGATTCCTCGACGTGTCTCGTATCTTTCTCACATCGAAACAAGATACGAACAAGACGCGCACCGTATCGATCGGCAGGGAGATGACTGGGCGGGCAGAGTATCGTATCGAACAACGAGCGCACAGGACGATAAGCCCGAAAATTATAGTGATCCCCGCCGATCGAGCTATACTTATTATAGCCCACTTACCGATATCGGTCCGGCTCGTCGTCGTTCTTTTTTTCCTCTCTTTGCCTTTCTTTTTTCATTAATTCGATAATATCGGTTATTAGGTTTTTTAATGGGAGGTTTCGGGGACCCGCAGAGGTCCAGGGATTAATTTCGGGAAAGGTCGCGTCCTCGCTGACGAACCCGGACGGAGAGCGGAGTTTCATCTCTTTATGCGAAAGAAAGTGTTCGATCTGTCAAAATATAGCTTTAATTTGTCGTTTTTAAAATGGAATTTAGGTGCAGTCATCATCATCAATCGACTATACAGGGTTGTTCACCACATACGACACGGAGTATTGTAGCTAAACGATGAGATTTTTACAAATTGTAAGTCTTGGGTTCGATGAAGGACTATTAGAAGTACAATTTAAAAATAATTTTACAAGATACAGAGTGTCCCAAATAAGTAAAAAATATCAAAGTTTTATTTTTTTAAATGGAACACCCTGTATATTATTCCATTTTTAGTTTCTACGATTAAAATAAAGGTAAATTTGATTAAGGTTTATTATACTTAAATCTTACCGTTTTTGAAATATTTTCAATTTTATGAAATTGCAGTAAAAATTTTAAGGCTTCATTTCTCCAAGGGTACCAAAGTTTTTAATACTAAATATTTACTGAAGTTTATTTATTGATCAGTTATTGTGTCGCAATAATAAAAATAATCCTACCTTATACAGAGTGTCTAAAAATTTATTTTAAATAATTATTACCTTCAAACGGCAATAACTTGTTTAATTTAAATGGAACACCCTGTATATTTTACGAGAATCAGATGCACAATTTAATTGTCTATCAAATTATATTATACCATTTTTTACCTATCTCTTTAAGTTTCCGTAGAAAATGCATTTTCTTGTAATTTAGAATTTATTTATCAATATACCCATGGAATATTGACATTTTAGATTATTTTTAAAGATGTACCAAATTTTTAAAGAATACAGATACTAATATTGTGGATATAATTCGTTTATTTCATTAAAAAATAAAAAAAAACTGTTTAAATATTTGTTAAAGAGGACCAATTAATATGATTCCAATATTCAAACTACATTAACTGACTGCATTGATTAATAATAATTGTTCCAAATACTAAAAAAACTGATTAGACAGTATGATAAAAAGTAACACCTTAAAAATGATATTTCATTTTTTAATAAATGCTTATTTATAACAATAGAGACTTTAATTTTGAAAACTTATTATTATATTGATTTCTGACTCAAATCCACATTTATTTAGAATAATTTATTAACGAATACAATTAAGTATGTAATTAATTAGTATATGGGCGGAAATAATGCTATATTTAATTAATGGTATACTATTTTATAAAGATTTAAATAGTTTTCTTTTGCATACAACATTATTGTTCTTAGCAAAACGATAATATTACTAGAATGTCAATATATGATGTCAATATTCCATGGGTGTCAATAATAAAATGTCAATATTCCATGGGTATATTGATGAATGAGGTCTAAATTATAAGAAAATGCATTTTCTACGAAAACTTGAAGGGATATGTAAAAATGGTATAATATAATTTGATAGACAATTAAATTGTGCATCTGTTTAAATTAAACAAGTTATTGGCGTTTAAAGCTATTAATTATTTAAAATAAATTTTTAGACACTCTGTATAAGGTAGTATTATTTTTATTATTGCAACACAATAACTGATCAATAAATAAACTTCAGTAAATATTTAGTATTAAAAACTTTGATACCCTTGGAGAAATGAAGCCTTAAAATTTTTACTGCAATTTCACAAAATTGAAAATATTTCAAAAACGGTAAGGTTTAAGTGTAATAAACCTGAATCAAATTTACCTTTATTTTAATCGTAGAAACTAAAAATGTAATAATATACAGGGTGTTCAATTTAAAAAAATACAACTTTGATATTTTTTACTTATTTGGGACACTCTGTATCTTGTAAATTATTTTTAAATTGTACCTCTAATAGTCCTTCATCGAACCCAAAACTTGAAATTTGTAAAAATATAATCGTTTAGCTACAATACTCCGTGTCGTATGTGGTGAACAACCCTGTATATCGACAATATTTTAATGAGATAGAAGCTTATGCCTACTCCTAAATATACACTGACTATTACTACTACTGCCATTACTCGCTGACGAGTATTTGACACACATTAGAAGATGGTCATGCAAGTCGTTTTCTTTCATGAGCTTTTCTGTGACTGAAAAGCCCGGTACGTGATGTTATCTGCCTACCGCACTCCGGACATTCAAAAATTTCATTGCTTTGTTCTCTATTACTTTTTGGTTGTCGCTGTTAACTGAGTTTATAATTCTTCTCCATTGAGTTCCATTGTGTGCTGCTTCTTCCCACTCATTCTGCAAGTTAATTTCCTTTAAGTTTTCGTGGAGAATGTCCTTGTACCTTTTGAGTTGTCCGTTTCTCTTACCGTCTACAAGCTCACCGTAAAGCAGAGATTTTGGTATGCAGTTTTCTTGCGTTCTGCATTTTTGAAGTTCAATATATTTTGTTCTAGTGAGTCGATTTTGATCATTTTTTAGCAATGCACTGCTAAACAATTCGATTTTTTTGCCGTTTTTTAAATTAAAAATTTAACACTCTGTTGAATGGTTTAACAAAGTAAAGCATTTTAAAACGACTTTATCATCAAGGTGATCTTTTCTGGATAACTAGTGTTTCGATTTATCTCAATAGCTTTTTTTGTTGGAGATATCCACTTTTAAATAACACAGGAACGATTTACAGAAATTTTAGCATTAAAAGCACGCTATTGCTTTTGGTCTCCATCAACACGCTTATGAAATAATTGAAATAGTAGTTTTTGTAATGTTACTCTCATTGAAAAGGCAAAGCATTTTTGGGTGGCAGTTACTCTAGCAGTGATGGTTTTAAGTCCAGAAGTCGTATCCGCTATTGCTGCTTTATTTGAAAATGGTACAACCTGTGTAATACAAAATTACGGTTAGTTTTTATGTGTTATTATTACTACAATTATATATTAATATCAGACTAAGGCCATCATATTCAAATATATAACGCCACTTTATCAGTGGCGTAACAACAGACTCACGGGCAAACATTTTATCGGGCCCCCTATTACACCTACATATTTCAACACTTCTATACTGAATAATATACTGTGATAATATACACTCATATTTTAGGTTAGAAATAACATTATCAAATTAATTTTTATATAGTATTATTTATTACTGCAACACATAATATGTAACCCAAAATATATAAAATATCAAATAATTAAAAAATAAATGAAAACAAAACAAAAAACAACAACAAAACTAACTAAATTAAAATAACAATGTAAATAGGAACATGGACATGTTAAGAAAGAAGTATTGGGAATTGCCGTCATAACCAGCACAGGTAATCGCGATATTATTTGAAGCAAGAAGCAAGAATAAATTGAATTTAAGTGCTATATTAATTTTTTTATGCCCTTCGTATACAGGATGCCATAATAAGATATTTTTTTATGAATGGAATACCTTATACCTACAGGGTATCCCATTTTCATAGGTTTTCACAATAGTCGGCTACTTTTTGACAAAATGAGAGATGCTCTAATAGGATTTGTCATGACCCTCTTAGTTACTGAGCTACAGGGTGATTTTAAAAAAGTGGCAGTTTCGGGCACCTCTCGTAACTCAGCTGCCTTATCGTCCCCTTAATATAACCATTAGGTAACTAGAGTTTTTGTGATGTTGAGTTAACTAGTTTGGCCAGTATAATTTCCCATGCTCTTTTTGATGCTACAACTAGCTTAGTTCTATTTCTATTCGATGGTACAGAAATCCAGTGACAATACAGCAAATTTCCTTTTTTTGTCAAATTTAATGCTCTAATGAAAAATCACATATTTCCAGTTATTTTTATTTTGCAAAATAAAAAGGAAAACACAGCCACAAAATTGCACAAGAACAAGTGTAAAGTAATAAGTCATTTTCGCGATAGCGTGTGCTAGTTAAGTAGTTAAGAAAACATGTGATAGATAAGAACTTAGTTCGGGATCGCCGGATTCTGCTTGATTCGCGATAGCATGTGATAGATATGGAAATGCGGCCCGGGCCCCCCGAGGGCCCGGGCCCGTGTCCTTCGCATACACAGCGCATCGATAGTTACGCCACTACACTTTATTTAACGAAGAAAACATTCGACCAATATGTACGACCAGACATGACCTATGCATGCGAAACCTGAACAATTAAACATGACATTAAATGCTAGGAATAACCAAAAAAGACCGTAAAAGAATAGAGTGGATACGACAATAGATCCAGGTAATAGATGTCATCCACAGAATCAAATCCCTGAAGTGGCAATGAGCAGGACACCTAGCACGAAGGACGAACAACAGATGGGCTACAAAAATTACAGCATGGTACCTACGAGGAATTAAGAGACCTAGAAGAAGACCGAAGCTGAGATGGGACCATGGTATTAAGAAATTAGCAGGGATAACTTGCAAAGAGAGTATCTAAATATGTGAGGGAGGCTACAACATAACTGGAAATGATTGAATAAGCTGAAAATGATGATGATTAAATTTACTTGCATGCGTTTCAATTGACTCCAATCACTGTTTCAACCGGCCCTGGCATGGGAACGGTTGAAACAATATTGTATACCTCTCAAAATAGTAACCCAGGAACTAAAATGTTATAGCTCTGACGAAGACAGAAATGAGCTCTGAAATAAACAACAACACTAAGAAAAATAAACTAATTCTAAATAATATTTATTCTAAGTACACCTACAACAGAACAGACTGTCCCATTTTAATTTATGATAATTTCGCTGGGACCACCACAAACCCGCGATTTTTTTCGGACATTTTCAATTAAATTTGCATTTCCAACTCTAAATCGTTTCTGTCTGTCCGTTTAGTTGGCGCATATGTCCTTTTTAAGGACGATTTACCGGCCGATCCGTATTTTGGGACGGATCCTACGAAATTCTCCACATTCCCGTCCCGTTTTCGAGTTCCGAGAAAACCGAACAGAACCACTATCGTTTCTTCTTCTTTTTCCTCTTCTTCTTCTTTTTCTACTTCATCGTCCAGTATATCGTCGTTTTTTTTTCGTTTATTTTATTTTTAAGACCGGTAAAAGTTATAAATAATAAAACGGGCGAGTATAAATTCAGTCTTGTTAAAAGTCCCGAGCGCGTCTTCGGTCATAGGCGTGGACAACGCGCGGGCGAATGGGCACAAATCAATTCTAAATTTATTAAAAAAATCGTCCTATTTTTTAAACTTCTACATGGTGTCAATTGTACACAATGTACCTACACAAAAGACGCACTCCCATAACCCTATTAGTAGTAAGTAATTCTCTCTATTAAAGAATGCCTAGAGAAGTCGAACAAGTTAGGCAAAGATGGTAAACTCCTCCTGGAAGACATGCATTGCTTAATGACAAAGTTCTGTCAGGTTCAAACGTCGCCGTATTTCCTACAAAGTTTTGTGAAAAAATGAGTGATAATGACGAGTCTTTGGATATTCAACAAGCTGCTGAAACTGCGCTATCCACGTTAGTGCCCGAGAAGTCGAAAAACTTATTCGAGACCACCTACAACAACTTTGAAACCTGGGTCATAGAGAAACATGTTGAGAATTTCACAGAAAAGGTTTTGCTAGCCTATTTCCTGAAGTTATCCACTACCTTAAAGCCGTCAACTCTGTGGAGTAAATATTCGATGCTCCGCACCATGATTTACCTGAACAGAAACGTAGATATTAGCAAATTCACAAACCTTATTGCATTTTTAAAAAGAAAAGCTTCCGGATATCAGGCAAAGAAATCAAAATTATTTACAAAACTGGAAACAGAACGCTTTAAAGCCGATGACAAAGAATTCCTGTTAGCTAAAGTTGTCTTAATCGTTGGAGTATTTGGAGCATGTAGGAGGGAAGAAATCACGTTTTTAACCGTAGATGCAATTAAAGATTGTCAGTCATTTATTAGTGTGAAGATTCCGAATACAAAAACTCATTCTCCAAGAGTGTTTATACGATTACTGAGGGACGAATAGATGGTATCAATTTTCATTGTTTCTAACGTTAAATTTTTTACTGTTACTCAAAGAATGTCATTTCGAACTCAAATAAATATATCAAAAGCTGTCAATTTCGAAACGCTTTCACAAAAAACATTATTGGACATTGCAAGACTTCTTTTTGAGGGCAGATATTTTTTCATTACATTCCTTGAGTGAAATTTACAAACCTCGGCGCCCCTGATTCAATAAATTTTTCCAAAAAGCTTTCGAAAACCATAATATTCGTCAGCGAGAGCGACAGAAAAAGATGGCAGTGTGTTTTAAACTTTATTTTGACTTTTTTTTTATTATAGGGAACATCGTCGATTTTGAGGAGGTTCTCACCGGCATCGTATTACCCGACAAAATGGTCGGATACCTGTCTTTTTTTAACCTTTGAATATTTATCTCTTCGACAATATCCGTTTTTAAAACCGAGATGTACAGATAACGCGAGTGTGAATGTTAAGTTTTGTTTTCGTTTTGTAGAAAACAAAATAAATATAATATTTTTTTTAATGAAAAAAATACTAGGTATATGTATTTTTCTAATTAAAAAAAGTAATGTAAAACATACTAGTGGACAGAAAAGATATACTAATATTTAGTTAAAATACTCTACTGCTCTAAAATTTTAATGCAAGCTGTGAGAAGACGTGACATGCTCTCACTTAAGTTGTCCAGAAGATGTTGAGGAATAGCTTCCCATATTTCGCGCGCAGCAATTTTCAATGGATGCTTTTGGATCATTTTTCCGAAGTGTATACGAACAGAAGCAGGACAATTGGGATGGCTGTCCTGTACAGCTACCACTAAATTGTGTTTCCCTGATTGGACTTGATGAATCAACGCGCTGAACGCTTCTCAACGCGCTGCGAAAACTGAAAGCTAAAGTCACTGCAGAACCTGCTGTGTTCCCTCTTTCATTGTTAGAGACTGTGCAGCGGTCTTCTCTAAACCACTTACTAAGATTTGTAACTTGGCTCTACGTACTAATACTTTCCCCGATGCGTGGAAGAATGTGAAGATTTGTCCAGTATTCAAGTCCGGTAATGTCAACGTGGTGTGTCAACGGTAATTACAGACCGATTGCCATTTTATCAAACTTTGCCAAGGCTTTTGAAATGTGCATATTTACGAAATTATTTCCCCAGATCCAAAACGAACTTTCCCCCAATCAGCATGGTTTCTTCCCAAAAAGATCTACTGTAACAAATCTTACCTACATTTATGGAATATACCTATAAAGCTATTGAAGAACACCAGCAGGTAGATGCAATTTTTATGGACTTCTCGAAAGCATTCGACAAGTTGAGTCACTCGCGACTGTTTCATAAATTGGAAAATTTTGGTTTTACAGAAGAACTCGTAGCATTCTTTTCGTCATATCTTTCTTGCCGATCGCAATACGTTGAATATAATGGCCACCGTTCTTTCAGATTTACACCAACAAGTGGCGCTCCTCAGGGTAGTAACCTCGCACCTCTATTATTCTCCATTTACATCAATGATATATTCAACGTAATTGACTGTCCATCCTTATTATTCGCCGACGATCTAAAATTGTTCTCTGTTGTGACCGACTCAGAAGATTGTATACGAGTTCAGAATTCATTAAACTCCATCTTTGCCTGGACTGTTCGCAACCATCTACCACTCCACATACAGAGATGTAAGAAAATGTCCATAACACTAAAGCACGGAGAAATCATATACGACTACAAAATAGACAGCATTACAATGGGAAACTGCGATATGGTAAAAGACCTTGGCGTCTATATCGACAAGGGTCTCAGTTTTAACTATCACGTAGAGGAAATCTGTAAAGCGTCACTGAAGGCACTGGGTTTTATATCACGCACAACTAAGAACTTTCACAATATTCCGTGTCTTATTGCTCTCTACAACGCATTTGTGATGTCAAAGCTGGATTATGGTGCATTGGTGTGGTCTCCATTTTATAGTAGCCACGAGCAACGTCTGGAAAACGTCCAACGTCGTTTTTTAAAATTATTGTTTTTTAAAGAGGATGGAATATATCCTCCTCAAGGTTATGATCACGGCCGATTGTTGAAGAGATGGAATTTCCTTTCGTTAAAGGATAATAGACTTCGTTCGTCTATCATATTCCTATATAAGTTGTCTAATTGTCTATTGGATTCTCCTTCTCTTCTCGGTGAACTTTGCTGGCATGTACCGTCCGTAAATACTAGAATGAAAACGACGTTTTATACAAAAACACCAAGTACCGTCCTTGCAAGCAGAGCTCCACTACATCGTGCCTGTTGCAGTTTCAACGACATCAGTAGACAGACAGATTTGGATCTCTTCCACAACTCCCTCCAAAGGTGTAAAGGGCATCTGGACACTCATTTCTTCAAACGTTAATTGTTATCTATTTTTTCATCTATCTTTTGTTTCACATATATACACTTTTTTCTGTATTTTTTTTATATTTTATTAATTATTACTGTATTTCATATTAATATGTCTAAATTGTCTTTTGTATGGGTAAATACCTGTTAGGCAATAAAGTTATTATTATTAATTCATTTAAGGTACGAGAGGATCATTCCATCCATCATTTGGCAATATGGCGTTTTAGCATGTCCCAAGCATGCCCGATCACATTCATATCTGGAGATATCGGTGGCCACCACAGTTCTCCTTTCTAGGAAGAGGGTATCTTCCTCACAAAATTCGCAAACCGCTAAAGTGCGATTGGGAGGAGCATTACCGTCGTAAACAAATTCATCCCCCATTGCCCCTCGAAATAGACGCACAAAAGGCTCTAAAAGTTTCTAAGATATGAGGCACCTGTCATTGTGCCATCAAAAAAAACAAGAGGAGTTCGAGCTCCGTGCATTATACCTGCCCATACCATAATGCTTTCCCCTTGAAACGGGACACGGGGTTGAGCTGCATTCAAGCGTGCTCGTCTTCCAGATGCTCTCCAGACCAAAGTTCGTCGCAAGTCTGACTCTAGGCCTATTCTTGTTTCATCACTAAACATGACGAAATTCCAATTAGGTCCATCTCCTCGGCCCATTGTAGTCGCGTAGTTTTGTGCTGTAAATTAAGCTTCGGAACACGTAGAGGCCTCCTTAAATGTAATCCTTCTTGCTATGATCTTTCTTGAAACATTTACTCCTTCAAGGCGAGCTAACTCATTTTTAATAGTAGTACTAGAAAGCATGGGATTGCGTCGTGAAATTAGGGATATTTGACGGTCTTGCACAGCAGTAGTAACTCTCTTTCTACCTCGTCCAGGCCAGGCTGGTCCCTAAATTTTTTTAATATTCTCTTAACATCGCTTTAGTTAACTCCTACAATTTCAGCTATTGCAATTTGCCGGTAGCCCTGTTGAGACAGTGTTACTATTCTGACTCTATTAAACTGTGAAATAATGTTTCTAGGCATTATAAGGCAAAAACAATGGTCAAATTTCTTCTAAAACCCAAGAGACCACAAATCGAAATGTGCAAAAATTTGTAATAATATTGGGTCTGAACGATAAAATTTGTTTGCCATATCCATTTTAACAAAAAATGTTTATTACAGATTCTCAAAGCTATGTATAAAAAAAGATTGTTTAAATTCCTTTCCGTGTATTTTTAAACGATATATGCAATAATTTTGGCATGCGAAACCTGGACTCTTTAAACGGACATTATAAGAAAACTGCAGGTCGCACAACGCTCAATGGAACGAAAAATGCTGGGAATAACCTAGAAAGACCATAAAAGTATAGAGTGGACAAAAGACCCAGGTAATAGATGTCATCTACAGAATCAAATATCTCAAATGGCATTGGGCAGGACACCTGGCGGGAAGGACGGACAACAGATGGACCACAAAAATTACAGCACGGTACCCACGAGGATTAAGAGACCTAGAGGAAGACCAAACCTGAGATGGGACCATAATATTAGGAAATTAGCAGTGATAACTTGGGCCAGCATAGCCAAGAATAGACAACAATGGGCCCAACTACAGAGTATCTAAACAAAAAATTGGAAATGGTTGAATAAGCTGAGAATGATGATGATGAATGATGAAGTAACAATATAATAGACGTTACTTACTTACATCATCGGATTTATCTCACCAAAAAAAATATGAATCGATCATTAAGTTAATTTTGTCTAAAAGTTCAAGTTTTGCTTGATCCCTCCTCAATTCATTTTTTCTACACTAATGATAGAAGAGAAATATAAAGTAATATGAACCTCAGGAATGGAGTTTGACGTAACAAACTGTCACACATTTAACCGACCGTAAAAACGGCCTGACAAGAGAATCGATGATGGTATCGACGGAACTTAGTCTCGGGCTCCGGCCCCGGTACTTTCTTTCGGAGACCCATCGAAAAGACGTAAAAAAATAACGACCACTAAAATGGTCACGGTAAGAATTCAAATCGGCCCGTTTGTGTTTTAACGCGCTGCCCTCGCATCGATGATTTAGGATCGAGATTAAGCAGATTAATCGGTGACAATAATAAAAACTGCTTATTTTGACGGCGCGGCGGATAAGTAACGTGCGATAAAAATGAAGAAATTCAGGTGGATTTGTCGTCAGGTTGACGATTTACGAACCATATTTGTAAAACTTATATTAAGGGCTGGCAAAGGTTAGTCTTGGGTCGAGATTTCCGTATGTAAGAAGAGTACAATGCGTTTATAATGTACTGAACAAAGAGAGAACAGTAAAAGCGTTGCCAAACGTATGAAATAAACCGAGATACTGTATACTACATACATACTGCCATTACTCGCTGACGAGTATTTGACACGCATCAGAAGATGGTCACGCAATGCGTTTGCTTTAATGAGCTTTTCTGTGACTGAAAAGCCCGATACGTGATGTTATCTATCTACCGCACTCCAGACATTCAAAAATCTCATTGCTTTGTTGCCTCTTTACTTTTTGGTTGTCGCTGATAACTGACTTTACAATTTTTCTCCATTCCATTCTATTGTGAGCTGCCCCTTCCCACTCATTCTGCTTGTTAATACCCTTTAAGTTTTCGTGGAAAATGTCCTTGAACCTTTTCAGTTGTCCACCTGGCCTCCTTTTACCGTCTACAAGCTCACCATAAAGCAGAGATTTTGGTATGCGGTTTTCTTGCATTCTGCATACGTGACCAGCCCATCTTAAGCGGGATTTTGTAACCGTATGACTTCAATACTTTCGCAGTTAGCTTTTTCAAGGACCGATACGATTGAGACATGATGGAACCATTTTATTCTTAAGAGTTGTTTAAGATGTCTCTGTTGCAACTTGTTTAATGCGTTCGGCGGTACGGCACCCAGGTTTCGCTTCCATATAACATGGTGGGAATTATTACTGCTCGGTACACTGCAAGTTTCGTTTTTGTGCTCAAGTCATGATTATAGAAAACCCTGTCTTTTAATTTCCAGAATGCTCTTGAGGCGCTGCTAATCCTGTGTTGAATTTCAGAGTCGATATTGGCCTTTTCCGAAATCAAGCTGCCGAGGTAATTGAATTTCGCCACATATTCCAATAGTTCTTCCCCGATTTGTATAGCATTGTTGTAATGTTCCGGGGGAGTGCACATGATTTTAGTTTTATCGATGTTCAGATTAAGTCCCAAAGCCTCGTGTGCCCATGTATATGTGTTCAACATTTCTTGCAATTGCTGTAACGTATTTGCAACTAGAGCACAGTCATCAGCGTATTTTTATATTGAACAGACCGCCGTCGTATCTGTATCTAATGCCCAATCCTCTCTCCTGTAATTTGCTGTCCACTATAATGGAGAGCGCTGCCACCGAGAGACTGTGCACATTGCTAAGAGACGTGATACTTTATTTGTTAACGAGTCGTTGTAATTTTCCCTATAGCTTGTAAATTTTTAAGTGCAAGTTAGAAACACTTGCACCTTTGGTAAAAATAAGTGGAAATGAGATGGTGTTCGACAGTGGTTGCGCTATTAGAACTCTGAATCTGATTGTAGTTTTTTTCAAAAGCTTTCTTAATATTTCTGCTATATTTTTTTCGCAGACAGTATGTGCAAATCTTTATAAATAAAAAAATAAAACGATTGCTGAAAATTGCAATGCACTAAAATTAAATGGATGGGGTTTTTAAATTTTTTGAATGGAAAAAAACAAGTCTATCAAATTTTTCTTATTTAAATATCTTGTAAAAGATCCGAACTTCAAAATAAAAAAAAGTTTCAATATCTAAAGTAGTTCTTGAGTTATCGCGTGTTATGTGTTATAAAGTTGAGTTTCTAAATTATCGCGATTACCCTGACGTTTTCTCGTAGCGTAGATTTCTGCTTGTAGGCAATTTCTGCTAGGGTAGGTGCCTATTGGTTCGAAGTATGTAGTTCTTGGCCCAAACACTCCGATCCCTGTTCCTGCATTGCTTTTGGAAGCATCAATATAATAAGTTTTTGGTATGGTATTTCCTTTTTGAGGGTGTTCAATGGTAGGTACAGAAAGTATTAGTACTTTGTAGTAAAAGGTGATAATGTAAAAATCATGATGAAGTCAATATAATTTCAGTACAATACTTAATATATATTTTTCTCGTGAACGTTTTTAAGACGTACACAGAACTGGAGGTAGAGAGACACAAGGTTTTGTTTATGTTGAGCTGCCGCTCGTAAAGACTAGTGGTACGAACGCTATGCCGTACCATATTTTATGGTACTGTACGGCGTGTGTTAAGGTATCGTACGGTGTGCCGGATCAGACACGTCGTGTATCTTTGGCAGACTCGAACGAATTCGAGGGGTAGTAAGTCTGGAGAAATCGGAGGCCGCTACAACGCGAAAATGAAATTTGTGAGGTTATTTATTGCATATTTGATGGTTTGTTTCTTGTTTATATATTTCTATATGTTTATACGTATAATATCAAAAGGGTGATTGGTTAATATCACCCAAATAATCAGGTCAGTTATCTTATATTAAGAGTCAATTTCACTAGTCCAAAAAAGTAGCAAAATAAGCGTTCGGCATTTAACGTTTTATGTAAAACTGGCTAGGTATTTTTACACAAATAAAGAAGGAAATTAGAGATAAAAGATTATACTATATTCGTATTGTATCACATTTTTAGACAACTTCTTTATTTTTAATATTTTTGATGGTCAAACATCAACAAAATATTCCGTATGTTTGGACTAAATTTTCTCGAAAATAAAGACATAATTTAAAATTCCGTTACAATACGGAAATAGACTGAAGTTTTGTGATTACAGTGATATATAATTTATATGGTTTTGTAACAAATTGCTCACTACTTTATGGCAAATCCTGAAGCTCGGGAAACCTTAATCAAGCCTTAATCAAAGTGCGTGTGTTTGGAATTTTGGGTGTGGCTTAACACGACAGGATCTGGCTAAGCCTTAGGCAGATTTCTGAAATATAATATTTATTTCCTTCGGCCAACTACTCGTTTTAACCGACCCCTGAGAGCAACCCGAACAATACAGCGTAATAGACTCTTAACGCCATAACTTAATTTGTATTTTTATACAATAGCTCGGGAAACCGTATAAATTAAAGACAATATGTATAAATTAAAGACAATTCGGTAATTATAAAAATGTTAACAATTAAATGATTAAAATAAGCCAATTTGAGATGCACCATGTTGTTGAAGCTTGTACTCGTCCTTATCTCGAACAAAAATCATCGCCACAAAAATCACCAAGGTCCCCAGATGGCAATCTCCGTTCCGTTTACAATTTACCAATATACCGAGCGTTTCTACGTTCTCTCATCTTCCTCTTTCTCTGTTCATGGTGCGTCACTGTGTGTGCGATCGTTGTAACTTAAGGAAAAGCGTTCTGCCATCTGAAAACTTGTAAACGGCCGAAACAAGGATATTAAAACGGAGAACAAGGAATTAAAATTACTCGGTGTGATAGTGAGCGTTTCATTCCGAGCTACCACGTCGTTCGAAACGAACGTTACTGCCTTTTCGATACGTTGTACGCTTGGACACATAATATGGGCTTGTTTACTGCGCAAAAAACATAGATTTTTAGCATTTTATTCTTTGAATCGATTATTTTTTTAGAAATTTGGCTTATTCCAAAACAACACGATAAAATATCTATAGATTTTTAGTGGTTCAATTCTTAAACCAATTTTTGTATTAGATTAAAATGGATTTGCTTCAGAATGGTTACCCTGGCATAACGAAAAGCATAAGCAAAGAGGTGAAATAATGAACACATGTATTACATTGTCGGAAACTCAGGTTTTTCCCGATGCTTCCAAAACCAAAACAGGAACAGGGATAGAAGTATTTGGTTCTAAAACTAAATACTCCAACCAATAGGCACCTATCTCAGCATTCTTCAGACAGAATTCTACGCTATTGAAAGACTCGTACAGCTTATCTTAGATAGGAACTATCGGAAACAAGAAATAACTATCTTATCCGACAGTCAAGCAGCATTAAAAGCGATCAAATCAGTATACAATCTCTCCTCTAAGTCCTCTTACTTTCAGTGCCAGCTCACCAAAGGATAGAATGCAATGAACAAGCAAACGATCTAGCTAGAGAAGGAGCGAATACTCCACTAACTGAACCAGAACCGTTCTGCTTCACAAGTGAAAACCAACTTAAAACAGATCTCAAGAACTTGGATACTCCATCTGTAACCTGCAATGGAATCTTCTAACGGTCTAAGACACCCGAAGAAATTCTTCAGAACCTACTACCGAGAAAAATCGAAGATTTTTCTTGATTTAAAAAGAACAATCTTCGGATTGTCACGGTTTTTTTATCAAGACAATTTCTCATTAACAAACACCTCAGGAGATTGAAGCTAAGAAAGGAATATATTGTATTTCAAACAGTATCTAACATTTTTTTTAATATAATACAACAGAAAAATGATATGTGAGAAAATGCAATATCTGTGAATTTTTTCACTGTGATTTTTTTCACTGTGACACTCTTTCTCTTCTTCTTCTTCTTAGTCGTATTCTCATGTCTGAAAAATTGTGATATCATGGAATCAGATACATCCATTTACTCTAGTTTTCCATGTTTGACGGTCCATTGTTTCAGATAATAGAGTTTGTAATGGTGTAATTGTAAATTTCTTGACTTGGTCTATCCATTTAACAGGTAACTCTTTCCCTGTACTATTAATTTTTCTAGGTTGTCTCCTAAAACTCTCTTTATAGAACAATATAGTAAATATATAAAAACTTCGCTAATTCTATTCTACACAGGGGGTAAAATAAAAAGCAAAAAATCTTTATTCATACTGGGCACATCCTGTTATAAATTACCCACATCCAAACAGAGGCTCTTGTTCAATCCGAATCAATTCTCCCTTTTTTCCTTCCTCTTTTCAATTCGTGACTCCCCTCTCTCTTCCCTTTTGGTATACCAGGAGCAAACAAGCACCAATTAAAACTCCGTACGGAACAAGAACCACTCCCGAACAAACACCGGGACACTTTCCTATACATATTGAACATCTGTTTTCTTTTTCCATCCTTTTTTCTTTTTAGCCCTTTTAGGGCGACGTGTTACGATCAAAAGAACACAAGCGGAGAGGCAGAGTCGACTCGTGAAAATGATGTTATTCAGAAAAAAAAAATATATGGTTTAATAATTTGAGAATGATTTGGGCACAGACTCTGTGCCACAGAGTAGATTTTAATAAGGCAAGAATTATGATGAAAGAACCGATAGCCCCTAAACGAAAAATAAAAGAGGCTTTATAATACAGTCTAATATACAGGGTGGTCCGAACTGTATTCCGAAAACTTCGACATGATATTCTGCAGATAAAAATAATTAAAAAAGTTCGTATAAATGTATGTCCTAAAATGCTTAGTTTCGGAGATACAGGGTGTAGAAATTTCATTTTTATTTCGAATTATTTCGAAATAACGTCAATATTTGGATGAAAATTGGTGTTTGGGAGTTTTTTGACATGAGAAATTTGATTTTGATATCAATATGACTCCTACTTGTAGAGGGAGCCACCTACATGTGTTTTAACTGTTTTGAAGAGTAATAACTTTTCGACTGTACCTGTATAAAACTACTCAATGAAAAAATTGACATTTCCGTGATTTTCTACGTAATAAATATCTCTTGGTAAAAATTACTACAAGCAACCGTTCTCAAGATATTTAGAATAAAATTGTTTTTTAAAAGTACATGCCATTATTAAGAAAAAATAAAATTGTTGAGTAGATAGTTATTTGACTGAAATGATAAATTTGGGAACTTTTTGTTTTTTTTAAATTAATCATAATTTTTTCTTTGAAAAAATGATAATAAACAGTTTCTGGTGATCTTTTGGCAAAAACATATTTCAAATTTATGATTGTAGCCTAATAACTATTTAATAAACATGTTTAATTTATGTCAATGATGAGATGTATTGATAATTTCGATTCCAAATATCTCGAGAACCATTACTCTCAGCGATTTTTACCAAGAGACCTTTTTTACGTAAAAAAACATCGTGAATGTATATTTTTTACTCAGTAGTTTTATAGAGGTACGGACAAAAAGTTATTACTCTTGAAACCAGTTAAAACATACATATGTAGGTGGCGCTCAATCAAAATCAAAATTCTCTTATCAAAAAACTCCCAGACACCAATTTTCATCCAAATATTGACGTTACTTCAGAAATTATTTGGAAAAAATCGAAATAAAAATGAAACTTCTACACCCTGTATCTTAGAAGCAATTCTGGACTTGCAATCAATCGACTGGCTCGTGAAGGATCTGGCCGCTAAGGGTGCCCTAAGATTAAGGGAATCCAATCTGTGGAACCAGACCAACTACGGTCACTCGAGGATATTGCCAGTGATAGGAAAAATCATGGTGAACACGAGTCCACATCTGCTAGACCAGAAAACGGACTATATGCTCACCAAACATGATTTTGGAGAAAAGATAAGGATTCGCATCCCGACAAGAGAAGAATGGGAAAGCAACCGAGTAATGAACACTCAAGAGATAGCAGTCTACACAGATGCTTCCGCAAATTCAGGGGCACAGGTGTAGGCATCTTCTCAGAGGAACTAGACATCCGACGATCTTTGAGGCTATCGGATGGCTGTAATGTTCTACAAGCAGAGGTTTACGCCATAAAGGAAGCGGCTAGATGTATACGAGAGAAAATTGCTGATAGACCAATAGGGGATATAGTGATATACTCTGACAGCTTGGCCGCTTTAAGAAGCTATCACCATGCAATCAGTGAGATCTAAAACTATGATGGAATGCCGAGAAGCACTGTCCTGGCTGCGTCGGGGCGGAGCTACTCTGTGCTGGGTGCCAGATCACAGCAATGTGGTGGGCAATCAGGAAGCAGACAGACTCGCCAAAGACGGGGCCAGGGAGAGGCCGTGGCAGATGACCCACCACTTGTGACGAAGCGGCAAGAGATGTGGCAACACCGTGAGGACTGCGCTACAGCTCGAAGACTATGGCCAGTGGTAGATAGCAAAAAGACAAAACAACTACTAGAGCACAAAAAGGACCTACTACGCATAATTGTAGGTGTCGTCACTGGAAACTGTCCCACGGGGGTAAACCTCGTAAGATGGAAAGTTTCCGACGACGACTACAGCAGAGAATGCTGAGAGGAAGAATAAACCATAGAGCACCCGCTGTGCCACTGTCCAGCACTGGAATACCGACGCTTTAAAACTTTAGGGCAAGGTTTTTTGGAGGGACTAGAGGAAGCAGCAGAAGCCAACATCAGCGACATCGGGAACTTTGCAAAGAGCTGGAAGTGCTTTAACGCAAAGAAAGAATGAGAGGAAGGTTTGGTAAAACAATACAGGGGTATCGCAATGGGCCCAAGGCCTCCGAGTGAGGGATCCAATATGATCCCAAACCCCAGCAACCTAACCTAATCTAACCTAACACCCTGTATCTCCGAAACCAAGCATTCTAGGACATACATTTATAAGAACTTTTTTACTTATTCTTATCTGCAGAATATGCTGCCGAAGTTTCCGGAATACAGTTCGGACCACTCTGTATATAAATGCATTGCTCAGGCATCTGTATGTGTTTGTGTAGATACCAAACTGGGACCTGGAACCGACATTTGGAAAATGTCACAAGGAGGGCGGTGACTACACTAGCGGTAGTCAGACGCCTTCATGGAAAAATCTGGGGCCTTAGACCACAGATGGTGCACTGGCCGTACACTGGAGTGGTGAGGCCTTCAGTAACATATGCATCCTTGGTATAGTGGCCTAAGGTAATGCAACAAACAACAATGCTCAGCCTCAGCAAGGTGCAAAGACTTGCTTGTCTGAGCATAACAGGGGCGATGAAATCAACGCCCACTGCATCAATGGAGGCGTTTCTGGACCTTCCGCCTCTTCACATAGTGATCCAGGCGGAGGCAAGAATGGGACTCTATCGACAACAAAGTGTCTTGTCTCTGGGAAAAAGGACAGAAACAGGACACTCAAAGATGGGAAATCCTATCGGAGGACCTCTACTCCAAATGAGATCGGACCAAATGACCCCTCTTTATCACTACCACAAACCATTCGAGATGAACAAAATGGATGGAGGAATGTGGACAGATATAACATTCCTTCAGGATGGACTAACCTGGTATACAGACGGGTCAAAGACCGCTGAAGGAACAGGAGCTGGAATATTTGGGGAAAGACCAAGGGTAAGTTTATCCTTTTCCTTGGGTAAACACTTAACCGTATTCCAGACAGAAATTTTCGCCATTCTACAATGTGCGAGAGAAAACAATAGAGAGCTTATTCAGATAAGCTCATCAATATATGCTCAAACAGACAGGCGGCACTTGGGGCGCTTATGAGCCCAAAGGTATCGTCGAGACTCGTCTGGGAATGCCTAGGTGAACTGGAAGCTATGGCTCGACGGAACAGAATTAAATTATTCTAGGTGCCGGGCCACAGCGGCATCCAAGGCAACGAAAAAGCCGATGAGCTAGCTAGGCAAGGATCATCGGCATCTTATCTTGGTCCAGAGCCAGTACTGGGAATACCCAAATATATGGCCCGTAGTGCACTAAAACTCTGGATCATGGAAAAGCAGAATGTCCACTGGAGAAACAGACAGGGGCACAGGCACAGCAAGGCTTTTATCCAAGAACCTAGCTCCAAAACCGCAAAAGAACTGTTAATGCTTAGCAGGAATAAATTGCGGATTACAACAAGCCTCTTGACAGGACATATGGCTGTCAAGTGTTACCTGAACAAGCTCAATCTGTATCAAGGTCTTTGCTGCAGACTCTGCGATAAAGATCCTGAAACAGCGGAGCACATAATATGTCACTGCGAGGCTCTGGATCGCAAGCGACACTTTTTATTTGGGAAAGCTAGGCTAGAACCGGAGGAACTATGCTCCCATCCTATCAAGGACCTACATAAGTTAGTGCAGGGCACAGGGATTGGAGAATGGGTGCAGATATAGAAAGGGGACAAACACAATAGGCCTCACAGGTCGCAGTGTTTCCGGCAGAGGACGGCCCCTTACTGTGAAGAAAAAAAAATGTGTTTGTGTATTTTCCCAAATGCATTTTTTTTAAATTTAGAAGTTTTTATTGGAGTACTGACGCCACTGCGAGAAGCGCACACTGAATAAAGCAGAACAAAAACACACCCCTCTCAACCCCGACCGAATTAACCCCGCGCCTCTGCGTCGTTCACCTGGCGTCGTCGTCACCGGCGGCGGCGGCGTCGGCCATATTTAAGGGCGTGTATACAATGGCCGACGGCGTCGCGGGACCCTTATCAAGCGATGGGATCGCGCGATAGGCCGATGGGACGCCGGATTAGAGGGAAAGACGGGCCCTTGGCCCTGCGCTGCGTGCGAGAGTGTGTGTTTCGGGTGCCCGATTCTAACGGATTTCCGCAGATGGTTCGTCCCTGGTAAAAGGAGGGTGGTGTTTGAAAAAGGGGAAGAGGAAGGAATAAAGGGAAAATAAAGGTTTGAGAGGAGAAAAAATAGATGAAGGGCGTGATAAGGCGATTGGAGTTTGTGTAGGTAATGATATTTCAATTAAACATCTGATTATTCCGTGGAAAACCAAAATTTTGATAACATTTTAAATATATTAATTTTCTGTTATGTGTTCCAATTGTATGTACCAACTTATTTCTTTGTAAAATAAAATAAACTACTTTGATATTAAAATGACAGACACATCTATCACTGTCAAGGATTTTGTCGTTGGACAGACTAGACTATATTTGAATTTTTAGCTTTTTTCAAATTAAAAATTGAAGTCCTCATCTGTCTATTATACGAGAGAAAACAAAATGTTATTTTTGTGGCGAAAGTTTGAAACACCCTGTGGAATGTTTTAACAAAGTAAGGGATTTAAAAACCACTTTATGAAAAAATGTCTTTATGAAAAAATGTATAGCTCTGTGGCAGATTCATCTCTTCAAAAAAGTCCTTCAAAAAAATAAACAGTTACTGTTTGATCGAGCTGGAAATAACAATGTAGCAAATTATTTTTGAGTAATTTTGTAAAAAAAGAGCGTCTCTAGATATATACAGGGTGGTCCGAAATGTATTCCGGAAACTTCGGTGACATATTCTGCAGATAAAAATGAGTAAATGAATCGTATAAATATATGTCCTAAAATGCTTAGTTTCGGAGATACAGGGTGTAGAAGTTTCAATTTTATTTCTATTTTTTCCAAATTATTTCTGAAGCAACATCAATATTTGGATGAAAATTGGTGTCTGGAGGTTTTTTGACATGAGAAATTTGATTTTTATGTCAAACTTTATGTCAAAATTTGATTTTTATGTCAAACTTTATGTCAAAACTAGTTAAAAAATATGTAGGCGCTGCCTACATATTTTTTAACTAGTTTGAAGAGTAATAACTTTTCATCCGTACCTATATAAAACTATTAAGTAAAAAAATATACATTTACGGCGTTTTTTACGTAAAAAAGGTCTCTTGGTAAAAATCGCTGAGAGTAATGGTTCTCGAGATATTTGGAATCGAAATTATCAATACATCTCATCATTGACATAAATTAAACATGTTTATTAAATAGTTATTAGACCACAATTAAAGTTATTACTCTCCAAAACAGTTAAAACACACTACAAATAGGAGTCATATTGACATCAAAATCGAATTTCTCGTGTCAAAAAAACCCCAGACACCAATTTACATCCAAATATTGACATTACTTCAGAGATTATTTGGAAAAAATCGAAATAAAAACGAAACTTCTACACCCTGTATCTCCGAAACTAAGCATTTTCGGACATACATTTATACGAACTTTTTTACTTATTTTTATCTGCAGAATATACTGCCGAACTTCCCGGAATACAGTTCGGACCACCCTGTATGTATTTTGAATATTTTTATAAAGTAAATTCTTTGTGATTTCAATGTCCAATGATGTTAGTTTGTAAGGCCTTAATGTGCAAAGGATGTTGTTTTGTTAATTATTGACTCATTCAAACTGTCCTGATGATGGGAATAAATTTCTCGAAAGCTTGACAAATTGAAAAGTAGGTTTATTAACCTATGTGGTGATTATTATTGACTGCATCCTCACTAAAATTTGAGTTTTTTTTTCCTAACTTCACCTAAGTCACGACTAAACTTGCTGTTTTTTTTTTTGTAAAACTAAACGTGTTTTTTGTGTCGGTCAGTGTAATTCAGCATAATTGGATAATCTTTACTGCATCATTGGTATAGAGATCTTTCTACAGATTAATTTATCGACTAGGTATATCAAATCCTCTCGAGTCAGACTTTTGACGTACGCCAATCGTAAGTGACTCGTCACCGGTCGCTTAAGTTATTGTGACCGGGCAGATTCCCGTTTATCCGCTAAATTATCTCTTCGCGACACGCCATATTATATTTCACGTTGCCGATTCCACGAACACGGCGAGAACTAGACGCTTTTCGCGTAAATCACGCGTTTGAGTTATTTAGAACTGCTTCGCTTTGGTTTTAATGCGGTGTGGTTTATTGGCGCTGGTGTATTTGTAAATCGCGACGGTTTACTAAATATTTAGTACCTTATTATCCTTTCGTATTGAATCGCAAAAGAAATGAAATAGGGTTTATTGTTAGCAGGTCGCTTTCAGCTAATATAGTCAGCAGATAGAGGTGTAAGTAAGACTGTATTATTTTTCAATAACAGTTGAAACTGTTGTCTAATTTAAAAATAACAGTTTTCTGATATTTAATAATTTTATTACTAAGTGTGTGCGAAAGTGTTATTTATAAATAACAATTGGAATTGTTATTGGCATTTAAGAGTCTATTACGCTGTACTGTTCGGGTCGCTCTCAGGGGTCGGGTAAAGTAGGTGTGTGGCCGAAAGAAATATATATTATTATATTTCAGAAATATAATTACTGTAATCACAAAACTTCAATCTATTTATTATCGAATTGTAACGGAATTTTAAATTATGTCTTTATTTTCGAGAAAATTTAGTCCAAACATAAGGAATATTCTGTTGATGTTTGACCATCAAAATCTTAAAAATAAAGAAGTTGTCTAAAAATGTGCTACAATACGGATATTGTATAATACTTTATCTTTAATTTCCTTCTTCATTTGTGTGAAAATACCTAGCTTGTTTGACATAAAACGTTAAATACCGAAGGCTTATTTTGCTACTTTTTCGGACTAGTTAAATGGACTCTTAAAGATAACAGCTTAAAACAAGAGTACTCTGTGCTAGTTATGTTCTAGTTATTTATTGTTTTATTAATATATAGTCAAAATACAAGAGGTGTGCGAAACTGTTATTTGTAAATAACAGCTGGAACTGTTACTTTTAGCTAAAAATAACAGCTTAAAATTGGAGGTTTCTTTAATTTATTTTTATATCAGTCAAAACACTAGAGGTGTTCGAAACTGTTATTTATAAATAACAGTTGGAACTGTAACTGTTGTTTAAAAATAACGGCTTAAAATTGCAGATTTCTCTAATTTACTTTGTTTCGATATTTCCTGTCTTGTTTTTGTTAAGACGCTTCTTAGAACAGTTCCAGATTTAAAAACAGTTTTAATATTATTTTGTTTGGTTATTCGCCTGACCTTTTCTGATGTTCTTTTTACAATTCGATATAATTTTGCCGACAGACTTCTCAAAGCGACCATTCTGAAGCAAATCCGTTTTAATATTATTCAGCTTTATTCAGCTCAGCATTAAGAGGTTCTTGGTCACTGTTTATGGTGATTTCTCTGTGATATATACATTTTTAACTATTCCTTTCTTGGTTGCTCGAGTTTATTTCCTCTGAGAAACATTTTTTTCAATAATATTAAAAGATACAAAATGTTAACAATAAAAAACGGTTATAAAGAATGCACATTAGCCATAACAAATAATAACAATAAAAATAATTGCCTAAAGAGAGTTATTACAAACCGGCATGCCGGCGTAATCAGTTTCGCTCAATCTAACCGCACGAATACATCACATAAAACCGTCGTTTTGTACTTGTTTGGTACCGCAAAAATCCCTAATGGTACTGCCATTAGCCATATTAATATTCTTTTATTACGAATAATAATAATAGGCGGTGTAGCGGGCGCGAGTTTTGTTATTTAAATGACCAGGAAGGAAGTGCCGGCGATAAAATCAAGACCTGACGGCCATAGGCACATAACATTGCGAAAGCCAATCGCGGTTGGTTCTACGTAGCTTGGTTAGTTAAATAATCCTTTTTTTTCTGTTTCGACAAAGATTTTTTACAAAGCACATTTTGAACCGACAGATAATTTTTCAAACGAATAAATACTACTACAGACATGTAGATATGTCGCAGGCTTATAGAATAATACGGTTTTTTCAAATGGACTAGGTATATTTTAAAACGCCGGCTTTTGACACAAAAGAAGGAATTTTTACAAAATCCAATCTATTTTCGATCACTTTGCAAAAAGCCTAATCAGAATTGGGCATATTAAACAATGATGATATTTTCTGTACACTTCTGCAAAAAGACTGCCTGTTTTCAGTCATTTTACAAAAGGTCAAATCGAGAATCGAGGCCAGGCAGATTAAAAAATGATCAAAGTTTAGTCAGCTATGAGCTACAAAAACAATAATTATTTATGTCAAAATTTTATTATGTTTAGACGAAAACAACTTGAATAAAATGAATTTAGATCTTTATAATAATCATCCTCAACCATACTCTATTTAACAGAATTATCACTTTTTGTGCCATTTTTACCGTCAATCAGTCACAAATTTTGAAAGAGAAGTTCAAGAAATGTCGTTGGATAAATTTGGGTTAGGTGTGTGATATTAATTTTGTCTCACCCTGTATAATTTTTTGAATCAAGTTTTAATTTGACTTAAAGTACAATAATTAATTTAACTACATATTAGGCCATACCGTGTGAATTCCACTTTAGGCAGCTTTTATTGTAATTTAACAATTATTGTTCTTAATTTTTAGAAAATGTTAAATATGTCAAAAACCTTACATTTTAGTCATATACTTCTCTTATAAAACTCACCTTTATTTTTCTTCCAGAATCCGAAAATCAATTAAATTATAGGGTGTTCCATTACAAAAAACACAACTTTGATGTGTAACTTTTTTTGGGGACACCCTGTAGAACTCTCTATATTTTTAGAAAGTGCTCTGAATTAACCTACATATGCTCACAAAATTTCATTTCAATAAAAATGTTGTTCTCCTTGGAGCCTCCGCGTCGTACGAGGGGATCCACCCTGTATATACTAAAAGCTTCATTAATAAACTTTTTGTAACAAATAACTGGAATTTCTGTTAATATCTGTTCGAACCAAAGAAAATGGGTAGACAGAACACTCCATTTTTAGAATCGTACATGGTTTGACACTTTTATGGGAGTTAAAATGAGATGGGTACATAAATATGACAACACGGTTGAGTTTCGTCACGTTTCGTCTGTCTTTCTGTCATTTAGTTCTATCTGTGGCGTGACGGTGGCGTGATGTTTTTTTATCAAAAATTGATGAATTTTATCATAAATTGATTGGGATTGCCTCAGACCAATTTTCCATTAAAACTAGTTTTGCCTGAGGTCCGAGGGGTGTCTCACTTGGGTAAAAAATGTACATGTACTGCCAAAATATCATCTTTCTACCAAGCGACTGCCAATCACAGCCAAGAAGACTGGCTATGACTGCCATGTAATTATTATAGGTGACTGCCGTAAGACTGCCAATGACTGCCAGAGACTACCAAGAAAATGTACATGTAATTCCAGTAGTGAGACACCCCTCGCTGAGGTTTAACTGATGATTTCACAAAAATACGCTACTGTAAGCATGGCTAAAGATAAAAAAACGTAAGACTCACGGTCGAAATATAAATTCCGGATTAAAATAGTCCACCTCTTTACAAACTATGCACTGGCGAACCATCGTAGATAGTTAAAAACTACTTTAAATAGTTTTCTTTGCAATAAACACTAATAATTATTAGAAAGTTGTTCAAAAACTACAAAAACTGCGCGCTGTCAAATATAAGTTGAATGAAAACAAATGAAAACGTCAAATGTCAGCGTAATTCCTACAGATTTCCACAATTTCGTAGTAAAGATAAATCCACAGCGATGCTGCTGGTTGTCATTGTAATTTCCCTAATATAATTTAATTAGAAAACTAAAAATAATTTCAAATGTACAATCCTGGCACAATCTATGTATATTAATTAAAGTTATATACCTATTCAAGACCTATACAAATATTTAGTTTAACGTTTCTATAGGGACCCAAAAAAAATTAATGACAATAATAACATTTGGAACTCGAGCCGTATTCTATCACATATACCGCGTAAATCTGTCATCATCGATTTTTGCGGAACACGGTTCGTGATCGCGATAAGATGTAAATTGTTTTGTCTCCCTTTATTTAGATGTCTTTGGTTCGAACAACTTTAATATTATTATTTAAGTTTCTGGATATTCTAATCAGTATTGTTTACTTTCCGGGGTATTATAACCACCGCCTGGTATCATAACAAACCGTCAACAAATTCGGGTACTCGTGTCGGTACTTAACAGAGCGTAAACTTCTACCGACTGTCCACATCCGCGCAACGAGATCATAAATTTCTTTCGAACCCATCACACTCGTTCCTTGTCCGCCTGTTCCCTTTTTTTTCGTCTAATCTTCTCCGATGACTGCGCAGATTTATTATGTAAATTTTGACAGACTTTCAAAACAAACGAAGAGTTTAATTGGCCCGCGTAGAAGGCGGTACTTTCTATGGTGGTTCCGCGGTGCATATGCCGTGTAATGGATGTTGTTTGGTACCATCAGATATAAGGGCCTTGTTAAAATTGGCTGCGATACGAACGAAACCTTACCATAAAAGCTAGTTAGGTATATACGATTATTTCTATTTTTTGTATTGTATCTGATAATATTAGCATTAAATTATACAAAAAATTAGTTTACCAATATACCAATAACGATATAGTTTACAAAATTTCCATACCGTTTTAGATAAAATTAATAAAAACATGAAAATATAGTTAAATGTTTTCCTAAAAACCAAAAGGACGTTTCTATGATAATATAATTTCGATTTCATTCTTTGATAGATGTTTATTAATAATTTTGATTAACTTCATATTTTTTGCTGTAGCTAACTAATGTATCACATTTTCCGATAACTATTTTCACCTTTGCCGTAGCGTTAAACTAAATAAATTTTGTGCTTCTTTAACATCTTAAAACACCAAAAAATATGACGTTAATAATTGAAATTCTATAAATAATAATCTATCAAAGAATGAATGCGAAATTATATTAGATGCCATAGAAAGGCCTATTGATTTTTAGAACTTTAATTTTCTCTAAAACAGTATAGAAATTTGGAAAAGTATAAATGGTATTAACCATTTTAGAACCAGCAAAAATTTTTTATGAAGAATGCCACTTTTCTCAAAATGTCAATATAAAAAAAGTTGTTTCTCTTGTGAAGACAATCCGGGGACATACTGTATATATATATATATATATATATACTATATATATATATATATATATATATATATATATATATATATATATATATATATATAATATATATATAATATATATATATATATATATATATATATATATATAAGATCAAAGGATTTCTGTGTTTTGTCTCTATTTTTGTAAACAGAGTTTGTTTGGTGGAAACGACACTCTACTATCATGTAGGAGGTCCATCTGATCATCTGGAACATTTAATAAGTTTTCAAATTTGTTACTGAATATTCTTATAAAATTATAAAAGAATCATCTTAGTAACATTAATCTGTAAGTCACAATTTATCAAGTCGGTCATGATTTTACCAGTTCCAAAATCTAATCGTCATTTTAAAAATAAACTCTTCGAATACTTTAGTCTCTTCAGTGTTTGCTCCTTTACACTCAATACTTTGGACTATAAAAAAGTAATATACAGGGCCTTTAAGTCCAGGATAAAATAATGTTGATATAAAAATATATCTTATTTTTAGAGGTTAAATTGTCTGTGAATAAACACATCTAACCAACACAAAATTCATTTATGTTCCGAGCGGTTATAGCCCCGTATCATAAGAAGCTGATGATGAGTAGTACTTCTGCTATTACTTTTCATAAATTGTGCTTATTCATATAACAAAGCCAATAATATGTGGTCACGATCTATTTTGAACATTGTAATCCGAACGTTTTGGCTGTCTACAGGATGTCTTAACGGCATCTTCTGAAAGACAAGTACTAACAGAAAAAAATGCAGTTTTCTATATCATTTGCTTTTGTTGAAGTATTTTAATATATAAAATTAATGTCCATTAATGAAGACGAACATTAATGAAGAATAATTTTGTGCTTGAATAACCTTACAGTTGTGGTTAGCGTAAATAAATAAAGAACCGCTAAATATATGTTATGCCAAAACTCTCCATTAGTTTCTTCCGGACCACCAGATGGCTCTAAATGACGAATTTATTTGTTCTTTTTAGTGTCGTATCTGTCTCTAGTAAGTGACATTAGCCTATGTTATGGATACACCTGATTACCGGAAGCTGTTGCTAGACTATTCGATTAATTTTAATTGTATTTTTAGGCATTGTGAGTGATCGTAAATTTTTAAGTATAATTGAAACCACCCCCCACCGCCCTGATTTATTGAGGTTCATAAGTTAGTTATAACATTTTTTATTGTCTAACTACACCATACCACCAAACAGTGCCGTGGCACATATTTTTTTTAACTTAGCTGCTTAAAGAGATATTTATATTTTTAATAAATATTTTGACTGGTGTATGCCGTGGGAAGGCGTGGTATCATACTAATTAATTAAGAAAAAAATATTAAAATGTTAACAAAAGGTACAAAATTAGTGACGTGTAGCACATATCAAATACATGTAATATCAGAAAAATAAATATCAAATTCAACAATAAGAAAACTAGGAAAACGCTAAAAAATGGAGTGGATTGTTTATTTACCACAACTTTCGTTGCACGTCATCAATGACACCATGCGTCGTCTTATGGAGTTTGCTGGTGGTCGTATTATGATGTGCAACGAAAAAAAGTTATTTTAATATTCCTATAACTTCTGGCACTTCCATATCGCTTTTTCACTTTTTTTGTTTAAGTCGTATCGGTTTAAGTCGTATCTGAGCAACAGAAGTCAACTTGTAAGGGTGAATACCACGTTGTCTTCTAGCAAGCCAATAGAATGTGGAGTACCACAAGGCTCAGTACTAAGCCCTATTTTGTTTCTTCTTTTTATTAACGACATTGCTAACATAAACATCAGTGGCAAAATATGTCTTTTTGCGGACGACACTAGCTTCACTTGGAGCAACAAGGACATCACGGCACTTCATAGGATTATATCAAATGACTTAATCACCATTAAATCTTGGTGCGATTCGAACCTCCTGAGTCTCAACATTTCTAAAACTAAGGCTTTGTCGTATAAAAACTCGTTGCAGCCTTTTGTACTTGACAACACCACCATTGACGTCGTAAAATCCGTAAAATTCTTAGGGCTTGTTGTGGACAATTCTCTGAAATGGGACATACATATCGAAGCTTTGTCGAAAAAATTGAGCTCTGCCTGTTTTGCATTAAGGTCTGTTTCTAAGGAGCTTAACTTGTCAGTGGCTAGAACTGTTTATTATGCACTTTTTGAGTCGCACCTCAGGTATGCCCTTCCATTCTGGGGTACGTGTTGTGCGGCTCAATTTGACCGCATTTTCAAGCTCCAGAAGAGAGCTGTTCGATATTCACTGGGACTAAACAGCAGAACTCATTGCCGGGGCTTTTTTAGAGAATTAAAAATATTGACTCTTCCTTCCTTATTTATATTTGAATCCGTTTGCCTAATACGTAAACATGTATCAGCTTCTCAAGAAAGGCCATCTCACACTTATCCACTCAGGAACGCGGAGCAAGATCTTTATCTACCTACCCCACGCTCAGAGTTAGTTAAAAGTTCAATATTATACAACTCGAAAAAAATGCACAATCACCTGCCATTTGAAATCAAATCCATAACATCATTTTTTTCATTTCGCAAAGCATTGAACTCTTATTTACTAGACAAGGCTTTCTACGCCGTAATGAATTATATTTTGAAAATCAAATTTGATCTTGTAAACACTGGTCTAATGTTTGCTATTGCTATATTTACTAATGATATCGAAATGAATTTATTTAGAGGTCATTGATATTTTACTATAAACTAGCTAAATATTTTTGAATATTATTTTTATTTTTTTGTTCTTTGACATTATAAACATTTATAAATGTTTATTTTAACAATAAGACTGACAATATTATTTGTATAATGTTTTGTATTATCTTTTGTTTATTTGTTTGTGTACCTTGTTTTTTTACTTTGTTTGTTAATTTACCTTTGTCTACAAATTGAAAAATTTTTTGACAATAAAGGCATTTATTCACTTTAAAGCTAAACAACTAATCACCATTGTAATAAAGTTTATACAAAGTTCACTACACACAAACTAATAAAAATCGCTAAAATTGTCGCTGATGACCAGCTGATGACTCCAACCAAAAAAATGGCGTCTAATATCACAAATTCTGCTAGAGCCCGTATATGGGAGTTTTGATGTCCTTGTATTCTTTAGCCATTGAATGATTGTAATATAATTAGCATATAACCTACATTACAGTTGAGGGTTGGAACCTTTGGTGTTACACAGCAAAATAAAAACACTAAATCACCACAATACACCAAAACACTTTTACTTTTACACTGCATAGTGTAAACTACATCAGTGTAAAAGTAAAAGTGTTTTGGTGTATTGTGGTGATTTAGTGTTTTTATTTTGATATAACCTACATCCAGAGAAGTTACATAAATGTCTTGCTGTATAATCTAAAAACACGAGGATATTGACTGATCCCTTTATTTCTATGATAAAAAAATAGATTTATCCTTGTGACCAATAGGAAATCGAGTCCTAAAAATCGATTGGGTCGCCCGGTAAATTCGTTTAAATAACGAGCAGCGACCAGCGCACCCTAGCGAGCGGCGTGTGAAAATAATTTATGAAAACTGCAGGAGGGAGCTATGGGAGAGCGCCAACCTTGATTAATGTTGGTAGTCGTGTGCGTTAATGGGATATTTATTATTTAATAGGGGGTTTGCGGGGAGTTAGAAGCCTGAGGGTGGATTGGTTGAGATGGAGAATAAGGGGAGATTAAATCATTTGCAGAACTAAATAGAGCTAAGAAACTAAAGTTTTCCTACTCTGGGTGCCATGCATCAGCAATGCAAAAGCAGAACTCCTCGAAGAAGGAAGAAACAACCTGGAAGACTCCATTTGGAACCTGGATTGATGAGTTATAACTCAAGAAATGGTGACAACTACTATATGGAATGTTCAAACTCGAAGTTATTAAATTTTTTGAAAAATATATGACTGGAGAATGTATAATCTAAATATGAGAGGACTACAAATATCTGAAAAGGTCGCAGTGAAATAGTATAAAAAATCGTGAAACAAGATCCGTTTTGTTTTCGAGCCCGGTAAACTGATAGCGTTATATCTTCGGACGGTCTATGGTACGACCATAAAAAATGCGGTGCCACGGGTACCGCCTCGCGATTATCAGCCGTAAAGGCACGTGGTGACGAAGAACCAGCGCGAGGAATCGCACCCACAATAAAGTATGGTGAACCGAGTATCGAATTCGTAAAAATATTAAACGATTTTTCCTTTAAAACTTCCACTCTAAAAAATGAACTTTTGAAAACATAAAAAGAGATGAAATATATCATGTATTCATAGAATTTCAATAAATTATTTTAAATATGCAGTTTATTAGTAACAAACAACAACAACAAGATAGAGACACATATCTAGAAGTTAAAAGAACAACAAGACAAAAAATAAGAACTGCAAAACGAGAAATATGGGATAAGAAATGTCAAGAAATAAATACCTATTTGGGAGGAAGAAAGTGTGCCGAGTCATGGAAGTTCATAAACAAAGTCAAAACCTCAGAAAAACAAACGGCCAAGCTACAATTAATACCAATGAACAAATGAAAGAAATACTATGAAGATCTCCTAACAGAAAATAGGTAGGAATACGCCACAATATCACCCACAGAAATAAATATTTCCGGAGAAGTTATTAACATCGACATACCGCAAATGAAAAAGGCAGTGGCAGCACTGAAAAATAACAGAGCCCCGGGACCGGAGAATATTCCAGGTGAATTGTTGAAATGTGGAACAGAAAAACTATTTAACCTGGTGTATAAATAGATTCTTAAACGGCGCCCCAATACCAAAAGAGTGGAAAATCGCCTATATATCCTCAATCCACAAAAAGGGAAATAAACAAGTGTGCTCCAACTATAGAGGTATATCAGTAACAAGTACCCTAAGTCGATTATACGGACGAATCCTTAGAGATTTAATAGAACAGGAATACCAACAACAAGAAGAGGAGGAACAATCTGGGTTTCGGACTGGGAGAACCTGTACCGATAATATTTTCTGTCTGAAACAACTAATAGAGAAAAAAAGTAGTATTGATCAGGAGACACACCTCATGTTTATTGACCTTCACAAAGCATATGATACCGTTCCAGTTAACAGACTATTCAAAGTACTACAGGACACCAACATTAACTACACCTTAATTAGAGCTCTGAAAAACTTGTACGAAGATTCAACATCACAAATCAAAATAGGCAACACATTATCTGAAAAATTCTTTGTCAATAAAGGTCTACGACAAGGATGCTGTGTTTCTCCCACATTATTTAAAATATATGTAGCAAAGGCCTTGAGACAATGGAAGAGAAAATGTAATGGAATGGGCATTAATCTGGGAGATACCTGTCTATATACCCTGCAGTTACCTTTGTGCAGTTTGCAGATGATCAAGTTATTATGGCCAACGATAAAGATGATTTAGAGTACATGACAAGAAAACTACAAGAGGAATATCAACTATGGGGTTTGGAAATAAACACACGGAAAACTAAATATCTACCTATTGGTGCAGAATTATCTAGCGTACATCTAGAAAATGAAGAGATAGAGCATGCAATGACTACACCTACCTAGGAGTGATATTCGATACAACAGCTAAAGATGACAAAGAAATTAAAAAACGAATATCACAAGCTAGAAGAACAATTGGCTGTCTGAATGGAGTATTTTGGAGTAATGAAATAGGGAAAAAACGGAAGATCAATATATACGAGACCCTGGTAAAGAGCAGTCTACTATATGGCGCAGAGACTTGGCGAATAACGGAAGCCAACCGAAGAAAACTGAAAGCGGTAGAAATGGATGCCTATAGAAGAACCTTAGGAATTTCCCGAAGAGATAGAGTCCGAAACGAAGAAATCCGACAGAGAATAGGAATAGAGGGATCTTTGGCAACCGACATCGAACGTCAACAACTTATGTGGTACGGACATGTCCAGAGGATGGATAACACCCGACTTCCAAAACAAATTATGCAATGGATACCCCAACATCGAAGAAAACGTGGAAGACCTAAGAAGACTTGGAAGGAGGGTGTCACAAGAGCAATGAGTGCCAGAAACCTAAACGAGGGACAATGGAACGATCAGAAGACGTGGAAGTAGTTAGGCATCGGACAACGTCGCAGTTCTAGACCGATATATATATATATATATATATATATATATATATATATATATATATATATATATATATATATATATATATATATATATATATATATATATATATATATATATATATATATATATATATATATATATATATATATATATATAATAGTTTATTAGTTAATACCAGTTCTTCCCTATGCAAAGAAACATCGAATACAAAATTAATACTCAGAACAACAGGAATAAAAGTATTAAGTACAATAGGCGGAGTAATAGAGGTCTCATTTCCTAGCGAATATGTGATTAAAATTTAATAACAGCAAAAAATATGACGTTAATAAAAATGAATATCTGAGTATGAATAACTGAGTATCTATAAGGGAATGAAAACGAAATGATATTAACATAGAAACGCGTTTCATACTTTGTTATTAAATGTTATGTTGATTTGCTATATTTTCTAAATGCCCAGTTGTAATTCTTTCTTTTCTTTCTATTCCAGCATCGAGGATGTCTTCGAGCCAAGTCTGTAGGCCCCACTTCCATCCCCCGTTGCACCCGTGGCTCTCCGAGGCTTCGGCGAAGCCCTTGGCTCATTCGGGACCTTGGGTGCCATTTGGAGGTGGCGCGGGTGACCCGGATAAAAGCCAGAGTCCCAACACGGCTCCCGGACAACCTCATAACATTTTTTCCTTCCCACCCACACCACCGAAGGACTCTACGCCGGACTCAGTAAGTTTCAAGATATTGCTGCCTTTTAGAATATACTCAGTGATGAAAAGGGTATTATTAAGGGTATAATTATGCCCTTTAAGACAGTGGTTATTAATTATTATTTTGACCTGATTATATTTTGCTAAATGTTGTGATCTATGTTAATACCTTAGTTTTTTAAACCAAATTTTTTAAAGCCTATTGTTTTTAGGGCGTTAAATTTAGACTATATGACGTACTGTTATGTATTTTTGAAAATCTTGTAAGAAAGTTGTAACGCTTTGAAAATAATAATATCTTTATTTGCAACAAAAAATTATTTTGGTATATATGGTTGCATTAGTTCTCTATCTGATACCAAGCTCTTCTTATACCCTTTTAGTAAATTAGAATGAAATGCTCGACTGCCATTTTTCACATTTGTCGTACTTTTTTTTCACTTGGGTGTTTTTGTCCTCACGTTGGGCGCCAAAAATATTTAGGTAACAAAAAAAAAATAAAAATAAAATAAATTTTCATAAAAAATTGTATAAATTCACTCTAATTTCTATATGTTCACTGAGTATATTTAAAAATTCTAACTAAATAATTCAAACGTTCAAATTCGTTTACAGGGTGAGTCAAGAAGCTTAAAAATAGTCAAGGTAACTTTGCCAATCGAGTTGTTTGTAATAAATATACTCTTTATAAAAAGCGAATGGTGTTTAAGCTATAGTGTAATAATAGCATAGAATAACGATGAGGGATACCATGTTCCTTAAATCACATAGCTACCTGACCGCCATTTTCTATATCAGTGACTTAAAAATGTGATGTGATGAACACGAATTTCAATCTGTTCCATGCCTACATTTGAAACTAAAATTGAGGCCGTTAATTTTAAAATATTTCTATGTACCTGTAATACTTTTAATTTATACATATGCCAAGTTGCAATATTTTGATTTAACGGCTCAAAAAACGTTCACAATTTTCTTGACATTTCCTTTTTTTTCATTTTAAAAATAGGGGAACATTTTGGAGAATTTAAATTAATAAGACTTTTAAGTAAATAATTTCACCGTCTACAAGGTGACTCACTGGCATGGCAACGTTTATGGAGAACCGGTGATAAGATTTTTTTTTGAAAATTTGGATTTTTGCACAAAGGCACCTGCCTCATCTGTCCAAATTATTTTTAGCATTGCAGTGTTGCCGCTTCATACTACAACTGGTAACATCTTTGTTATTTTAAATGGAACAAACCGGTATATAATTATATTTTTCGAAACTAATTCTATATCCTTACATTTTTCTATTATACTAAGCTATACCAATATCGGATAGTAAATGTCAATATTCTATGGATATAATGATAAATGAGGTCTAAATAATAAGAAAAGGCATTTTCTACGAAAACTTCAAGAAATAGATAAAAAATGGTATAATACAATTTTATAAACAATTAAATTGTGCGTCTCCAGGGTGTTCCATTTAAATTAAACAAGTTATTGGCATTGAAAGCTAGTAATTATTTAATATAATTTTTTGAACGCTCTGTATAAGGTAGTATAATTTTTATTATAGCAACATATTACCTGAGCAATTAATAATCGTCAGTAAACACTGAGTATTAAAACCTTTAATACCCTTGGAGAAATAAAGCCTTACATTTTTTACTGCAATTTCCCAAATTTGTTTCCCAAAATTTGAAATATTTCCAATTTTTTTCGCAAAAAAAATTGGAAATATTTCAAAAACGGTAAGGTTTAAGTGCGATAAACCTTAATCAAATGTACCTTTATTTCAGTCGTAGAATAGAAAAATAGAATAATATACAGGGAGTTCCATTTAAAAAAATACAACTATAATATTGTTTACTTATTTGGAACACTCTGTATCTTGTAAAATTATTTTTAAATTGTAGCTCTAATAGTCCTTCAACGAACCCAAAACTTACAATTTGTAAAAATCTAATCGTTTAGCTACAATACTCCTTGTCGTATGTGGTGAAGAACCCTGTATATTTAAACAAAATATCTGTCTATATCTCGCTGTTTTCCTTTACGGTTCGATAATGTTCAGGTTCAGATAATTTGTCGTAAAGATTTGCAGTGAGCAGTAAGTCAGCGTTCACTATTTATGATAACAGCTAGTTACGTGACTGATTCTTTGATATCAGTGATTAAATTACAGTTTCTGGTGTATCGTTCATCACTAATGTAGAGAATGAAAACTTGGTATGTTCTTGACTCACCCTGTCTGTCCATCCATTCCGAACCCTACCCATTATAAGTAACGCAGTATTTCTGCCGCTTCCAGGTGGCCCCCGGCGGCGCCGGCTCCGAGTACCAGAGCGCGGTGGCGGCCGCGATGGGCGCCTTCATGCACGACAACCCCCAGAGCTGCGCCCTCGACGTCAAGCCCAACGGCGCCCTCATCGGCGGCGGCGGTACCAACAACAGTGGCAGCGCCAAACAACGCGAAGGTAGTGAATACGACGGGACGAGCGGTGGTGGCATGTTTAATGGTAACTTTGAAAGCTCGTACGGCTCGGGGGGTGGCGGCAACAGCGCCGCCCCCACACCGTATGGCCACGGTATTCACGCAGCGGCCGCGGGCGGCTACTCGCCACAGGGTAAAATGGGTGGCCAGGGTCACCAGTCGCCCAACAAGCCCAGGAACAAGTCGAGGACGAGTGCGGGTAAGCCACGGTGGGGGAGGCTTGGGGAAGATTATTTTGGTGGAGGGGGTTTTGATTTTTTTAATGGGAAGAGGATCAACAAATTGAAGAGCTTAGAATATTCAATATACAGGGTGTTTCAAAAAACATGTGCCATCTTTCGTGGGGAGATACCTCACGTAAAAATAAGATTTGTTTTTCATATCAACATAGGTCCGATTCAGCTTTGTTTTGTAGCAACAGGGTGTTAGTCTTAATATTTTTTCGATTTATTATAATTTTCTTCCAAGGACTTTTAGTGATTAGATTGAAATTTTGAGGGAAAAAGTTACGTATTTCAATACTAAAAAAGTGTCGATAAATTCATCAGGGACGTGCATATGGGTTATCACTGGAATATTTAAAAAAAATATGTGCGCCACTGATTTTTTTCTTATTATATCAAAATTGTATAGGCCGTCTAATGCCAATTAAAAGTTATCTCTTGATATTTTGTCGAATTCGACCTCCTTGATCAGATAAACAAAATTTTATTAATCACAATTAATAAAACTAAAATTAAAAAACAAACTGATAAATTATATATTTTACTTTTTTATTTATTATTATTATTAGTCCAACCTACAGCAATTTCAAATAGAAAAAATAGTGATATTTAAGATAATTACAAAAAATCTAATTTTAAAAAGCTTTAACGTCCTGTAACTCTAAAACTATGCATTTCCATACCCATATTTATAGGAACTTTTTTTCATATTTTTTGATGAAGAATCAATGAGTGCCTATTTAAAACTTTTAAAAGTTAATGATATTATTTTTTTTAAAGTTGCTATTAGATTTGGATCAAGGCAAATTAATAAAATTACTTTTATCTCATAAAGGAGGCATAAAGAAGGTTTACACTATTTCGCTAACAAAAGAAAAAAAGTCAGTGGCGTACATTCTTTTTTTAAAAAAAAATTCCAGTGATAACCCATATGCACGTCACTGGAGAATATGTCGACACTTTTTTGGATTTAAAATATGTCGCATTTATAGTAACTTTTACCCTCAAAGTTTCATTCGAAACGCTAAAAGTGCTTGGAAGAAAATTATTAAGACTGTAACACCCTGTAGCTACGAAACAAAGCAGAATCGGACCTATGTTGATATGAAAATAAATCTTATTTTTACGTGAGGAATTTCCCCATGAGAGATGGCACATGGTTTTTGAAGCACCATGTATATGATAGAGATAACCATATGGCACTGAACAAAAAACTATTCTAGAGATTCTAAGTTAAAACTATTGAGAAATATAAAACAACGTAACCACGAATTCATTATACAGGATGATTCAAACATGAGACTTTGGAATACTTGTGTCTAGTACGTTATTTGATTGCGTTTTTATCTCTGCCTCTCTTTATCAAAGTACCTAAGCACAGTGTCCCAAATCCGTAAGCAACCACTGGCTTTTAGGAAACCATAAATTACACAACTTTGCCAACTTGTCAAATTTGAGAATTGTAAAATAACTATTATGTACCCCTGTACATAATAGTTATTTTAAAGAGAACAATATTTCAACAACTTGAGTACCAACAACAATTATTTTTAAAATATATACTAATTTTGAGTGTTTAAATCATTATCACTTATTAGATACAAATCTAACAACAATCTATATAATTACACAAGAAGTGCTTGAAAACTAAAATTTTTAGTTTTATTAAAAATATCTATAATTAATAATAAAATTGTGTCTGTGGAAAATTTTTAAAATTACCAGTAATATTTTATGAGTTTAGGAAAAAGTTTAAAATAAAAACCAAATTATACAAGAGTATACACAAAAGTAATTGCATTAAAGAACACAAAATACAGAGAGTATACAGTATGTCCTCGGATTGTCTTTACAAGAGTAAAAAAAAACATTCTTTTATTATTGACATTTTGAAAAAATGCATTCTTTATAACAAATTTTGCTTGTTCTAAAAGGGTTAATCCCGTTTATACTTTTCTAAATTTCCATACCGTTATGGAAATCTATTATTGACGCTATATCCATTATTGACAAAAATTAAACATGTTGAGTAGATAGTTATTTGACTGAAATGATAAATTTGGGAACTTTTTGTTTTTTTAAATTAATCATAAATTTTTCTTTGAAAAAATGATAATAAACAGTTTCTGTTGATCTTTTGGCACAAAAATATTTCAAATTTATGATTGTAGTCTAATAACTATTTAGTCAACATGTTTAATTTATGTCAATGATGACAGGTATTGATAATTTCGATTCCAAATATCTCGAAAACCATTACTCGTAGCGATTTTTACCAAGAGACCTTTATCACGTAAAAAACGTCGTAAATGTTTATTTTTTTACTCAGTAGTTTTATACAGGTACGGACGAAAAGTTATTACTCTTCAAATCAGTTAAAAAATATGTAGGTGGCGCCCTCTACCAGTAGGAGTCATAGTAGGAGTCACATTAACATGAAAATCAAATTTCTCATGTCAAAAAACCAAACCAATTTTCATCCAAATATTGACGTTACTGCAGAAGTTATTTGGAAAAAATCGAAATAACAATAAAAATTCTACACCCTGTATCTCCGAAACTAAGTATTTTAGAACATAAATTTATACGAACTTTTTTACTTATTTTTATCTGCAGAATATGCTGCCGAAGTTTCCGGAATACAGTTCGGACCACCCTGTATATGTTGAATTTTCTGTTCAAGATCTAATCAAAACGCGTTTCTATAGTTATATAGGTAATTTCGTTTTCATTCTTTGATAGATTTTTATTGATCGAATTTTAATTAAAGTCATATTTTTTGCAGTTTAAAAATGTTAAAGAAGCGTAAAATATATTTAGTTCAAAGGATTAACTATTTTAGAACAAGCAAAAATTTTTCTGAAGAATGCATTTTTTCCAAAATATCAATAATAAAAAAGTCTTTCCTCTTTTAAAAACAATCCGGGGACATACTGTACATACTGTATTATACACTAAATTGTAAATAATAATTACAATAAGGGTATTTTTCGAAAATAATTATAGGTAGTTTTTGTTGTATTTATTAAAGCTACTAATCGAATGACGTAAAAAAATACAAAATAACAAAAACACATGTCAAATTTGAAGACATTATACGTTTATTATACTACTTATAAACCTGAAACCTGTCTGACGGTATATTCTATTGTCCTGATATCTCGAAGATAACCTCATAGATAAGCTAATTGATTTTTTACTTTACATCTAAACGTGGTCCTAGTGAAAGTAGCTCCTACATTTTTTCTTTATTGTTACAAACCAAACGTAATATCGCTATATTAATATTGTCGCAGTATTTCTTAATCTCTATTTATTTTATTTATTTTTTCTTCTAAGAAATATCGAAACAGGTAGTTGTCAAAAAGATAAAAGAATCTGAGACAGAGATAGAGAAAAATATAATGTTGAAATATTAGGTTTGTTCCAACATAGCCAGAGAACCGTTCTTGATACTCTTACGTTTATGCGCAGTAGAGAAAATGCGTTCCAACAACAAGAGAATGGTTTAGCAAACGATAACTTTTTTGTTCTAGCAAGAATTATTGTAATCGTTCGTGAACCATATTCAGAACTAGTGTTGCACAAGAGTCTTGAAAAAATCTTAAATTCAAGACAAGACTTTCAAAATTTCTTGTCTTGAATTTCAAGACAAGACAAGACTTTAATATGCAAGAAATTTCAAGAGTCTTGCAAGATTTCTTGAATTCAAGATTTCTTGAAAGTTAGAAATGATACATTTTTTTAAGTGATAATTAGGTCTTTGCGTAAGTTATGCCGGGTTTATAAACATTTACATAGTCGTAATCACAATCACAGCCATAATCATAAAAGTTAAACTATGCACTTCTTATAAACCTGTTGACATCTACCATGAACTTAGCCTTTAATTATTATGTTACCCAACTTCACTGATATAAAAATTATGATTATGAAAATGTTCTATAAACGCACATTGAAATTGCGTTGTGATTATGACGATGATTAAGACTGTGATAAGGATTACGACTTATGCAATTGTTGAATAAACCCGACATTAATATTGATCAGTGTTCATTTTTTTCTATCATAGCCAGTGTTTTAATTGGTATTATACCTAAAATGGTATTATAAAAAAAACTAACGGTAGTTGAAACTAATAGTGGGTTCGTGGAGTACGCTATTTGCGCTATTTGGTACTACTTTTCATACAGGAAATTGCTCCGCGAACAAAAAGTAGTATCAAATAGCGCAAATAGTACACTCGAGAATGATCTTTCCGTACACCCTATGTCCAAACTTTTCCAACCAATCTTCCATAATAAAAAATAAAATAAATACCATAAAAAATAAAAGTAACAAATCCTGTTTCGTCGAGTTGACGTAGTTCGTTTACGCATGCGTTCCGTTAAGATTTTTTTTTGCCAAATTAGCATCGTTGTTGTTACCTTTTTGTTAGAATGTAAAATTTTTCAAGACAAGATATTGGAAGACAAGACTTTGCAATTCAAGAAATCTGCAAGACAAGACTTTGAAAATTTCCTGTCTTGAATTTCAAGACAAGACAAGAAATTGATTTTCAAGACAAGAATTCTTGTCTTGTGCAACACTATTCAGAACGGTGATTACGATACCAGCCTGAAAGCAAGAATTAAAAGAACTTGCGTATTAAGACTATGCCAGCTGATTATTGTTTTCTTTTATTTCTTTAGCTATTTTCTTTTTGACTTTGCTGATTCCTCAAGTTTTATTTGGTATTTATCGTTTTTACACAAATTTTAAATAAACATTTTTATATTTTTGTAATGAATATGCTGAGTGGCGAAGAGGACAATGATATTGAGTATGTGGATACCAGTAAAAATGATTTGAAAATTTTGCTAAACAACGCAGAGGTGATTGCGTATTATCTTAAAAATAAATAAATTATAATCCGTAAATGAATCCAATAAAATACAAAATTCAAAATTTATATCAAAACTATTAATTGAATTTAACTATATTAATAATTAAAATTTAGATTTTTTAGCTTGATTTTAAAATCAGTTCAAAAGCCGTTCCAGCCCGCATTTAATTTTGATATAGTCAAAGAACTGTCGACAAAATGTTGTTGGAACAAACCAATTGTTTTAAAAGAGATATTTTTAAGGCGGGTCCTGTTGTTACAAACAAAAACTTCAATTAATTATCTATACAAGATAAAAATTAATGTATTTGTAATTTGTAGGTCACTAAGAATGATTAAGAAGAAAATACAAGCCTACTTTTTTGATCCTCTTTCTGTTCACAATGTGTGGTGCTGAAGCAATAATTTTAACACACGTGTTTAATTTTTTTAACCTTATTGTTTTAGTATTTTTAGTTTAATTCTTTAGTTTCTTTTAGTTTTGCTTTTATTTAATATTACTAATCATCCGGATTTCGTATGTAGGAGATAGTGTGTTATTGAAAAAAAAAGACGTCGTGGTAGGTATAGAAATACCTTTTTCATTTCTTGATATAGTAATTCTACGCCTACTATGACATTTTTTTTTATTCGATCACACGGTACAAGAATGGGAAGTATTTAAACAATGTTTCTTACAATTTAATAATGATTTATGATATAAATCAGTTTAACACAGAAATGGTAGGTGATCAATTATATACCATTGACAATTAAAAGAATATTAAAAACAATACTTGTAATAAGAGTTAACCTTTTATGTTAAACGTATTTTGCTGTCATATTAAATCTTATTGATTAAAACCATTAATATATTAGAATTATAATTATTCTGTTTCGAAAATTCATAATAAATACTATACGATTGAAAAAAAAAACGGTGTCATATTGGTCTTTGAAATGAACAATTCTTACATGTACTTACGTCGTTTATTAAAAATTGATATAATGATTTTATTTTTGACTATTCTGTAAAACAATATTTTTTTTGAAAATATATAATTCTAACCTTTTAAATATTAATTTTTGACAATATATTATATCAGTTTTTTAAATAAACTACATATAAAGATTCGCCCAAAATAAATTTTAGATTCATAATAATCGATTATCATTTATACACCTACTTCACTTATCTACAATAAAACAAATTTAAATTTTATAGAGATAAATATTTCTAATTAGTTTTTCGAAAAGGTGCTTGTTAAAAATCTGAAGTGTTTAATTTATTTTTACATTAAATGTGTCTAAAACAAATAAAACCGACTGCGTCGACTTTTTTTATTTGTATACATACTTCAGATGTTATAAACAGGAAATCAATTTTTCTGTTTCTTTAAAATTGAAAATGTAATTGATTAATTTATTTATTTTTTTCGTTTATTTTCTTATTAGTTATTTTTGTTTGAATTTCTGTTGATCTTTCTTGATTTTCACTATGCATACAACAGCTTTCGATCACGTCTTGTTTTTGGTGTGCCAGCACACACGTTTTACACATTTTTATTACACTTTCTTATATTATTATTATTTTTTGAAAAGTCCAATATAATACATAAAAATTGTGAAGCATTTATTTGATGGCAAATAACAAGCAGGAAAATTCCCCAAATTTACAGCTTTTGGTAATAGATTTTAGTAAAAAATGTATTGCCAATAACGTCAAAACTCAAAATGCATTATATAATAGGTTATTAAAAGTATTTTAACTCTCATTTTATTTTTAACAATTAATATATTTTTATTAAAACGAATTGAAAATAAAATTCGAAATCAACAAAATTTCTATATTTTTCATAATAAGAAAAGATATAATAGATTATTATACCGTGTGTTGCACCGCCGAAATAAACCTAGAAAATTCTACCTAAATTTTATTTCATGATGCCTAAAAGTTTTAAGAGAAAAATTGTACGAAATTTTTAAAGGACTTAAATAAAGGAAATTCTCCATTTTGATAAGTTTCTAGAAGTACCTTTTTATTTGTAAAAACATAAAATTTCCTAATTAAATCATATAATTGTTTCCTTTTTCTGTAAGTATATAAGAATCATTCTCTAAATAATTTATTGTGTATAAAAAATTAAAAAAGGATACCCTAATGATACAATCATTAAAAAATGTACATTCGAGTACATCAGTAATTAGATATCAGTGCTATAACCCTGTATGTATATTGGACTTTCAAGGAATGCTAACAATGCTTTTACTTTAAAACAAAAAGAGCATTGTAAGTATTCGTCTCTTTTCACTGGCCTACCCACCTGGATGATCCGATTTAAGTCAGCTTGACTTCAAGATTACTCTTCGTAAGTGCCTTATTAATGCGTTTATAAAAGCAAACATTCTTTTAATCTGACTCTACATGGTCTAAAATGGGCTAATTTCCAACGCATAACGATTGAAAAAGTATCCTCCGCAATGTGTGTTATTTATTTTAGTATTATAGAAACTTAACCAAAGATTAGCATGTATCTTTAGGAAGTATCAAGTTTGACAAATCACAGTAAGTATCAGCTGGTTACTGAAAAAATATGTATAAATACGAATTTTTATTTTAATACTATACCAACAGATGACCAATATCCGTTTTTCTTATTACATTATAATTGTTGGTTAAATTGTACGACCTTCGTTTTTAATGTGGGTAATTTGTCGTTGCCGCAACAAATACGCTACCTGTGTGTAGATTTGGCAACGTCCGACATCCGCCGCCATTTTGTTCACCGCCGGCAAACTAATTAAAAATTACCAACAAAAGAAAACCAAAGACGACTACGAAATCAGCTCTTTTGTTTTCTCTGGTACGGTGATCTCGCCAGAGGCGTAGGAGTGAAATCGGACTAGAACTAAATCTAAAATTATATTTGATTTAAATCTCTGCAATATTTTTTTTGTAATATACAAGGTGTCAAAAAATGGTGGGTGATTATACAGGTAGAAATAAAACACAAAGTTCCTATGAGCATATACCCTAAAATGCTTCCCTAAGAAGTTACAGTCCTCGAAAAGGTAAATAAAAATAATATACAGGGTTTAAACTATATTCCGGAAACTTTGGCAGCATATTCTACAGATAAAAATAAGTAAAAAAGTTTGTATAAATGTATGTCCTAAAATGCTTAGTTTCGGAGATACAGGGTTAAGAAGTTTTATTTTTATTTCGCTTTTTTCCAAATAATTTCTGAAGTAACGTCAATATTTAGATTATAATTGGTGTCTGGCAGTTTTTTGTCATGAGAAATTTTATTTTGATATCAATATGACTCCTATTTGTAGGGGGCGCCACCTACATGTGTTTTAACTGTTATGAAGAGTCATAACTTTTCGTCCGTACCTGTATAAAACTACTGAGTGAAAAAATATACATTTTCGTGTACTTCGCTACGACTAACTGTTCTCAAGATATTTAGAATGGAGTTATTTGACTGAAATAATAAATTTGGGATTTTTTTTTATATTAATCATAAATTTTTTTCCGAAAAAATGATGATTAAACAGTTTCTGTTGTATTTTTGGCACAAAAACATTTAAAATTTATGATTTCAGTCTAGTAACTATTTAGTCAACATGTTTAATAATTTATGTCAATGATGACAGGTATTGATAATTTCGATTCCAAATAACTCTACAACCATTACTTGTCGCGATTTTTACCAAGAGACTTTTTTTACGTAGAAAACGTCGTAAATATATATTTTTATACTCAGTAGTTTTATACAGGTACGGACGAAAAGTTATTACTTTTCAAACCAGTTAAAAAATATGTAGGTGGCGCTTTCTACAAGTAGGAGTCATATTGGCATTAAAATCAAATTTCTCATGTCAAAAAACTGCCAGACATTGTCATCCAAATGTTGACGTTATTTCATAAATTATTTGGAAACAATCGAAATAAAAATGAAACTTCTACACCCTGTATCTCCGAAATTAAGCATTTTAGAACATACATTTATACGAACTTTTTTACCTATTTTTATCTGCAGAATATGCTGCCAAAGTTGCCGGAATACAGTTCGGACCACTCTGTATTAATAATAATAATATCGAAAGCGATAATCGCATTAACTGTAAGATACTTGAAAATTTAAAACTAAATTAAGCTGTTGTAATATGCTACGCCACTGTCATTAGACTTCTCTATTACTCGATGAGAATATTAGATTGATTCGCTTTTGATCTGCCTTACAGTCCAGCGAATGGCATTCATTTTGATCAAAGAAGTGTGAGAGATCTTCTGAATCCTTAATGAAGTTGATATGTGTCGTGACGCAATTTCCATTCTGTAATGAGTTCATTAGTAATTCATAATTAGACTATAGAGATTTGTTAATAGCAAATATCTATATACTAGATCCCCAGATTTATTAGCAAAATAGAACACTAATTCACCACAATACACCAAAACACTTTTACTTTTGCACTGGACGCGCGTTTTGCTAACCATTTTACTACTACTGCTGCCATTACTCGCTGACGAGTATTTGACACGCATCAGAAGATGGTTACGCAAGGCGTTTCCTTTCATGAGTTTTTCTGTGACTGAAAAGCCCGATACGTGATGTTATCTCTCTTCCGCATTCAAAAATTCCATGCTTTATTGCCTCTTTACTTTTTGGTTGTCGTTGTTAACTGACTTTACAATTCTTCTCCATTCCGTTCTATTGTGAGTTGCTTCTTCCCACTCATTCTGCTTGTTAATTCCCTTTAAGTTTTCGTGGAAAACATCCTTGTACCTTTTGAGATGTCCACCCGATTTCCTCTTACCGTCCACAAGCTCACCATCAAGAAGAAATTTTGGTAGGCGGTTTTCTTGCATCCTGCATACGTGGCCAGTCCATCTTAAACGAGATTTAGCAATCATGACTTCATCCTAGCTTTTTCAAGGACCGATACGTTTGAGACAAGGTGGAACCACTTGATTCTTAAGAGTTGTCTAAGGTGTCTCTGTTGCAACTTGTTTAATGCGTTCATGTGCCTGCGGTACGGCACACGGCACCCAGGTTTCGCTTCCATATAACATGATGGGGGGAATATTATTGCTCGGTACATTGCAAGTTTCGTTCAACTATTTTAGCATCATCAGCAGATGATTAAAACCGATTGAACAGTATACAGGGTGGTCCGAACTGTATTCCGGAAACTACGGTAGCATATTCTGCAGATAAGAATTAGTAAAAAAAGTTTCTATAAATTTATGTCCTATAATGCTTAGTTTTGGAGATACAGGCACAGTTTAAAGAATATAAATATATCAGTTGACCCACTCTAAGGAATTCTATTGTTATTTTGACTTCAAAGGCGGCCCGTGACCCTTCGAGGTGACAAAAAATTTGTACGTTTACCGGGTGCAGCGGAAGTGCTATTTTATCAGGCAGAACGCTGGCCGTATTCGAGGGATCAACTAAAAATACTAAGGAATTTTAATACAGCAAGTAGAAAAATAAAAATACTTTACTTTAATTACCTACCCGGAAAGCCCAAATTTTGATCGTAAGGTAATAAAAGTGCCTTTGCATACAACTTGTGTTACCATTGTCATTTTTTTTGCAATTTTTTTTAAATTTTATGATTATCATGAACAGTAATTATGACTGTTAGTAGTTAATTGTGTAATAAATTTTACTGTTCGATAAAATTTTGTAAAAACTGAAAAAAAAATTGACAATGGCAAGACAAATTGTATCCAAGTACTTTTTATTACCTTTTGATAAAAAGGTAGATAATTCAAGTTAAATGCAAACAGCTATAAAGCAAAACATGCTATAACTTAAAAAATATGCAAATATAATTTATTACAGTATTTACTACTAATTGAAGAGCACACGGGAAAAATAATGAAAGTACCAAAGGGGGGGGCTACACTTTTTGGTACCTAAATAAACGGGAATATCGATAACGACCACACAGAAACAGGCATTTAAAAATAGGAAAAACGATATAAACTCGGATATAAAAGCCCATGCGTAATTTGAATTAAAAAAAAAACGTTTTCCTGAACATTTATCCCATTTCTGGATACTCATCGTTTTTCCCATGTGCTCGTCAATTGTTATATTTACTGTTACATAAAATTTAGTAAAAACTCTAAAAAACTTGTCAATAGCAGAACAAGTTGTATGCACGTATTTTTATTACCTGGCGATAAAATTTGGACTTTACAGGTAGGTAGTTAAAATTAAATACAAACATCTAAAAAGTAAAACATGCTAAAATAATAAATAATAAACTAATTGTTAAAAATAAATATTTTGTGCGTATTTCGAGTAAAATCTTTTCTTAATTTATATGTATATTTTTAAAACAATTTATTCATAGTTAGGTTTCCATAATTATATTATACTTAATATGTCTAATACTTTAATTATTATATACTTAATATCCTATACTATATAAACACATACCTTCTTTCATCTTTTGGGCACCGATATATTGTCTGTCATTCTACTTTCACAACCATCCACTGCACAAATATTTCTAGTAGACATTTTATTCACAATTCGAACAAAACAACTAAAACACTATTTTTGGTTCACCCTATGCGTCGGACCGAAAACAAAATTAAAATAAACTTGGAACATTGTGTATACGTCGAGCAACGGATGTAGACTGACCCAAGTCTACAAGACAGGCGGGGAGCGACGGGAGGAATTTTGATACGGGCGAAGAGTGGGTCAACTGATATATTTATATTCTTTAAACTTTGATACAGGGTTTAGAAATTTTATATTTATTTCGATTTTTTACTAATAATTTCTGAAGTAACGTCAATATTTGGATGAAAATTTGTGTCTGGGAGTTTTTTGACATGAGAAATTTGTAACGGTTTGACTCCTTAATTGCATGTAGAGGGCGCCATTTCCACTTACTTTTTTAACTTACATATTTTACTCATCAGACTAATAACTTTTCGTCCGTATTTGTATAAAACTACTGAGTAAAAAAATAACATTTACGACGTTTTATACGTAAAATATTGGTAAAAATCGCTACAAGTAATGGTTCTCGAGATATTTGGGATCGAAATTATATACTATTATTATAATACCTGTCATCATTGACATCAATTAAACATGTTGACTAAATAGTTAGTAGACGGAAATGATAAATTTCAAATGTTTTTGTGTCGAAAGTTCAACAGAAACTGTATATAATTTTTTCTGTGTACCAAAAAATAAAAATTTCCCAAATTTATTATTTCAGTCAAATAACTATTTTGTCAATAATGACATGTATTGACTAATTCCATTCAAAATATCTTGAGAACTGTTGCTCGTAGCGATTTTTACCAAGAGAGATTTTTTACGTAAAAAGTCGCGAGATGTATATTTTTTCACTCGGTAGTTTTATACAGGTACGGACGAAAAGTTATTACTCTTCAAAACAGTTAAAACAGGTGTAGGTGGCTCCCCCTACAAACAGGAGACATTTTAACATCAATATTAAATTTCTCATGTGAAAAAACTCCCAGAAACCAATTTTCATTCAAATATTGACGTTACTTTAGAAATTATTTGGTAAAAATCGAAATAAAAATAAAACTTCTACACCTTTCTACATTTTTATCTGCAGAATATGCTGCCGAGGTTTCCTGAATATAATTCGGACCACACTGTAAATAAATGTCTAATAAATTGAACAAAAAAAACGTTTAACAAATTCAAAATATAATTCCATTGCAGGAAGGAAAGCATTTTTTAAATCGCTAGTGTTTTCCTTAAACGGTCAAAAATCAAACCCAATCAAATAAAAAGATCAAACCAAACACAGTCCCTATTTTTCTACACGCACGCCGTTCCAATTTCCCAGATTAGGGCCCTCCACTAACCGGGATAAAGGTAGCAAATCGAAAACCACTTAAAAATAGAATGGATCGCGGTCCGTCGTGCCGGATACGATTTAGAAAAAAGAAAAAGAGACGAAAAAAAGCGGGGTATTGAGAGGCAATATCGAGTGCCGAAAGAGGATTAAACGGTGACAATGTTGCGTTTTGGGTTGCAGCACCTGGCCCAATTTTAAGCGAATTAGTGGTGGCCGTTGGACCGAGAAAATGTTTTTCGAGATCCGTTGTTTGCCTAGGGATGACGTACAGTTTGTTTTTCGACTTCTTTCGAAGTCTTTGGCAGGGAAAATGTAAACAACGTAATCGCTAGTTTTTGGTGTATGGCCAATTGGTTATTTTTGTTCTGCGAAAGTTTGATTTTACTTAAAATCAAACGAAAGTATAGAAATATGCCAAGAAAAATCGCTGATGTGTCACATTGAGTGGTCGAAGTTTTGCATGCTTAAAACATTAAGTGGTCGAAGCTTTGCGTACTTAAAAAAAATGTAAGAATCTTCACACTAATAAATGACTGACAATCTTTAATGGCATCTACGGTTAAAAACGTGATTTCTTCTTTCCTACATGCTCCAAATGCTCCAACGACTAACACAACTTTAGCTAACAGGAATTCTTTGTCATCGGCTTCTTTCATAAAGCGTTCTATTTCCAGTTTTGTAAATACTTTTGATTTCTTTGCCTGATATTCGGAAGCTTTTCTTTTTAAAAATGCAATAAGGTTTGTGAATTTGCTAATATCTACGTTTCTGTTCACGTAAATCATGGTGCGGGGCATCGAATATTTACTCCATAGAGTTAACGGCTTTAAGGTAGTGGATAACTTCAGGAAATAGGCTAGCAATACCTTTTCTGTGAAATTCTCAACATGTTTTTCTTTGACCCAGGTTTCAAAGTTGTTGTAGGTGGTCTCGTATAAGTTTTTCGACTTCTCGGGTACTAACGTGGAAAGCGCAGTTTCAGCAGCTTGTTAATATCCAAAGACTCGTCATTATCACTCATTTTTTCACAAAACTTTGTAGGAAATACGGCGACGTTTGAACCTGACAGAACTTTATTAAACAATGCATAAACAATGCCTTAGAAACCGATTACCAGAACATTTTAAAAAATGTTTAGAAATAAATAATAATAGCATGAACATCTCAAATTATCCGCTTTCACAAAAAATATTGTATTACTCGACGCATTGTCCAACTCGGTTTTCGCCTGGTTGGACAATTTTGCGTCCCATGCTTAAAACACATTCATTTTGCAACTTGTTACATAAATAGCTATTTTCATTTTGTCCTTTACTTCTACGTGAAGTATAAGGCTTCAATAAATGCTCTAAAGCGGTTTTTTTGCAATTGATTTGACATTTCGCCATGATCGGTTTACTGCTTCGATCTCCTTGCCTCCATGGCAAAGGACAATTAAATGTCCTTTGCCATGTATGTCTTGGACGACCAGTTCTTCTACTGCCTTGTGGATTCCACTCAGTAGCTCTGGCAGCGATGTTGTTACCGCTTCAACAGAATGTGTGGTCAATCCACCTCCATTTTTCCTAAGTTAGAACTCGTTATACACCTGCTTCTGATTGGTTAAGCGCCATAAATCCTTATTGCTGATAGTATATGGCCAGAATATTTCTACAATTTTTCGCAGACATCAGTTTATGAATACTTGGAGTTTGTTAATTAATGTCGATGTTGTTTTCCAGGTCTCTGCATCATACAGCAATGCTGACTTGCCATTCGAATTGAAAATTTTAAGTTTAGTAAGTTGAGAGTACTGTCTACATCTCCAAATATCGTTGAGCATTGTTCGTTGAGCATTGTTGTTGATCATAATTTTGATCATGATCATTCCAATAAAAAATAAAATACAAACGATTAATTTATTCTAATATCGATAATATACAACAATATTATAATACCAGATGTATTAATATTTAATAATTCAGATTCGGCGCCTCAGTGAAGTAATGGTAAGCTTTGAAAAAAAGTTGCTTTTGAAGTAAGGGTTTAAACGTCAAAATGTTATTAAATCAACTTTTTCAATTACGCTCTAACTTCTTCTTCAAGTACCGTCTCCTAACGGAGGTTGGCAATCATCATGGCTATTTTGATTTTATTTGCAGCTGCTCTAAATAATGCATTCGACAATTCGACGCCATTCCATAGAGAATTTTCATAAAGAAAATATGTTGGAAGATAAATGAAAGACCGATAAAAATTTCTATAATTAGAGGTACCTTCGATGTTTCTAAATAGGTAGCACCGTTACCAAGATAGGTATGTAGAAGGAGCACCAACATAACAATTTTTAGCGAATTTTCGTTTTTAACCTAAAATAAGTAAATATTTTGCTGTTTATAAAAAGGCTAGTGACAAAATCGATGGATGAAAAATTTTGGACAGTAGCTGTAAAAAATTTTGGTCAGTACTTTAGGCAGTACTGCAAGTATACTGTCGGGTGGCTTACACATTATTTCTGAGCAGTCGATTAGACAGTAGATAGCTGGGAAGTTTCTACTTCTACTAGGGCCGGAATTTGTGTACTAGGTAGTGCTTGGGTAATAGAAGGCAGTACTGCAAGTAGTGTCGCCGAGCGGTGTACTTTTGACTAGTTACTATATTGTTTCGTGCAAATATTTATTTATTAGCACGCCGCGCGCCGTGTTTCTAAGAAGCATGCAAAATATTCCATTTTCTGAGGTTCTTCAGCCTGGATGTTCGTCTTCAGCCCCGACTACGATATATATTCTGGAGCAATTTTCTTTTTCCTCTTAAGGGTTTTATGTATTTCTTCTTCTCTGCAACTTCGATATTTCTAACTTTATCGACCCAAGAAATCCGTAATATGCGACAATAACACCACCCTTCGAAAGTCTATTAATTTCGGCTGTTTTAAGGGTCCCCGCTTCGGCACCATACAATAAGGTCGAAAACACGTAGCATCAGAGCATTCTTATTTTTAAATCTAAGTTTATATCTCTACTGCAAATAAATTTCTTTAGGTTTAAAAAAAAATTTCTGGCTATGTCAATCCTGGACTTTATTTCTTGCAATTGTTCGGCAGTGTCATTTATTATTGTGCCCAAGTATTTGTAGTGTTTGACTTTTTCTATTGGCGTGCTGTCTATTGATATTGTAGTATTTACATTTTAGTAGGAGATATTAGCCGATTGGGCTCCTCCACATGCGCAGTTCGCTTGACCTTGACATATGTGGCTTTCAAACCTCCTTGAGTGATTCCAGAAAGAACCTTGTTGTGAGACCTTAAACGACCTTTAAGGTTGACTTTCAGATGTATTTGAAATGCGTTTGTGTACCCTTCACATTTGAAGTAGGTTCTGCAGATCTTCACCATTACTACTGCATCGTCAGCGTAATAGCATAGATATAGGTATCCTATAAGTATACAGATAAAAATCTTGTCCCTAATTCGTGGTACGAAAATTGTTTTTTATGACAACATTTTTTATGATGAGCAAACGAGTAAATTTTCTTGTGTGCAAAAATAAACTCCCGATTAAACAGCGTAATAACTGGGCCGGTCATAAGGCCGGTCAGGCGCTGTGCATAGTTTTAGAGGCCATAAGTGAGCGTGCTTGTGCGCAAACTAGTAACCTAACTACTGCGCGACTCCGAAAATTGGAACCACGAAAAACAATGCTTTTGATGATAAGTTTATAATCTGTATAATCGGTGGTAATAGTAACGCTCTATAGTAACTATAACAAGTATCATCGTCTTTATCTTAGTTTAATAAAAACGAAAAAAAAACATATATAAATATACCTACGAATCGTTCAAGTATTAAAGTAGCTAGAACGCTATAACGGAGGCTATAACTTTCTAATTTAATAAAATACAGCCAATATGCGGTTTAAATGGGCCTATAAACGGGGTTCAATGTAGTGTGAAATTGATCGGTTTTGCCTTTTAGGGGGAGGTTTTGAAAAATCGATCGTGCGACCACAAGTTGAGAATGCAGACGACGACGACGCCCAATAGACTAGAATAAACCACATATTGACCCGAACCGGTCGATCGAGAGTGAATTTGAATAAAGCTTGCGGTTTTAGGACTGAAACTTGCGTTTAGTTACCGATGAATAGTCAAATTTAAGGATTATTCACGCTGGGATAGCTCTAAAACTGTTTTTAAGACGCATATCTTGAGAAATAACAGTTAGGAATATTTTTAATTCTGGTTAAAATGGTTCATATTGTATAACAATTCAGATTCAAATTAGTTCATATGTAGTAGTATTTTGTGTTAAATAAACCTAAAGTTAGCAATTTTTACCGGTTGAAGATTTATTAGGAAATTTTATGCTCTACAAGAATCCGCCAGGTAAATTTTTTTATTGTAAACCGTTTCAAAGTTATGGTACTTTTAATGGAAAAATATTTTTTACGTGTTTTTTAAATGGAATACTTTGAGTGTTCACCGACGCCTTTTAAAATTGAGCTAAAAATCCTGCCTTCCGTGGATATTTTTTCTCGGTTATTAGGTTCATTTTAACCCATACATTCTATAGGTTAGTTTTTTTGCTCATCCTAATCCCTATAGTGTACAGGGTGGGTCAAATTCGACGCTTTTAAATGGAAACACCCTTTTCTATAGGAGATAGACGAAAACTAATATCGGTGTCTGGAGCTCAATTTTCATCAAAAACATGATGGTGAAAACCGCACATCAATATCTGTTACCGTTTCGGAGTTACGGGGTGTTTTTCAAAAATGTGCGTTTTGAACAAATTGCTGTAACTTTTTTGCTATGGAAAATTTTGTATTTCTATGAAAACATTCCCAAAGCACCTTTTTACGTAGAATTTAATCGTTTAAGTATAATTTTTTTAAAATTAATAATTTAAGAGTTATCAACAAAAAAATTGATTTTTTATTTGGGACACCCTCTATATTTTTAATTAACTGAAAGGAATTTAAAATTACCTTTCCAAAAATATAGCACACTTGATATTTTGTTATAATCCCCTTCGAAATATAAAATTTTTAAAAGTTCGCCAATTTTAACTAGTAGGCTTTGGACCCCTTATTGATGATATGCCCTTAATGCAACTCGAAAACATATTTTTCCAGCAAGACGACGCACCGCTTTTGAACGCTGAAGTTATCAGCAAATTTTTGCAGCCAATTTCAAGAATAATTGAATAGCTTACCAAAATCACAGCCGTTGGCCGTCGAGGCCGCCTGACTTAGTGCCCATGGATCTAATCCTATGGATATATTTGCGGAAGAATAAAGGTTCCTTATTCTTCCGTATAATCTAGACAAGAATTAGAAATACTTAGCAGTTATGGGAGGGTATCTTTCACCCCCACTGAGTAATGAATTCCGCGAGAAATGTTCAAAAACTGCCCCGTCTGTCCATAACAGAAGACGGTCGATATATCGAACACCTGTAGCAAAATCTCATGTCTTAGTTTGCTGTTTATTTTTATTTTTATTAGATATAGTTTAAATGTGTTGATGTTGGTTTAATATATTTTAAATTGTTATAAAACTCTGCATCTCTCATAGCAAATATTATTTTCGTTTTAATTGATGCTCACAGCTAGATTTTTCTTGCATTACAGCTAGATTTTTCTTGCTTCAAAGCCTACTTATTTAAAGCGGGAATTTTTATATACTCTATATCTCGAAGAGGAATCGGGCAAAATATCAAGTGTGTTATATTTTTGGAAAGGTAATTTTAAATTCTTTTCAATAAATTAAAAATATACAGGGTGTCCCATATAAAAAATCAAATTTTCTGTTGATAATTCTTAAATTATTATTTTTAAAAAAATTATACTTAAACCATTAAATTCTACGTAAAAAGGTGCTTTGGAAATGTTTTCATAAAAATACAAAATTTTCCATAGCAAAAAAGTTACAGCCATTTGTTAAAAATGCATATTTTTGAAAAACACCCCGTAACTCCGAAACGGTAACAGATATTGATGTGCGGTTTTCACCATAATGTTTTTGATGAAAATTGAGCTCCAGACACCGATATTAGTTTTTGTCTATCTCCTGTAGAAAAGGGTGTTTCCATTTAAAAGCGTCGAATTTGACCCACCCTGTACATTCTTATAAGGGTATGTAATGTTAACATTAATGACATTGTAAAGTTTTTTTTTATTTCTAAAAAGTTTCTGACAATGAGTTTTTATTAAACGAGCGATAATCAGGCACGCAAATATGTATCATCTGTTCCGAGGCCTTGCACTTCAATCAAGACATAAAAATGCTCGGCCACGTCCAAGTATGCGGGCCAGGAACAATAGAATACGACGACAACGATGTTCTTTTTTTTTGCGCCGCGTTTGCTAATTAATCTCACGTTGGCCTAGGACGGGGGATCACGCCGGTGGTTCCCACGAGGTCGACGGTGGCGCCACTGAACTCGGCGTGAGACAGAAACAAGAATTTCGACCTGGACCCTGATGGTGCCGAACAAGCAGGGATGGGTGTTTATGTCTATCTCTTTTTAAGATTTGGTGTAAAATACACTTTAATACACTTGTAGAATGTAGAGAATGTATAAAAATATTCGTAAATATTGAGTAAACATTAAGCGAGACCCAAACCAAACCAAACCAAAACTGTTAGAAATTCTTATGGAATATGTGCAAATATATATCCCTTTATACACACACAGGTATAGAACAAAAAAAAAAGGTTTCTAGCATTCTTCTAACGACATCTCGAAATTTTTAACTACCCGAAACCTCCCTTCTATTTATTTCTTTTTACGGCACACTTGTCTCGTATAAACAAGCCATTAATTCGGCCACACCTACAATATATCTTCGACTTTCTTTATAGATTCATAAATCCCATCCGAAAACAAGCTCAAAAATGTCAACCGTCTACCATTACCGTCTCCGTTACCCGAAAAAGGACGAAGCAGTCCAAAGGAGAGGAAAAAACGGTGGTACCTAATCGCCACCTTCTAGGAATACCCCAGGTAGAACCGTACCCAGGAAGAAGATATTCTCATGCCTTTAAAATAATAAAAAACTATAATTGATAGTACCCGTTCCGTATTGTTCTTAATAGATTGTTGTTTGTCTTTTGAATATCAACACAGTCTTAAATTCATTGTTGTTAACCATGGACATATTCGGCGCCGAGCTGACTAACTGGAATTTAAATTTCCCGCTGGGGATTCAGGTGGTAGATCTGCTGTAAAAAATTCTACTTTTATTTATTTATTTCCTGACATTGTCATTCATTTTGACACTTTAGTTTTGTATCACGAGTTTTTGGTTTAAATGAATCGTATTGTGATATTTTTAGCTTAAAGATGTTTACCAGCAGACCTTGCAGTCGAACATTGTTCTTTTTAGAATCTCTTTTAGTGAGCAACGGGTACAAGATAGCTTAATAACCGTTGCAAAAAACTCATTGCAACCTTATTAGAATATTTTGAACGGAAAAGCGGTAGTAATGACACTTTATGTCTCTGGAGATGAGTTTTGTTGAAGTAAATAATGACTGTTTATATATTTATAATTCATTTATTTTTGTTTCCTAATATATTTTGATTAAAAGAAAATATGTAAAAGTGGGCACCGCTGTGCCGGTCAACCTTAATCACGTGATTAATAGTATATTATTCAACGAGCATATAATGGTGAATAACAGCCATTATATGCGAGTAGAATACTATATTTTATCCAGGACTATAAAAAAATTTAGATAATATTAATATAAGTTTTTATTTAAAAAAAACAACTTTTGAAATCCCCCATAGATGAATCCAAAAAATAACGTTTAAAACTTCAAATTTTTAAATCGAATTTTAGAGTAGAAAATGAGGGAATTTTAACATTGTTCCTTCGTAATGGTGTTTATTAAAAAGGAAAAAATATTTTAAAAATCTTATGACAAGAAAAACAACTTTTGGAACACCCCATAGATGAATGCAAAAAATGACATTAAAAAACTCAAATAGCTCTTGTTTGGAGTTTGGATCGAGATATCCGTGGAAGCGGTGAATAATGAAACCATTATTCACCGCTTAAATAATAATAGTATATTATTCAACGAGCATATAATGGTGGCTGTTATACACGCGGATGAAGTTTATGACACGAGCCGCAGAGTGTTATAAATCATCCAAGTGAATACCAGCTATTATATGCGAGTAGAATACTATACTCTATTCAGGACTATCAAAAAAATTTAGATAATATTAATATAAGTTTTTATCCACGACACAATAAATGGCAAATGTCAAGACCCCATGACAAATATAAATGACACATGTCAAGCCGGTTTGGATCGAGCACAGTTCTTGTTTGGAGTTTGGATCGAGATATCCGTGGAAGTGGTGAATAATGAAATCATTATTCACCGCTTAAATAATAATAGTATATTATTCAACGAGCATATAATGGTGGCTGTTATTCACGTGGATGAAGTTTATGACACGAGCCGCAGGCGAGTGTTATAAATCATCCAAGTGAATAACAGCTATTATGTGCGAGTAGAATACTATACTCCAGGACTATCAAAAAAATTTAGATAATATTAATACAAGTTTCTATCCACCACACAATAAATGGCAAATGTCAAGACATGACAAATATAAATGACACAATACATGTCAAGCCGGTTTGGATCGAGCACAGTTCTTGTTTGGAGTTTGGATCGAGATATGCGTGGAAGCGGTGAATAATGAAACCATTATTCACTACGATCCAAACTTCAAACAAGAACTGTCAAACATTACCATTAATGTAAATAAATAATTTTTGTTTTAATTAGTTAAAGCTAACTTAGTTAGCTATCTAGTTAAAGAAAATTTCAATGTTTTGTTTCCATGTTACTTACTCGTTATACTCGTTCAATATTTTTTTGACATTAAAAATAAAAACTTATATTAATATTATCTAAATTTTTTTGATAGTCCTGGATAAAGTATAGTATTCTACTCGCATATAATAACTGTTATTCACTTGGATGATTTATGACACTCGCCTGTGGCTCGTGTCATAAACTTCATCCGCGTGAATAACAGCCACCATTATATGCTCGTTGAATAATATACTAGTTTCATATGATGTATACTCTATTATGCACTAGTTTTGGTTAAAATAATAATAGTATAATTCGTCACTTTATACTTATTTGGGAGCTTTAAATACACAGAAAATTTAATATCAAAATTGGGATATTTTAAAAATTACCGATTAGAGTTAGAATTAGAATTATTTTCAATGAAAATACATGTTTTGCACTAAAAAATCGCTTTTTATTAATATATCGATAAATAATAATTATAATAAACAATGTAACTTATATGTTTATTAAACATGAATGGGAAATCGATAACAATTTAATTGATTTAATCGTCTAAACATTAGAATTTTTCAAATTAAAAGAAAGTGGCTAGATTAATTTGCAAGTTAATCAGCTACATTAGCATACTATTAGTAGATTTGTAATTGCTTTTCGCTAATAGATAATGACTCAAACGTCAGTTTTTTCAACTTATTCAATAAACCAAACGACCTGTCAACTACAATATTGTTTTTTTCATATTAACGTAATAAATTTGAATTATAAAATAGACAGAACAACGATCAGGATAAGTTTAATATTATTTATTTATGTTTTTTTAATAATGCAGAGGATACTTTTTCAAAAATACTTCGATTTTTAGCTGAATACCGCGGGCAAACGGATTTTTGTTAAAATGAGAGAAAAAAAGTTTTAGTTTTGTGTTGCATGGTTGTTTATTGCTTGGTATTATTAGAAGAACAGATAATAATATTAAAAATAAGACGCTGAAATTGTAGTCTTCGAGAAACTTGCTTCTTATTTAATCGTTACCAATTCAGTGTCACTATTATTATTATTATCATGCTCTTTAACAGATAAACATGTTTTGTACTCTAGAATATTTAAATTAGTACTATAGTTGTGTTTAATGTGTAGACAATTTTGACATAGTTTTGATGAAAGATGGTTAATACAAAACTGAATTTATTCTTCATTAATTGTTAACAGCGCAGGAAACTATTAATATAAATTTGGCAAATACACAAATTGATTATACAACAATGTATAGACTTTCCAACGAATCAGGGAAGATTTTGACAGATGACATCCAAAATATGACACAAAAAATAATTTGTCTATGAATTAAAATGATAGACACAATTGGCACTGCCAGGGATCCTCCCTTGGACAGACTATACATCAATGACCAGGCTAATTATATATGCTAATACAGCCAAATGTTTAGATATCAATTAACATGTTTTACATATACAGGGCGAGTCTTAGATAAGTGCAAATATTTTCAGGGCTGGTAGACCGCGATAAATTATACATTCCTTTACCGTTTTTAAAACAAGTCAATAACTGAGATATTTTACTTTGAAAATTTCCAAAAAAATGATTTTTCGCTTAAATTTTGAAAACCACTGGATATTTTCTGGGTTTTCGTTCTTGTGAATTTAATTTACTATCTATGTTGTCATGTTATGAAGATATTATGTTTTTTAAATAAAAATTAAAAAAAAATCTCGAAAAAAATCGAAATAGACATCATTCAATCGAATCAAAATCATAGACGTGTTTCTGGCATCGAAATATACTACCCCTAAAATTATTTGCACTTATTTAAGATTCATCCTGTATAATTGTTGAAGCTTTTGATATTTATGTAAGAATCTCATTCTTTTTTGAAGTAGTGTTTTGAGATTAATCTCAGTCACTGACAAATAATGCTTAATTAGCAACAACATACTGTTTTCCCTTGTCAATTTCTGACTAATTGCAATACGTCGAACGTTAGACGCGGCATTCCGGCTTCGAACCAGTGTACGCACGTTTATTTTGCCTAGTCACTGTTTATTTATTAGCGTAAATAACGTAAGCATAGAGGTCCCAAAGAAAGAACTAACAGTAGATGGGTTCTTCAATAGTTGTCTATGTAACCAACATCTTTCTCTATAAATCTTTAAATATTATCATGAGTCAACATTTAAATGTTGTCTCATATTGTAAAGTACGAATCAACTAAGAACATGTCACGACCTTCATAGAAAACGATCGCGTTCTCTCTTGCGTTCTAATTATGGACGCGCCAGTGCAAGAGAGACAAACGATGTCTAAGTGATGACGCTCGTAGCATGTTCTTAGTTGGTTCGTACTCTAACTATATGTATACAGGGTGTTTCAAAACAAATGCGAAAAACTTCAGAGGGTGATTCCTTGTTCAAAATAAAGGGTAGTTTGCTTTATAAACGTTGGGTCAAAAGTCAACCATTAGGAAGATATCGCGGTACAAAGATGGCGGAAAAATAATGTTTTTATTTCTTATCTTGAAAACGAAAAGAGATAGACTAATGAAATTTTATGGAAGCATTACTGTTATGAAAACACACTTTCTGGTAATTTTTTCACTTTTTTAAAATGAGTAGAAGGGGTTGAAATAAACTACCCCTATAATTCTTGTTAACAAAATTTAAAGAAAAATCTTATCAAACAAATGCAGAAAAATTAATTTGGATAGCTCAGTTTGTTTAGAAACTTTTTTATCTCTTGTATTTTTTTGATAAAACTCACCGATTTGAAATTAAAAACTAAAATGTAAAGCATTACATGTCAGGACAAAAAACATTTTTAGATTAAGAATCTAGTGATAATAACGATAATAATAATCATCTAGATAATAACGTATTGCAGTAGAGTAATATCAAATAAAATAATATTAGGAACATCCTAAAAAGTAACAGCGGCCGACTAGATTTTTTCCTAAAAAAATTACAGCAGCCCACTAGATTCTTTATCAGAAAATGTTTTTTGTCCTGACATGTAATGCTTTACATTTTATTTTTTAATTTCAAATCGGTGAGTTTTGTGAAAAAAATACAAGAGTTAAAAAAGTTTCTAAACAAACAAAACTATCCAAATTAATTCTTTTGCATGTGTTTGATAAGATTTTTCTTTAAATTTCGTTAACAAGCATGATAGGGGTAGTTTATTTCAACCCCTTCCACTCATTTTAAAAAAGTAAAAAAATTACCAGAAAGTGTGTTTTCATAACAGTAATGCTTCCATAAAATTTCCATCAAATCTCTTTTCGTTTTCAAGATAAAAAATAAAAACATTATTTTTCCGCCATCTGTACCATTGTACCGCCATTTGTACCGCGATATCTCCCTAATGGTTGACTTTTGACCCAACGTTTATGAAGCAAACTACCCTTTATTTTAAACAAGGAATCACCCCAAGAAGTTTTTCGCATTTGTTTTGAAACACCCTGTATATAGTAGATAGCTCATTAGATTGGAACACTCTCAGAAGGAAAAGTCCACTCTTCCAACTCCCAGTAGATGGCATACCAAGAATGTACAACGTGAAGAAACACAACGTGGCAGATTTGCGTGCTTATGTTACAGATGAAATGGCGCTTGCAGGTTTAGGACCATGAATTAAACAACATTTTTTTTAAATTGCCTACGTTTCGACGTGTTATTTCGTCTTTATTAAGGCTATGTTCAGCTAAAAACTTCTAACAAAGAAACTTTTTAGCTGAAAATAGCCTTGATAAAGACGAGAATACACGTCGAAACGTCGGCAATTTAAAAAAAAATGTTTTTTAGTCGTGGTCCTAGACCTGCAAACGCCATTTCATTTGAGAAATACATCACTGTAGTGTTGAGCAATAAAAAGAATTGAAAGAGAGAAACGTTTGTTCACAGCAGGTAAAATACCATACGATAACGTGGTATACTAATGCTTCCATAACAAAAGCAGGAACAGGGATAGGAGTATTTGGGCCGAAAACTAAATACTCCATACCAATAGGCACCCACAAGAGCATCCTTCAGGCAAAAATCTACGCTATCGAAAGATTCGTACAAATTAAAAAACAAAAGATAAAAATTTGGCAGACACAGACATAATTGGCGAAACAATCTTCAGTCTTGAAGATAACTCTACAGATGTATTAATTTATCTCTGGCTGTAAATGGCTTTTCCCATCTCAAAAATGTGTTTTAACAGGACCCTATCTCCTCAATGAACACCTCAGTAGACTGAAGCTTAAGAAACAACGGCAAATGCAGATTCTGTGGAGAAACACCAAGAACTTCATCACTGAGTGCGCCGAGACGACAACCATTCATGCCATAAATTTTGGTACGGCTGATACCGGAGATGAAGAGCTAACCTCTGTAAAACCGTCTCAGATACTGGCCTTTATCAAAGCCCTTAGACTGTATAATGAGATATATCTCAAGAAAAGGAGGCACAATAGATCTGTAAGGTCGCGGTGAATAACTTTCTCCCTCCCATACATTCAACATACACTCTATGTTTACTTATTTCTCTGAAGCTGAGAGAAAACGCCGGACTGGAGAGGCAAGATGAAGAAGAGCGTGGCAGAGAGGGAATAAGGTGAAATTGATATACAGACTACGAACTAACAAGTGGAATCATATATGTGGAACGCCATGAATATAACATTAAAGAAACTGAAATTCGAGCTGATCGATTCGAGTATGTTTCAGATAAATTTCAAGAATTTATTCTCCGCGTCGCCAGTGTGTGTGTGTGTTCGTTTAAGTTTATTTTAAGATTTCATTTGCTAATAATTATTTAGTTACAAAAATCTAGCGGTTACGGAAGATAGTTTTGACGGGACGTTAAATATATTTTTGTAAAATTCCGTCACCGGAACAAGAGACACCGTCGTGATTTTACCCCGATTTGTTACGGTCCCGTCGCCGGACATTTATACACTCCCGCATTTAATTAATTTTAATGGGGGTCTTTTATTTCTAAAATAAAATTATCGAACGTTTCTTCGGATTGAATAAGGGACAGAGAATAAAATAAAACACAGACGCGGACGCTAGCGGACAAAACATCTGGCCAAAAATAAATACGAAATTGTACATAAACCGACATTCGTGGGCAATTTATTACCGACCATCGGAGTGAATATGGAAGCTGCATAGATAAGATCAGCTCATTATTTGAGCCCCGAGCCGGCCAACTACATAAAACGTTTATTATGTATATTTTTCTTTTGACCTCATCGAGCGGAATTGAACTGAACGGAGGCTCGCGATTCGGTGAGAGATTTAAAAAATATTTATTTTTGTAAATCATCTTTATTATACAGGGTTGGGCAAAAGTGCGTCGGGTATCTATAGCTCCTATAATATAAGCATCTTAGAATTTTTAGCAGTTCCATTTAAAAAAAAACGAAGAAAAACAATTTTATATATTCGAAAGTTTGGCTTAGATTTTTGAACACCCTGTATGATTTAAGATTGCGATATTTATAACAAAGGAAGTAATACCAACTATAGTAAATACCTAGTATATTTTCGATTTCAGGAAATTTCTTGTATTTTTAATATTGATTTTATTTATTTATTAATATTTCAGAAAGTATCAAAACATATTTATTAATATATTAGGATTACCTAAAGTAATCAGAAAGAAAAACAAAAACATAATAATATACACGATATTCCATTTAAAAAAAATCATCCCGACCTTCTCACACGTTTTTGAGCCACCCTGTAGAAGTTAAAATATTTTCCTCAAATATATCCTAATACATACTTTAGATTTGCACTTATACAATATTCCTAAGTCTTTTATTATAGGAGCTACAGATCCCCGCCACACTTTTGTCTGACCCTGTATATTTTTCTTTTAACCTCATCGGGCGGAATTGAACGAGGCTGAATCGCGACAGTGACAAATTTAAAAAATATTTATTTTTGTAAATCATCATTATTATATGTGGTATATTTGGAACATCAAACGTTGTTGTTATCAACATTTATTTATTTGAACTTGTCTAGATTGTGACAGTAACGAATAGAATGCAATTAATCATTTTATCTGAAAAAAAAAGAAAATGTCCAACTCGGTATTTTTAACAAGTAATAAAATTCAGATACAGAAATAAGGAAAACAATGGCAGACTTGTTACTTTTACTAATATTTCAATAACGTTTTTACTGATATTCTGAAATGAAATTATGTACTACCTTGTATAGTACCTAAGTACCTACTATTCATTGGAAACATTAAGTTTAGAATACTTTAGAGATGTATAAAAGAACAGCTATCATATTATATACTTTCTGTTAGTATATTTGCTCAGGAATACCTATAACTTCATATATCATCGTATTTTTGAAGCACTGACAGTGTATGAGATACCCAAATACGAATTCTAACTTCACTTGAAAAACATATTTGAGTCACGCATTACAATTTCAATGGGACTAATGTAAAATTACCATGAGGGATATTACCATACCACAGATTAACTTACAGATATGGCACTTATTACATCTTGCGGATAAACTTCGCCATGACCTCGGATCTGACGTTGTCAGACTTTATTTTTTTTCTCGAATGCATTGTTGTGTTTTGTAAAAAATGTATTCCTCATTATTTTTTAATTATAATGCTTTCATTATAATCATTATCATGTAAATAAAAATATAGGTTTGAATTTGGCCCTCTCATAGGTCCACATCAATAATTAATACATATTTAATAGTTTTTTTCCATTATACTTCAAAAGAAAAGTACGTACGAGTGTGATTGATTTGAGTAGTTAAATAATAATCAGCGCATGAATTAAAATTAGTTTGTGTTAAGTAGTTTTATTCGAGCAATAAACCAATTAGAATAAAAGCTAACATGTACACGCATGCCTAACATTTAAAAATAACAGAGACTGTTTAAAAAAACAAAATCACAGTAGCAATATTTACATTTTAGTTTGTATTTCACTATGTCTAACTCTTAAGTTCTTGAAAGTGACAGTGACAGCTATACGTGACTTATTTTGAAATACTTGCAAATTTAAAACTAGAACCTGATTTTGCCTAGACACTATTTTTATTATTTTTTCCATCAAGTACTTCATACAACTTAGGTTCAAGTATCAGTGTAAACAAATTCAGCTGATACATAAATATATAGTAAATTTCAAACTAAAATGTTATCTCTACTGTTTCAAGCATGTGGTAGTTTTTTTTTATGGTTAAAACTTTTAAATGTGTAGATTCTTGCTTGATAGATGTAAAAGTCACCATCTTGTATTACAAAATTTCAATTCTAACGAATTTTTTTTGGTTTATTTTCAACAGAAGGACGGGAATGTGTGAATTGCGGGGCAACCAGTACGCCACTGTGGAGAAGGGACGGCACTGGACATTACCTTTGTAACGCCTGTGGATTGTACTACAAAATGAATGGACAAAATCGACCACTCATCAAACCTAAAAGAAGACTGGTGAGTCACGATTTTTCATATTATGAAATTTTTATCATATTTTACAATTTTATTTTAGTTAATTACAGAATACTGAAATTAATAAACTGTTGAAATATTAGATTAACAGTGATTTATTTATGATTTTTAATGAATGAAAGTACTTAAATTGATAAACAATTATCTAATCTCCTTTTATTGAATAATATACGTTATGGCTAGCAGGAAACAACATTTATACTTTAGGGAGATAGGCTAAAAATATTTTTTAGAATTTTGTAAATCAGATAAAAGTAAACGTTTATAGAAAATGCTTTATATCAGTCTAGTATATTGATCGAAGCTATACAGACAACAAAAAAGCAAAAAAAGAAAGAGTAGACCTACATTTTTATGAAAATCGATGAATGTGGGAGGTATTTATTGATCTACTCGTAGATCTAACAGGGATATTACCAAAAATAAAATATAATATTAGGGTTGTTCTATCTGACTAAACACAGAACATTCATTTTCTGTATTGTAGGTTAAAAAAAACGGCTAAATTTTGTTTGACTAAAATCACAGTTCGTGTCTTTTTCGTGTTATTTGTACTAAATTTAAGTTTAGATGTAAACGTAAAAAAAGACTCATTACTATACCGGGTGTTTCTGAAAAGTGACACACCCCCCATAACTTTTTTATTTTTTCAAATAAAAAAATGAGATTGAAAACGACGTTGACATAAATCAGGATTGATTGACGTATTCAATTGTTTTCGGTCATTTCCTGTTTCACCGGAAATGACTATAACTTTTGATTTTTAAATGGCACCCTCGATATTTTTTACTTTATTCGATAGAAAATGACACTCTGAATAAAATGACACTTCTTTCAACTTTTGACATTTTTGCATATGGTTTATTTGAGATTGTAACATGCTGTTCATTATTACAGTTGAGGGTTGGAACCTTTGGTGTTACACAGCAAAATAAAAACACTAAATCACCACAATACACCAAAACACTTTTACTTTTACACTGGACGCGCGTTTCGCTAACCATGTTAGCATCATCAGCAGATGATTATAAACTGAGTTTATAATCATCTGCTGGTGATTATAAACGCATCATCAGCATCATCAGCATCATCAGCGTCATCAGCATCATCAGCATCATCAGCAGATGATTATAAACTGAGTTTAGAACATGGTTAGCGAAACGCGCGTCCAGTGTAAATGTAAAAGTGTTTTGGTGTATTGTGGTGATTTAGTGTTTTTATTTTGCTGTTCATAACGACAATTTGACTCGAAATACCAAGTGTGTGCTACCAAATTATTCGTAAAAAAATGCTTTTTTCAAATATGCTAATGAGCTACTTTTGTACCATTTGAAAAAAATCAGATATGATTAAGCAATCTAGATTGAAATATAAAATATGTATAAAATATCGAATAAAGTAAAAAAATATACCCAGTGTTCCATTCAAAAATCAAAAGTTGTAGTCATATCCGGTGAAGCAGGAAGTGGCCGAAAAGAATAGAATACGTCAATCAATCCTAATTTATATTTCTCGTTTTTTTATCTGAAAAATAAAAAGTTATAGGGGTTTGCCACTTTTAAGACGTACCCAGTATAACAAAGAATTAACATCACTCAAGTAAAAAAAATGCAACATAACTCATTTTATAAAATTATCCCCTTTTAAAGAATTTTCATTTTTGGGGGTAGTTTAATTGGAAAGCTCTTCATGTTCATAAAACGTCAGATAATAGAAAATTTATCGGTTTTGGAAGGATATATATCTCGCACCACCGTAAATATAGGTTATTTACTGCCTAACAAAATTTGTGGCTGAAAAGTCCCCTCTAAAGACCCATTAATATTGATCTCATATTTTATTTTTTTCGAAAAATATTTGTCAAAGACCCACAATTAAAATACCATTGCAAAAGCTAAATACCTTTTTTAGTTATTTTTTATACAAGACGATAAAATCGTCGTGTATAAAATAATATTTTTTTCCATAGCGAGTTACGTTTTAAAAAATATTCAGAAATTATTATTTCAAGGAATTTATTACGAGTAGTAGTGGGAACTATCGAATGAATACTATCGAAACATTCGATAGTTGCAATTAATTCGAATAATTCGATAGCTAGTAAGAAAACATTCGTTGAAAACTATTCGAATAAAAATTATCGAATAGATGCGTCATCTGCCTTGAAATATTTTATTCTAGTAATTCGGCAGCAAAAACCATTCATTTGTAAAATTCATTCATTTATAAAATTCATTCATTTATGAAATTCATTTATTGGTCAGGATCGATTATAATAAAATATTAACTGGATTTTAGTTGTCGCCCGGCTCCGAGAAACCCGACAGCGGTCGGTGGCAATGCTATGAAAGAAGGCGGCATCTTTGATTTTTTGTGGAGTCAGATAAAGATAAGGACACATTATTTTTTTTATTGAGGTGCTAGTATTTACACAGAAAATACATTATGAAGGGCGCTGTTGCCATATATTGGTTTAGCTTTAGTTAGTTAGGGATAGTATGTCTATATATTTTGCATTCTTTTTATTAATATTCTGTTGTTACACTGCAATAATACTTGTTATTTTGGATGTAGGAAAATGATTTTTAATGTTTTTAAGCAAAGACTGGTTTAATAAATAATAATAACAGTAATAATTTGTTATACCTATTAACAACAAAAATTAAAATCATTTAATATAAACATTTTTTATGTAGTAGCAAAATATAAACAACAAATTAGATGTCAAAATTATTTATATTCGATCCTATTTAAAAATAATATAGTCTCTAAATTTTTTGTGTGGCAACGTTGGTTTATAAATAATAATAATTACAGAACTAATTTGTTATATTAACAACAAATTTTAAAATCATGAAATATCAACATTTATTAATTTTCTAAGCAAATTAGAAATCAAAATTATTTATATTAGGTGCTTTATATTACTATTTAAAAATAATATATTTACTTTTACTGGCATTTACTTTAAAAAATAAATGAAATATTTCTTCGCAAAAAACTACATGTAAGAGAATTAGCATAAACAAAATACAAACATCGTTAACTTTTTTTTTTAATTGGCACGTGTAAAACTTTCAATTTAATTTTCTCACCCCATAGTTTGAGTTCGATAATCATTTACTTAACTACATTACTTAAATATGATTACTAAGTTCAACTAATTCATATTATTAAAAATTAAAACATCTAAAATACAAATATGTATTTTTAAAATTAATTGTAAGTTCATCTCATCTCTCTTAAAAAATGCTACTTCTCAAAATTACCCAATAAAAAATAGACCATATACCATATAAAATTAAATAATTGAAAGATCGGGCTACGGAAAATCACACAAATTTTCGGAAAAATTTTGACCACCTCCACACGCACACCATCGTCAATTAAAAAAACTACTATTTTAGTATTTTAAATATTTTAATAAACGCAAAAATAGCACACTATTTATACGTCGTAGTTATAAAAATTTGGAACAACTAATAATGCACTGACGCACACAAAAATCAAACGAATACTAAATTCTAAATTTCATTTATCAAAAGCATTCGATAGTCGTGGCTCAACGATAACATATGCTTTAGTATACAAATGAATGAATGATTTTATTCGAATAAAACCATTCGATAGTTGAAATCATTCATTCAGTAACCATTCGATAGTCTAATTCATTCGATAGTTCCCATCGCTAATTACGAGTAGAAAAAATATTATGTTGGGTTGGCGTTGGTTTCTATGTAATTTAATAACAAATAAATAAAGCTGTCTCTTTAGTTGTCAGTTTTGAGTCAATATTTTTTAATTCTCTTTCGTGTCGATTGCTGATTGAATTGGAGCCAGAAATGGCTCAAAACGAAATAAGTAAATTACCAACAGATGTTCAGGCTGAGGCGACAAACGCCATATCCAATTAAATTAATTTCATTTAAATCCCGAATAACTTATGAAAAGGAATACAAAAATTTTCAAAAATGGAAGTAATTAAAAAACGTGCGAGAAGAAATAAGTTATTTAACCTATCCTCGCTGTTAAATTATCACTTAATCTACCCTTGCGGTTGAAGTATTATTTTATCTACCATTTTTGATAGATATAAGGCAATTTTAACAGTTGCTATGGAAAAAACGTATTTTAATATTTATCCATTATTAATTTATTAAAACCAATATATTAACACTAATTACACATGTCCCAATATGTCGTAATATTACTTGTTGGGTTTATTACGTAAACCATCATTCTTCGAGCCTTATACAGGTGCAACCAGATGGTCCAACCCAACCCTATCATTATTAACTTAAATATTTAACAGTAAACTGGCACCTTTCATTCGGTTGAGGTTATTGATGGTTTTTTCCGAGGTTTACGACTTCATGAGGGGTTCAATTAGCTATTGAGTGTTGGTATAGTTGATGTAGTGTCCCCCTAAATGCATGGATATACAGTGTGATCAGCCACAGAGTAAATTTGATTAAATAAATAAATTCACAACGGCCCCGTCAATTGTTCTCAATTCAAAAAATTTTTATCAAAATTTTTTTATACAGGGTGTGTCATGTTACTTGTGAATATATCTTCCAATATGTTTAAAAAGAAAGAACTTTAACCAGTGTCTTGCCTGTCCTTACGTCTGGAGCTGAAAAACTTACTTTAAAAAAAAGAACATACATAGAATACATAATGAACAGTGCTTTCCATAAAATGAAAAATATGCGAAATAATATACATGTACTGATTTCTTTTGAAAATCGACAACTATGAAACTATGAACCTTTCCCGGACATAAACGGTACATTGTGAGACAGGAAATTGTAGAGAGAAACAAGCCCTATAACATAGGATACAACATTTTAATGAACAGTGCTTCCCATAAAATCAATAAAATGAAAAAATACGAAAATATACATGTACTGATTTCTTTCGAAAATTGACGAATATGAAACTATGATCCCTTCCCCGACACAAAGCTACATTGTGAGACAGGAAATTGTAGAGAGAAACAAGCCCTGTAACATAGGATACAACATTTTAATGAACAGTGCTTTTCATAAAATCAATAAACTGAAAAATATACGAAATAATATACATGTACTGATTTCTTTCGAAAATCGACGAATATGAAACTATGATCCCTTCCCCGACACAAAGGTACATTGTGAGACAGGAAATTGTAGAGAGAAACAAGCCGTATAACATAGGATACAACATTTTAATGAACAGTGCTTTCCATAAAATCAATAAAATGAAAAAATACGAAAATATACATGTACTGATTTCTTTCGAAAATCGACAATTATGAAACTATGAACCCTTCCCGGACACAAACGGTACATTGTGAGACAGGAAATTATAGAGAGAAACAAGCCCTATAACATAGGATACAACATTTTAATGAAATATGCTTTCCATAAAATGGTCATTCAAGAGATAAAATACTCAATCATACCATACGAAATGTTTCGAAACATTTTCTGCAATTTGTGTCCAAGATGTTCTTGTTTTCAGAAGCCACTGTTTCTAAATGTGAAGAATCAAAATACCAAACTAAAATAGTGTATGTCTGTGTATGGAGTTCAAAATGAGAACAACCATCAACAATGTCGACCTCCGGTTTTGTCTTAAAATCTTTGTTTTTAGGTTTTCTCGCACAAAAAATGTCTGGCAAAAGCAAATTCATCGTTTAATTTAATAATGTACTTTCATATTTGTAATGCCCCTTCTTTATATCATTATTTGTTGCTACAAAATATGTTTGTTTGAAATATATATAGTTTTTTATTTTTATTTCTTCTCTGCAAGTAGAACGCGTTCTCATGAGTTTAAAAGCTCAACGGCCAATAAAAACATATATTTTTAGTTAAAAATGCTATCACTAGCCAACATGGCGGAATTTTAATTCATTATTTTATAAAATTGGCATGGAGTCGGACACAAATCATCTACATTATATCATATTTATATCTGAAAAGAGAGAAACTCGTGTTTCGAAAATGAATCGACAATAAATGGAAACCTTGTTTCCAAAATGTTTCGATTTAGCGCTATTTGTGTGATACAAAAATGTGACGAAACTGTATCGCAAGGTTTCTTACCAGAGATTTTGTTTCGATTTTGTGTCTAAAAATGCTACATGGGTATAAATATAATTTTTGCCAAAAATTCAATTTACAAGATTTTCAAAGTAAGGTTGTTCAAAGTAAGACAGGCGACCCTCTGCAAAACTGCCAACAGTTTTCCAGACAGTTTCCACTTGGGAAGCAGAACGGTTCTGGTCCAGTTAGTGGAGTGTTCGCTCCTTTTCTGGCCCTTTCTAGTCTTTTATAGTCCAAGAAAAACACCCAAAAGCGAACATTCAACACCACCAAGTAAGAACAAGCTGCAATTCAATGCCAATGTGCTTAGAAGCCATTTCTTATGTTACCAATAAAAGTAATATAATTATATGCGTCTCAAAACATATCCGGTTCTAGCTCTACCGAGATTGTTTTCATGTTAATTTTAATAACGAACTTTTCAAAACGGTACTTGGCCAATAAATTAAAAGAGAGAACCGAGACCACATCACTTTTACTTTCACGCTGAGTATGTAGATGAAATATAGGCTCGTTACACAACTTCCAATTATACAACGCAGCAGTTCGATGATGATTAAACACTTTTTTTAATTCGAGTTATCGATAGCTAGGGCCCCACCCAACCACCGGGTAGCCGTGTAGAGATCAACCGAAAATTAACAACACTGAGCTCGCATCCTTTCTTATTGTTCTAGTTTGTTTATACTGGTAGTACTGTAAATAGGAAGAAAATATGTATAAGCTTCCTCCTTAGTCAGCTTATAGTAATTTGATATTTTTCTTTTTGTATTAGCTTCGGAATTTCTTGCTGATGTAACGTGATGTCCGTAGCGATTTTTCGAAATTCTTATAGTATCAAAACTGAATCATCGTCCACGACATTCGAAGAAAGGTTGAATCAATATACAGGGTGGCCCATCGAAAACGTTCCGCAAGGCATAACGGCCAGGGTATTCTTTTTTTCAAAAAATCCAAAAACACATCAATTTTGTTTGTGATGCGGACAACTTTTGTCCCAAAAATGATTGCGAAATCTTCAACCCTCTAAGCGGGGGTGTCATCCCCCAACTTTTTTCAAATGGGAAGGGGGGTCAAGTGGCACCGCAATGAAAAGACCTTTCTATTCTTTATATTTCCCCGCCTCGTTTTTGAAAATCCGTCGAGTCATTGAGGAAATATGAAGGATTGAAATTTGAAAAGTTTATTGAAACATTTATCAGAGTAAGGGATAAGGATAAATTCTTTCGACCAATTTGAGGCTTTTTCTTATTATTTCTAGATGTTTACGCATTTTTCATTTGCCACAAGGTTGAACGATCAGGTGCGGTATAGTTGCTAAATAGCTGTTATGTGACTTGTGCGTTGAAGTTCTTCTCAAGATCGCTAAACTGACTCACTCACAATATTTTCCATAGAATTTCCAAAAATACCAGCCCAACCGTTCAATTTATGAGGGTTTTGTGTGTGCACCTCGTGAAAAACCCTGGGGTTGTCTTCAGCCCAGTACCGACCAGTTGTGCCGATTAACTACACCGTTCAAAAAGAAAGTACACTCATCCAAAAAACACACATTAAATAGAAAATTATTATCATTCGCCACTCGTTCACTCATAGTTTCACAAAATTGCAAGCGACGATCAAAATCGTCTTCGTTGAGTTCTTGTACCAACTGAATTTTGTACGGGCGGGACTTCTGTTTTTTTTTAATATCCTTTGTACACTTTGCTACTAACTCGCGAACAATTTTGCCATAAAGGTGGTTATCAGGATGGCGTTCATTGAATATCTGCGCAATCCGATTGCCACATTCATTATTTTTAAAATAAAGTTCGATTATTTCCACTTTTTCTGCAAGTGAGTACACCATAATAATTGTTAAAAAATTTAACGATATTGAGAAGAACTTCAACGTATAAGTCACAGAACAGCTATCTAGCAATTACCGCACCTGATCGTTCAACCTTGTGGCAAGTGAAAAAATGCGTAAACATCTAGAAATAATAGGAAAAAACAGCAAATTGGTCGAAGAAATTTATCCTTACCATTTACTCTGATAAATGTTTAAATAAACTTTTCAAATTTCAATCCTTCATATTTTCTCAATAACTCGACCGATTTTCAAAAACAAAGCCGGAAAGTTTAGAGAATAGAAAGCCCTTTTCATTGCGGTACCACTTGACTCCCCTTCCCATTTGAAAAAAATTGGGGGATGACGCCCCCGCTTAGAGGGTTGAAGATTTTGCAATCATTTTTGGGGCAAAAGTTGTCCCCATCACAAACAAAATTGACGTGTTTTTGAATTTTTTGAAAAAGAAATTACCCTGGTCGTTATGCCTTGCGGAACGTTTTTGATGGGCCACCCTGTATGTACTTAGGAAAATGTCCCATGGCACTTAAAAAAATGCCACATTAAAATAAACTATTTTGTAAAAGTTGTCGGGTTTGAAAAAAAAACAAATACAGTGACTGAGAGATTCTTCTTCTTTCCATGCCGTCTTCTCATAGAAGGTTGGCGACCACTTTTCTAAATTCTTCTCTGTCTTTTGCAACATGGAACAATTCTCCAACGCCAAGATTTGTCCACTCTCTAATGTTTCGGAGCCAGGATTTTTTCTTTCTGCCGATACCCTTCCTCCCCTCAATTCTGCCCTGCATAATATTTTGTAACAGTAGATATTTGTCACTGCGTAATATGTGTCCCACGTAAGATGTTTTTCTTATCTTAATGATTGTGAGAAGTTTTCGTTTTCGGCCTATGCGTCTCAACACTTCGTCGTTGCTTATTCTATCAGTCCAAGGTATCTTCAGAATGCGCCTATAGAGCCACATCTCAAATGCTTCGAGCTTTTTAATCATTTGAGTCTTCAGCGTCCAAGTTTCTACTCCGTACATTAACACCGACCACACATAACACTCCACGAATCTCAACCTGATGACAAGGTTTAAATTTCTGTTTGTGAGCAATGTGGAATATTTCATAAATGCATTTCGAGCCATTTCAATTCTGATCTTAATTTCCTGATCAGGGTCCATTTCAGAATTTATGGTAGAGCCGAGATATTTGTATTTTTGGACCTGCTCTATTCGGTTCCCATTTACTGTCAGAATAGGGTTAATATTTGGGTTTTTGCTTATGACCATCATTTTAGTTTTCTGCGTGTTTATAGCAAGTCCCACTTCTTCACACTCTCGACTGACTCCTTCCAACAGGGTTTGAAGATCTTCTGCACTCTCCGCCATTATGGCAGTATCATCGGCGAATCTTAGGTTGTTAATCAATGTCCCTCCAATGTTTACTCCCTCAGGTCTCTCGTAAAGTGCTTTTTGAAATACAAACTGAGAGTATAGATTGAACAGTTGTGGTGATAGAACGCAGCCCTGGCGAACTCCTTTTTGAATCTCGACTTCATCAGTCTCGATGTCCCCAACTCGAACCACTGCCGTTTGATTGTAGTAGATATTTTTTATTAATTGTATATCACTTGGGTCCAATTTGATGCTCTTTAAGTTCTCTATAAGTTTGTCGTGTTGGACTTTATCAAAGGCCTTTTGAAAATCAATGAAACAGACATACACATCTTTATTGTATTCTCTACATTTCTGTAGCATTACTGTGATGGCAAATAAAGCCTCTCTAGTTCCCAGACCTTCTCTAAAGCCAAACTGCGTCTCATCCAGTTGTTCCTCGCATTTTCGATATATTCTCTGTTGGATTATCCTCAAGAGTACCTTCAGAGTATGACTCATCAAACTGATTAGCCGATACTCATCACAGGACTTGGGGTTGTTCTTTTTAGGCAGAGGGATGAAGACCGATTTAAGCCAGTCTTTTGGGATTTCTCCTGTTTCGTAAATTTTATTGAGCATTATTGTGAGTTGAGTTAAGTTTCTATCGTCTAAGGCCTTCAAGAATTCTATTGGTATATTATCAGGTCCGGTCGCTTTTCTGCTCTTTGATGTTTTTATAGCATACTCCACTTCTGATTTTAAAATACATAGCTGTTCCGCCTGGTTGCTCTCATCTCTGACGTCATCTCGTCTTGCTGCAAATAGATGTTCAATGTATTCCTTCCAAGTTTGTCTTTTGCCTTCTTCTGTTAACTGTATATCTCCCTGTGCGTTTCTTGTGATCATCGGTATTCTTTTTTTTTATTTCCAGTTAATTCCTTTAACTTTTTATGTAGATTAAAATAATCATGTTTATTGTTCAGTTGTTCCATTTCACGGCAATTCTCCTCCATCCATGTCTCTTTGGCTTTTCTTATGCGGTGTTCTATTTGTCTTTTTGATTGTTTATATTTTTGCGGGTCAGTGTTTTTGTATTTACGCTTTTCCTCTATAAGGTTTATGATTTCCTGTGTCATCCAGGGGTTTTTCGTATTATGTTCTCTTCTGCCTACAACTTGGTCCGCGGCAGTCAACATTGTAGATTTGATTTGGTCCCAGGCCATGTCGATATTTGTCGCTGATGCTTCCAAAAACTCACTTGCTATTGAGTCGTTAAACTCCTTCTGATACTGCTGTTGTTTGAGCTTTTCTGTGTTTATTATCTTCGGTTTTATTATCCTTTGCAGCTTCCTTAGTCTCACTTTTACGTTGGCTACAAGCAATTCGTGGTCAGTGTCCGCATCTGCACCTGGGTAGGTTTTAGCACTCTCAATGCTATTCCTAAACCGTCTGTTGACACAAATGAAATCAATTTGATTCCTTATGATCTTCTCTTTGCTACTTCTTGGTGATGTCCAAGTATAGAGTCGTCGAGGTGGTAGCTCATAAAAAGTATTCGCAATAACTAAATCTTTCTCCTGACAAAACTCTATGAGTCGTTCCCCTCTCTCATTCCTATCTCCCAGTCCGAAGCCACCAACAGTATTCTCGATCCTTCCCTTGCCAACCTTAGCGTTGAAATCCCCCATTATCACGTTAATTTCATGTTTCTTCAACTTTTTAGTTAGCTCGTTTAGGTCTGAGTAGAACTTCTCTATAGTTTCTTCATCGCTGTCGGCTGTGGGAGCATATACCTGTATCAGGTTGGTGTTTATAGGCTTTGTACGCAACTGGATCAGCATCATTCTTTCATTATAGGGCACGAAATCAGCAACATATTGTTTGAGTTCTTTTTTTTATCATAATACCCACTCCATGTTGGTGTTCGCCGTTCTGACATCCAGAATAGTACAGTACCACATTATCGCTATTACATTCTCCAGCATTTGGCCATCTAACTTCGCTGAGACCAAGGACTTCTATGACTGAGAGATTAATCTCTATGACTGAGAGATTAATTGTAAGAAATTTGAGGCGTTTTTATTCGAAAATACCACGAGCTGCGAAAAAAACATTCCACCGGGTCGCTAAATCGGTCCTGCCAACTGAGAAAGGTCGCCGGAGGTGAAAACTTATCCTTTCTTGGCCTTTTCATTCGCCAAAAACCTCTTTTTCGTGTTGGCGATTTATCAAAGTGCGAGTCGCCGTTCGATGGTACCCAGTGTCGTACCGAGCGCGGCTGCAAAATAATCACATCAAACATTAATAACTTTATATACCGTGGGTAAGCGCTTCTGCTGCCCCTTTGTACCATTATTATAACTTGTCACGTGAGGTGGTCTAAGAACGTGGCGATGTAACCAGTTGTTCTTTCGATTTCGTGGTGTCTATATTAATGGAGGTGTGTGAATTAGTCAAAAAAAAATGAGTAAAATCAATGACAAATAGTTATGCGCGAAGTGCTACTTTGGTGATCGATAGTTGAATTGTTTAACAAAGCGTAGCCGAGTTTAAAAATTATTCGAGATCACTAAAGTAGTTCGCGCACGAGTTGCAAACAACATTTTTTCTACAAACATTAAAATAGGGATATCCCTAAAAATTATTATTATGATATTATTGCTTCGAAAAAAAAGTGTGACCTTGGAATGTATGTTTCTTTTTATTACTGAACATCGTCATCGATTTCCTTTTAGGTCGTTTTAATACTTGGTATTTCTGGTGCTTGCCGCCGTGAGGAACTTACTAAAATGACGGTCGATAACATAGAAGATAAAGATTCAATTTTGATCGTTAAAGTACCCGATACAAAAACAAACATAGACCGAGTCTTTACAGTGTCAAATTTGAACTATATTGAGATTTACCGAAAATACGCAGCTCTTCGTCCAAGAAATAAAAGATGTGTTAACCAAGTGGTCGGCATAAATTCTATTGGTAAGATGCCTAGCATAATAGCAAAACACTTGAAGCTGCCAGATTATGAGGCCTACACTGGGAATTGTTTCCAGAGAACTTAGCCACACTCCTTGCTAATGCAGGGCGTGATATATTTAGTTTGAAGCGCCACGGAGGATGGAAATCTTCGACAGTGGCCGAGGGATACGTCGAGGATTCTATCAACAATAAAATTCAAATATCAAATAAAATTTTAGAGTGTCAAATACCGGGATCAAGTACCTCTACATCAAAATCGGATAGTGTCTCAAGTCCCAAAACCCCCATATCTCAAGCAAAATCATAACTATCTAGTTTGGGATTAAATATTGGTTCGTGTACTGGTTGTACTATTAATGTTAATGTTGTAAATAATAACTAGAATATGCATTAGTGTTAAGTTTGATATTTGTTATTTGTTTATTCTTGAATATTTCGATATAAAAAATTAGTTATGATTTAGTTCTTCATTTTCCAAAAATCAAAATTCCAAAATCCCATATAATTTATATGCAGTGTGCGAAATAGGCATTTCGCGCATTACTTCGCGCACCGTGTCATGGTAACGTAGGAAAATGAAAAGAAGTGTCACTTGGCACATTGCTATCAATTCGCGAACCTTGTCATTATTTGACGTTTGTAGGAAAAAATTATTTTAAATAACTTTTCCAACCTTGGACATATGGATCAGTTGAAAGAATTAAAATGGTCCAATTTCCTACTGTTTTAAGATAATCGTCTTTATACATATTTATAAAATATTGTTTTTTCCAGTTTAGAAATGAATCAAGTCATACTTAACACGCATTAAGCAAGTTTTCTTCTCCAGCTTGTTTTATTTTAATTAAGTAACATTAAAAAACGTTAACTCTCATTTTCTCCATAATAATTATCTTCTAGGACTTGATTCAGTTCACTTCTGAACCTCACATATACAACTTAGTAACCATCAATTCGAAGTTTGTAAAAGAATGTCTACTATAGAGAAGGTCCTTTTTTAGCTTATATAAGGGGGCTTTTAAACTATTTAAAAAAAAACGAAGAAGATTACTTTAGAATATCTTCTGGTACTTTAAGTTATACTCTGTTTTTTTCTCAGGTAAGATTTCGACAGACGATGACAGAAAAAAAGCAGATGACCTCCATACCAATCCATTTATTTAACTAAAAAAAATTCTAATATTTTTTAAGTTAACTATGGATGGGTATATATAAAAATCCGTCATCTCTTGTTGTTTTTAACCAGTTTTATTGGTTTCTTTCAAAAATGACAGATCATATTTCAATATTATTGGTTCAACGGAACGATGACCGACAAACGGACGCCGATGCGTATGAATTCGACTTGAGATTTTTGAGAGAGCTTTTTCTCTTGCCAAATTATAGGTTATAATTTTGTGTCAAATTATGTCAAATAGAAATGATAAATATTTTGCATTTTGGACTGTATTATTACGCGTGTTTCGTGTTTTTTAAAATAAAGTGGAGGAAAACTCGAGGAAAAATTAAGTGTTGACCCAAACCATAGTTTAAAGTTAATATTCGGTACTCAGAGAGACAGTTTGCCAGAGAGTTGTATTAGCCACAAATAAAGTGTGTATACCATCTCGTATATGGTACCAAAAACTGGAGTATCTGTAAAATAGCAGCACACGATAGGTAAATAATAAATTTTAGTACTGCAGAGAGATAATGTCAATAGGTACCTACTGGTTTAGAAAGATTAAAATTAAAGTTAATTATCCAACTTTTAAGGTATAAAATTCAGTAAGTGTTATTATTAATAATATATTTTGTTTTATTTATTCCTTTACAATACTTTCTTTTTATTTTTTCATAAGTTATATTGATACAGTAACAATAAATGCAGGAACTTGCTTGAGGTTGAAACACGGTTTGAAAACAGGAAATCTTTTTATATCTTTTTTTGTATGTGGTGTTTTTTTTTAAATACACCCTTCTTGTTTTGTATTAACACATACTGTAATTGTTTTTAATAAAATAACTCGATTAGATTTTTTCAATTTTTTTCACAATATTTTGAACTCAAATTTTAAATATATTAATTTTCTGCTATGTGTTCCAATAATAATACCAACTTATTTCTTTGTAAAATAAAATAAACTTCTTTGAAAATAAAATGACAGAAGCACCTATAACTGTTAAAGATCTTGTCGTTGGACAGGCTATGTATAAATCCTCATAGGTCGACTGGATGGTACTGAATAGGCCGTGGTTATGTGGTACCGCCCCATGCACCCAGCAGAGTTTCGTATTCTTGTTGTGAACGCCATCCAGGTCATTGAAGTCGAAATTTATGACGTACTATAAATTACCATAAGAAAAAAGCGTTGACGATTTTATTGAAATTTATCGTCGCTGGTTTATTATCATAATAACGATATTGTTTGTTATTATTGTGGACATTAATAAACGATTATGTCGGCGGCTACTTATAACTACCGACGAAGATATTTAGAGGAACATCTTCGCATGTTTTTTTTTTTTATTTTTGCATTTTACTTTTTGTAGAAATAAGATAGACGAAGGGTATAGTTTTATTGTACAGGGGGAGTGTTAAATAAGTACGCATTTTTTTAAGGGTGTTATATTTCGATCCCAGAAACCAAGAATTTTTCGAATTTTATTATGATTTTTTTTAATTTTCAGTTAAAAAATATAATATCTTGAATATATGGCAACATAAATATGTACCTACTCATTAAATTTAGAAGAACGAGAAAAAGAGAAAAAATCCAGTGGTTCTCAAAATTTAAGTAAAAAATCATTTTTTTTTAATTTTCAATGTAAAATAACTAGGCTGTTTTGGAGTTATTTAATACCGGTAAAAATATGTTTTTTTTTAATCGAGATCTACAAGTCTTGAAAAGATATGCACTTACTTTTTACTCATCCTGTAGAATATATTCTCTGAAATTATAGTTATACTAGCGTGTACCCGCGACTTCGTTCGCGTCGAATTAATCATTTGTAATGGTGATGATAAAGCAAAGCAAGAATTTCCATTAACATACAAACTGGATCAGGATTTTATATATTAGTATAGATTTGAGGGGCGTTTTCACCACCTAGGAATTTGAGATTCGAGAAACCCCTCCTTATCGAACCTTTACACCCCACAGTCAATCCGTTTGCCAAAAATCAGCTTTAAACGTCAAGCAGTTTAAGCAGAATCGTGATTACTCAATGGTCATATTTTATGAAACACCCTGTATAAATTTATAAAAAATCTTAAAATATGTAAAACAACAAAATAAAATATACGTGTTTAAGAGTTTTTCCGAAAAACTCACCGGTTTTTAAATAAAAAATATTTTAATATTTGAGGGATAGTTTCACCCCCTTAGAATTCGAGTTTCGAAAAATCCCTTCTTATCGAACCTCTACACCCTAAAGTCAATATGTTTTCCAAAAATCAGCTTTTTACGTCAAGCGCTTTAAGCAGGATCGTGATTAATCAATGACCAGATTTTTCGAAACACCCTGTATATATTTTTAAAAAATCTTAGAATATATAAAAAAACAAAATAAAATATACGTGTTTAATCGTTTTTTCGGAAACTTGACCGTTTTTTAAATAAAATATATTGTAATATTTGAGGGGTGGTTTCACCCCTTTAGAATTGGAATTTCGAAAAATCCCTTCTTATCGAACCTCTACACCCTAGAATCAATCTGTATGCCAAAATTGAGCTTCTTACGTTGAGTGGTTTGAGCAGGATCGTGATTAATCAGTGAGTCAGTCACTTAAGGATTTTATATATTAGTATAGATGATAATCTTGATAACATAAATATATACTCATTAAATTTAGAGGAAAGGAAAAAGAGGAAAAATCCAGTGGTTCTCAAAATTTAAGTAAAAAATCATTTTTTTTTTAATTTTCAATGTAAAATAACTTAGCTGTTTTGGAGTTATTAACAGTAAAAAATATTTTTTTTATCGAGATCTACAAGTCTTGAAAAGACGTGCACTTATTTTTTACTCATCCTGTAGAGTATATTCTCTGAAATTATAGCTATATAATGGTTTACTTGTTGGCACTAATGATAACAATTTATTTTATCAAATAGAGTAAAAAACACCGAATTTTTCTGAATGAGCTCATTCTTTAACAAGTGTATCTACAAAATATTTAGAATTCTTAACAGACAATTAGATAGATGTTTTTCCTATTCTTGGCTGGACAGTTTGAAGAATATATCTATTTAAGAAGAATTTACTTAAATCTACTCTTGAACAAGTGATAGGTCTGAGTGGCACACCATATTTATGAATTTTTGGTAATCCATAAAGAAGTGGTAGTTTGCTATCCATAGCATATATACAATAACTTCTTTAAATTTAAATAGTGGGAGATTGATTTAAAAACGGTCACAGATTCTTTCTGGACCCCCATCATATATGACAAAACATTCGAAACCTATCAAACGATAACGATTACTTTGCCCACATAACGTAACTCTATACCTACCACGACTACCATCTAATGGTCAACACGCCCACCTATAGTCCGGTAATACTCCAGCCTACCTATTTATCAGCGTGGTAAGAACTCGAACAAAAAACCGTTTAGGTTTTCGACTAATCGCGATATTTGATAAATGAACTCGAGTTTTCGTGATACAGAAATGCGAGACGCTTCTGAGATACACCAGGCGTGATTGAAATGGACCACACCAGGTTGGAAGCGCTAATCGTGGCTTTCTATAAAATCTAATCGTTTTTATTGTTGTTTTGAGGACTGTTTTAAGAACTGGAGTAGAATTAATGGGTTCGTTCTTTTCTTCTGTATTAGATAAGCTGAGAGTTATGCTTTTAAATTGATTTGTTAATCAAGAATTTCTCTTTTTTGTATTAGGTCAGAAAGAGTTAAAAAATGATTTTTATATTGTGAAAACAGCCTTTATACGCAAATAAACAGTATTGTTTATTTGTTTCTGTTTGATATTAACATAACTCATTAAAATTAATGTAATAACTATTTGAAAACTCCTATAGGTCAGTTATCAGCTTCCGAAGTTCAATTTTATCACACCAAAGTGATTTATTTACAAGTTATGGCCTTCAGTCAACAAATCAATGTATATTGGATATTCTATATTCTATCATTATCATCATCATCATTTAGCTTATTCCGTCTACTACTGAAAAAAGTCTCCCTCAACTCTAGCTATTTCTTTCTATTTTGTGTCACTTGAATTCAGTTTTCAGTCACTCTCTTAATATCATCTATCCAACGGGAGGTCTTCCTCTGCTTCTATAGGTCCCGTGTTTTGGTCTCCATTCCACAAGTCTCTTTGTCCACCGTCCATCTGTTATCCTCGCCACATTAAGATTTAAGACAGATATCACCACCTCCCTTACTTCTATTCGATTTCGTATGCTATGATTGGGTATTTTATCCCTAAGTGTAACTCCCAACATGGACCTTTCCATTTTCCGTTGCATAACTTGTATTCTATGTATGTTTCTTTTTTTTTCAAAGTAAATGTTTCAGCTCCATACGTGAGGACAGGCAAGACACACTGGTTAAAGACCTTTCTTTTTAAACGTATTAGAAGATCAGATCTCAATATATGCTTTAGTTTACCGAATGCCGTCCACGACAAACCTATTCTTCCTAGAATTTCGTGTGTCTGATTATCCCTTCTAATACCGATCTCATGTCCTAAGTATGTTTGGCTATAATTGCATATTATATTTGCGCAGATTATGTGGTATTATTAAGTATTATAAATAACATAGAGGACTGAACTTAGCCTTCTTACTTCTTAATTGACGTAGGTCCACTAATTCCTACGTGACAGTGACAGCTGACAATCATTCGGTAAAAGCCCATGTTCGTACCAAGAGCAAAAACGGATTAATTATTTTAATTAATTCAGCTTTTAAAATACTAACTTGTTTACTCTTACTACTTTGTAATTTTCAAATTTGACATAAGCTTCAACCGTTGTCCAAATCTTTTCATGTGTTCTTACCTTTTTAAACAACTTAGAACTACCTAGCTATTTATGTTTCAGAGCCTTAATCTATAACACCCTATGGAATGGTTTACCAAAGCACGGAATTTTAAAACCATTTAATCCTAAGTTAAAGTGCAACTTGAGGATAACTTTTTAAATTAAAAATGCTTGAAAAATCAAAAAATATTTTACGTTTTATGTCGTTCTTATTTGAAGGATTCCAGTGACCTAGAAACAACAATATATCGCTATTTCTGATTCCGATACTATATTAAGATTTTCTGAGGTTAATGATTGAGCATCGCCGCCACTGCTTGAGCTAAAGCCCAGAGGCGTAGCAGACGTCGTAAATCTGGTGCCGCGTCGTCGATAATTCAGCTGGAAATAGGGCGGTCGACACCTCGGTAACGACCGTTATTAGCCGGGCCCCGCTACGCATCGCCCAAATTATCTATTTTCTCGCTGTCGATGGCCTAACTAATTGCGACAACCTGTACCGTAAATTTTCGGCTCTTTACCGACTCCCGGTTGGCTGTTTTTCGATCGTCTTCGGCTCCGTTTCATCCGGCAACTTTCGTACATACAGGATGTTTCAAAAAACATCGGTCCGATTCTAGCTAAAGGGTGTTAGTCTTAATATTTTTTCGATTTATTATACTTTTCTTCCAAGTACCTTTTAGCGTTTCGAATAAAATTTTGAGGGTAAAAGTTACTTTAAATGCGACATATTTTAAAGCTAAAAAAATGTCGATAATTTTATCAGGGACGTGCATATGGATTATCACTGGAATATTTTCCAAAAAAAAACATGAGCGCCACTGACTTTTTACTTTTCATATCAAAATTGTATAAGCCGTTTAATACCAATTAAAAGTTAGGTATCTCTTGATATTTTGTCGAAGCCTCCTTGATGAGATAAACGCAATTTTATTAATCACAATTAATAAAATTAAAATAAAAATAAAATTAATAAGTTATATATTTTATCTAATTTATTATTAAATATTATTACTATTAGTTATTATTACTATTAATCTAACCTACAGTAATTTCAAATAAAAAAATAATGCTATTTAAGATAATTTAAAAAACCTAATTTTAAAAAGTTTTAACATCCTGTAACTCTAAAATTATGCATTTTCACACCCAACTTTTTTTCATATTTTTTTATGAGGAATCAATGAGTACTTATTTAAAACTTTCTTAAGTTAATAATATTACTTTTTTTTAAAGGTTGCTATTAGACTTGGATCAAGGCAAATTAATAAAATTGCGTTTATCTCATCAAGGAGGCCGAAATGGACAAAATATCAAGAGACAACTTTTAATCGGCGTTAAACTGCTTACACTATTTCGCTAACAGGAAAAAAGTCAGTGGCGTAAATGCTTTCTTTAGAAAAATACTTCAGTGATAACCCACATGCACGTTCCTGGTGAATATGTCGACACATTTTCAGCTTTAAAATATTTCACATTTATAGTAACTTTTACCCTCAAAATTTCATTCGAATCGTTAAAAGTACTTGGAAGAGAATTGTAATAAATCGTAAAAAATACTAAAACTTTAACATCCTGTAGCTTCGAAACAAAGCAGAATCGGACCTATGTATGTTGCTATGAAAAATAAATCTTATTTTTACGTGAGAAATCTCTCCACAAATCTCTCCACGAGCACATGTTTTTTGAAACACCCAGTATAAATTCGTCAAAAAAAAATTTTACGTAAAAAAATTTTTCGTCAAATTTAAGGTATAAGTATTTGATACTTTTTTCCAAATACAGCCTATTGCTGCCTTCCCGTTACCCTACGCCACAGGTCTCGATTTAGTGCATCATCAGCTTCTAGGTTACGAGCTTCCATTGCTTCCTTAACCGTTCCGTTCCAGGATTTTCTAGGTCTGCCTCTCTTTCTTCTACCCTGGGGAGTCCATTGAAAAACTTTTCTTGGCCACCTGTTCTCCGGCATACGTAGAACATGTCCAAACCACTTTAAGCTGGATTTTGCAATTCGATCTAGCACTGTCTCCTCCGATGCATTCATGATACGCCTGACCTCGATGTTTGTCTTTTTTTCCATCCTAGCGCTCCTTCTAAGATAGTCCATTTCAACAACTTGGATTTTGCGCTTCGTATCTGCACTCAAAGACCATAGCTCTGAACCATAGCAAAGAACTGACTCCACCAATGTTCGTCCAAGTCTCTTTTTAGTTGTTGCAGACAAGTTTCGGTCCCACCAGAGGCTATTAAGACAACCAATAACTTGTTTGCTCTTCTGAATTCGGGTTTGTATTTCTTCTTTGCCCAAACCCTTGTTGTTGATAGTAGCATCCAGGTATTTAAATTTGTCTACTTGTTGAATCTGGACGTTATCATCTATGAAGACTTCAAAACAAGCGTTGGAATTGACAGCTAAGTATTCTGTCTTTCTTAGACTAACCTGAAGTCCCCATTTGTTATATTCTTGGTAAAGCCTCTTAGTCATGAACTCCAGATCGAAAGAGTCCTGCGCAATCACGACCTGATCGTCTGCAAAGCTCAGAGTAAACAGTATATCTTCCCCAATGGGTATTCCCATGCCTTGGCATCTCCTCTTCCATTGCCTAAGGGCTACTTCAACTTAAGCATTGAAGATTAGAGGTGATAAACTGCATCCTTGTCGCAACCCTTTTGTGGTATTTATTGGATTGGATAGCCTGTGTCCTATCTTAACGTACGCTTTATTTTCTTTATAGAGCTCTTTTATTATCTTAAGTAGAGGTCTATCTACTTCTAAAATATTCAAGGCTTCCCATATCTTGTTGCGAGGTATAGAGTCGTACGCTTTCTCCAAATCAATAAACGCTAGATGGACTTCTTGATCTACTGCTATCTTTTTTTCCATCACCTGCTGTAGGACAAAGAGGTTATCTGTGCAAGATTTCGCCGGTGTGAATCCGTTTTGATCTTCCGAGATTTTGTCACCAATATTATCCCTGAGCTTACCCTGCAGAACTTTTCCAAAAAGCCTGCTCACTGAACTGTTAATGCTCAGGCCTCTATAACAACCGGAGTTGTTGCGATTTCCCTTTTTAAAGATAGACACTATATGAGCCACTCTCCATTCTTGGGGTAGTTTATTTTGCAGACAGCACTGGTTGAACAGCTCTGCCAGGCGCCAGCGCAATTTCTCGGTCCCACACTTTAACAATTCTACTGCAATGTTACCAGGACCTGGTGACCGTCCATTTTTCATTATTTTGAGACTTAGATGTACTTCTCTTTCGCTGATCGTTAAAGTGCCCGCAAGGTTGTCTTCCTCTGTCTGCAGATTGGAATTCTGGTCGGTTTTCTGTTAGTAATTCTGCATAGTAGTTGCGCCATTTTCCTATATCAATTTTATTCAAGAGCTTGTCCGTTTGATTGGTTTTTTAAATTGTATATAAATATAAATTTAAAACACCCTCTACAATAATCTCGTGAGTAAATTTTCCTATCACATTATTTTACGATCAGTACCATGACTCCTGAGCATTGTGTTTTTTGATTCATGTCCACAAATGTCTTGGTTAATTTTTAAGAACGAAATGAACTTTACCATTTCGAAGAGTTAGATGCCCAAGTACTTTGTTAAGTACTACAATTTATGTAGGCCTTAAATTTAATATTCTTTAAATCACCCGCATGCCAGTAGAAGTCTTCTAAAACATCTTATTACAGATTTTAATAAGATTTGAACAGAAATATAAATTCTACAACTTAACTGCATTAGAACTACATAATTAAATTTACTTAAGGTGGGTCATACACGTTACTACCCCACGATGGTTTTAACAAACATTAAAAAGCAAAAAAAGATACTAATTAATTTTAATAATTTTCACAACTCGCTGCTCCCGACATATCAAATGACGTCAGTTCATTTAAAATGACATATAGACGTCCAGGCCATCCCCTTGTTTCTGTCGGGCTTTGTTCGTCATTAATCTTATTCGAACAGGTGTATTGTCGGTGAGGAACGAGCCCAAAACGTACGTTTTCGGGCGTGTGTACAGCTGCTTGAATACTTAAGTAGTCGTACTAAATGATATTCGAAATATAGGCAATTTGCGGCAGAGTTACAACCCACAGAATTTAATATTACTTGTTGGATATTACATATTAATGTAAATTACCACCAATGTGTTGTAGATTGTAGATGGGTACGGGGGAAGATATAATAATTCATCGTACAGTATCAGAACTTTGACATAATCAAGTATCTGATGAGACGGTTTTATAGAGGTTAGTTCTCCATCTCCGATATCAGTCGTACCAAAGTGAAATTTCTTCGAGTGTTTTAGACTGTTGGAGGATTCCCATTCCAGGTTACGGGTAAAGTGTTCCAGGTTCTTGAGTTCCGCTTTAAGTTGATTTTCACTTGGGAAGCAGAACGGTTATGGTCCAGTTAATGCAGTGTTTGTTCCAGTTCTAGCTAGATTATTTGCTTTTTCATTACCGTTTAAGGAAGGCTTTATTTTCTTTGCCTAATTTGTTCTGCATCTCTAGGCATTCTTTAACCAACTTCGAATTGATGGTTACGAGTCGATCGCTTTTAAGCTGTACGCACACTGGTGCGATCATGGCCGCGATCACGATCTCTACGCGGCCGCGGCCAAAAGTTGCTGAAGAATACATATGAGCCGTTTCACATTGGCGCGATCGAGTTTTGGAGACGAAGCGGTCTGGCGGCGTTGTATTCTGCGGTGGCGATCAGATGCAACTTGTCGAGTTTGATTGCGTGATCGCGACCCAATTGATAGGAATTTTCATTTTCAATTAGTTATTTTGTGTGTTTTTCTTGTTCCAATTTAGAAATGGAGTTAACAGAGCAGCTAATTAAGGCTGTAAAAACACTAGCATGTGTTTGCATCACAGGAGCCATGAGAACATGTCCAACAGCAGCAATGGAGGTCATTCTAGATCTAACACCACTGCACATTGTCATTGGTAGATATGCCAATGCGACAATGATTAGAATGGTCACTAACGGAATTAGTACTGGGAGAATTGTCAGATCAGGGGCTTGGAACACCCTCAAAAAGGAAATACCACTTCTGCAACTCCCAGTGGACGATATGCCAAGAACGTACAACTTTGACAAACATGTCAATGTAGTATTGAGCAATAAGAAGGATTGGAAGAGCGAAACGCTTGCCCAGCAGTTAAAAGACCATACCATAACTTGGTATACTGATGCTTCCAAAACCAATACGGGAACAGGGATCGGAGTGTTTGCGCCGAGAGCTAATTACTCCGAACCAATGGGCACTTACCCTAGTATCCTACAGGCAGAAATCTACGCTATCGAGAGATGCGTACAACTTATCTTAGATAGGAACTATCGGAAACAAGAAATAGCCATCTTATCTGATAGTCAAGCAGCGTTAAAGGCGATCAACTCAGTATCAATCGATTTGAAATTGGTCAAAGAATGCATAGAGAAGCTGAATAAATTAGGCAAAGAAAACAAAGTCCTCCTACACTGGGTGCCTGCTCACCAAGGGATAGAAGACAATGAAAAAGCAAATAATCTAGCTAGGAAAGCAGCGAACACTCCACTAACTGGACCAGAACCGTTCTGCTTTCCAAGTGGTAACCAACTCAAGGCGGAACTCAAGAACTTGGAAGATTCCATCCGCAACCTGGAATGGAAATCTTGCAATGGTCTAAGACACTCGAAGAAGTTTCTGAGAGCTTATGATCAAGAAAAATCACAGATCTTCCTGGGTCTGAGTAAGAACAATCTTCGGATTGTCACGGGGTTTTAACAGGACACTGTCTCCTCAATGAACACCTCAGTAGATTGAAACTAAGAAGAAACGGCGAATGCAGATTCTGTGGGGAAGATGGTGAAACACCAGTACACCTCATCACTGAGTGCGCCGAGACGACAACCATTCGTGCCATGAATTTTGGTACGACTGATATTAGAGATGGAGAACTACCCTCTATAAAACCGTCCTAGATACTGGCTTTTGTCAAAGCCCTGGGACTGTATGATGAGTTATGATTCAAGAAAGGGGGACACAATGGATCTGTAAGGTCGAAGTGATTAACCCCCCTCCCACTCATTCTAAATTCTAAAATTCTAAGGCTGTAAAGATACACCAAATTCTGTATGATTTATCCAAGGATATTATGTATACATTTTTATTGTTTAAGTTTAAATATTGTATGTAAATATTTATGAATTTTTTTTTCGGTATACATAATTCACATTTTTAATTTGTACCTGTGTATACCTACAGGCTGGCGCATTACATATAGGTACGGCGGTGAACGTGAACGCGTTAGTGTGTGCTAGAATGACCGCTCATGTTATCGCTGCCCTGATCGTGATCGTGGCCGTGATCGCACCACTGTGCGTGTAGCTTCTAAGGCGACTTTACCCCCGTGCGTGGGGCAGTTTCCAGTGATGACACCTACAATTATATGGTTCTTTTTTCTTTTTGTGCTCTAGTAGTTGTTTTGTCTTTTTCTATCTACCACTGGCTACAGCCTTCGAGCTGTAGCGCAGTCCTCACGGTGTTGTCACGTCTCTTGCTGTTTGGCCTTAATGGTAGTTCCTATAATTTCTTTCAGTGTATTGATCGTCACAAGTGGTGGATCATCTGCCACGGCCTCTTCCCTGGGCTCTTATTTGGAGTCTGTCTGCTTCTTACATACATGTTTTAACTTTACCCTATTTTAAAGCTGTAATTACTCACGACGCAAACGTCGTTTTCTTTTTTATCCCGTCCTAAGGCCCGATTCACACGAATTAACTTCGATCGCGTACGTCGTCGGCGTCGCTGCTCCTGCTGATTTATTCGCCAGTCGACGCGTCTCTGGACTCTCCTCTCCCGTCGCAAACGACCGGCGGACAAATGGACCGAGTGTACGGCAGAAATCGTCCGTACGACCCCGACTCATTAGCCTATGAAGGGAGCCCATTCAACGTCCCGCGCTCCGACTAATTTCGAAAAGAACGGGCCGAAAAAAAAAACGGCGACGAGATCGTATCTCGCGAGGGGTTTATGTAGGTGACGTGCTAGGCATCGACTAGCCATAAAGGTACGTTCTCGCAGTCGATTTTACTTGAACGATTTTATTGGTCAAGCAAAATCGAATAAAAATGTGTTTGTGAATCATGTCTTCGATTTGTTCTTCTGTATGATGGGTGGAGACACAAAATAGATCTGTAAGGTCGTGGTGATTAACCCCCCTCCCAAACATTTTATAATCTGTCCGACGACAAAACCCTTGACAGTGATAGATGTGTCTGTCATTTTAATTTCAAATAGTTTATTTTATTTTACAAAGAAATAAGTTGGTACAATTGGAACGCATAGCAGAAAATTAATATAAAATTTGAGTGCCAAAAAAACTGTATAAAACTGAAAAAATCTAATCGAGTTATTTTATTAAAAAAAAATTACCGTATGTGTAGATATAAAACAAAGAAGGGTGTATTTTAAACAAAACACCACATACCAAAAAATATATAAAAAAGAAATATTTCTTACTTTCATACTCAAGCAACTTCCTGCATTTATTACTTATTACATTTGTCATTATAACTTATGTACAAATAAAAAAAATAATATTACGAAGGAACAAATAAAACAAAATATTTTAATAATAATAATATTTACTGAATTGTATAGCTTAAAAGTTGGTTAGTTAAGTTTAATCTTAATTTTTTAATAGCAGTACCCTTTGACATTATCACTCTGTAGTAGTAAAATTTATTATTTACCTATCGTGTGATGTTATTTTACAGATAGTCCAGTTTTTGGACCATACACGAGATGGTTTACAAAATTTATTTGGGGTTAACACAATTCTCTGACAAACTGTGTTTTTGGGCACCAAATAATAACTGTAAACTATAGTATGGGTTAACACTTAATTTTTCCTCGAGTTTTCCTCCACTTAATTTTAAAAAACACGAAACACACAAGTCCAAAATAAAAAATGCATTATATTTATATTTGATATAATTTGACACAAAACTATAACCTATAATTTGGAAAGAGTTTGACAATCCTCAATAATCTTAAGTCGAGTTCATACGCATCGGCGCCGGCGTCCGTTTGTCGTTTATCGTTCCGTCAAACCAATAATATTGAAACATATGATCTGTCGTTTTTGAAATAAACCAATAAAACTGATTAAAAACAACAAGAGAAAGTGGCTTGCCCCTACAACTTTTTTATTTTTTCAGATAAAAAAACGAGATTTGGTATGTTTGTATATGACATAAATCAGGATTGATCCTGACGTATCCAGTTGTTTTCGGTCATTTCCTGTTTTACCGGAAATGACTACGACTTTTGATTTTTAAATGGCACCCTCTGTATTTCTTACATTATTCGATAGAAAATGACACTCTGAATGGAATGACATATCATATGTCAACTTTTGACATATTCGTTCAAAAACAAATTGTATTTTAAATTTCAATCTAGAGTGCCATGGGGCTGTGTTAAAAACATTAATTTTTAATCACGGAGCCTTGGAAAAATATATTTGATTGCGTGACCGTCTAATGTTTTTAGTGTCTTTTCTTGGCCGGTTAAGAGATGACCATATCGTATTTTTAATCATATCTCATTTTTTTCAAATGGAACGAGGGTGGCTCATTAGCATATTTGGAAAAAGCATTTTTTTACGAATAATTTGATGCCACACACTTGGTATTTCGAGTCAAATTATCGTTATGAACCGCATGTTATAATTTCAAATAAACCATATGCGAAAATGTCAAAAGTTGACATTTGATATGTCATTCTATTCAGAGCGTCATTTTCTATCGAATAAAGTAAAAAAACACCGAGCGTGCCATTTAAAAATCAAAAGTTGTAGTCATTTCCGGTGAAACCGGCAGTGACCGAAAACAATTAAGTATGTCAATCAATCCTAATTTATGTCATATACTAACATACCAAATCTCGTCGTCTTATCTGAAAAAATAAAAAAGTTATAGGGGTGAGCTACTTATTATTGAGGGGTGAGCAGCTTTATTAGGGGTGAGACGCACCCGGTATATACCCATCTATAGTTAACTTACCATCTACTCATCTATAGTTAACTTAAAAAATATTAGAAACATTTTTTAGTGAAATAAATGGATTGGTATGGACGTCATCTGCTTTTTTTCTGTTCTCGTCTGTCGAAATCTTACCTGAGAAATAAAAGAGTATACCATTTTCACAATGAAAGAAGCAGTTTCAGTCCAATTGATGGAATTTCAGATTCGATCTTTTTTTCGAAACTGAAAACACGTTTCTGTTTCTGGATACTAATGGTCACTGAGTCCGTTTGTTGGAAAACCTCCTTTAACATGACCATAATGACCAAGTCTGTCGAGGGAGATAGAAAACTCGATGCCGGCCACGACACCGCTATAACTACGAAACCCGGACGCTCCCAAAAAACCAAAACGACGTCTATTTTCGGTTATAGATGTCGCCCGGCGATAACTACACGCTACCGCACCGCGTGAACCACCTTTTTTTAACCATCATTGTGTGTGCTGCGTTTGTGCGTTTCGAAAATATGAGCAGATAGCGATCGACGAGATGCAGATGATAAACCGGGGGCAATGAGAGCCAAGCTGCTGACGACCCATTGGGTAGAGCCGGAACATAATAAGGCCTTTTGTCGAGTCTAAACAAATCAATTTAGATTTTAATGAAAAGTGTGTTTTTTTTGTCGAAACCGGACATGGGGTTTGAATCAGGCTATTTTTTAACGTCAATGTCATTTTGAGAGATTTATTCTTCTTGGCTCTGTGTCACAGGAATATTTATAATAGTTTGAGCACAGTAATTTAAAATTTGAACAGTAAGACATATTTCTCTAGAAGATTAACAAAAATTACGAGACAGTAATGAAAAATAATATGTACAGGGTGGCGCCTATACGACGCGGAGGCTACAAGGAAAAGTACAGCTTGTATTGAAATGAAATTTTGTAAGCAGAGAGAGGGCAGAGAGATGGAGTGAATTATACAGTGTGTGTACATCAAAGTTGTGTTTTTTGTAATGGAACACCCTATATATTAATTCATTTTCGGATTCTAGGAGGAAAATAAAGATGAGTTTCATTAGAGAAGTATATGGCTAAAATGTAAGGTTTATGATATATTTAACAATTTTTAAAAATGAAGAACAAATTTAAAATTCCAGTAAATGCTAACTAAATTATAATTTATCCGGTATAGTGTATTATGTAGTTAAAATAACTATAGTACTTTAAATCAAATTAAAATTTGATCCGAAAAGTTATACAGGATGAGAGAAAATTAATATTAAACACTGGTCACATTTAAAAGCAATTTACTCATTTATTTTAAATACAACACCCGGTATATTACTTCCAATACTCAATGGAAAATTCATATATCTTCAAAATACTATTAAGGTTGCCTACCTTTTAAACAACTATATTTTCCTAGATAGTTTCATTTTTATGATTTTGCGTCAGTAGATCTTTATTATTTGACAAATCTAGGTACTTGTGATATACCTTTTGTTAATTTAACAAAAAATATTGTATGTAAAGTAAAATCTTCAACGGTCAGAAAAAGATACAGGTTTAAAATATATTGAAACTAGATATAAAGTATAATTATGTAACAAAAATTAGCTAGATGAAATCAAATGCTCTAAATTCTTCCATTCCTGTTCGCTGCATAAAACAATAATACTCTGTTCAAAAGATCTTTTCATATTAAGAGGCATATGTGAAGTTCGACCTCGAAAAGCAGCCACAATCATTTCTTTCAATTGTTGTCAACAATAATAGTTCCAACCCTCAACTGTAATAATAGTTGGTCGAGTTTTGAAAAAACTGTCTTTAGCATATCCCGATGAAAAAGTCAAGACTAGATAAATCGAAAGCATTTAAGTAATCTATTAATTGGTGAATTGGTGACATTGCAGTCCCCAACTAGCAGAATTATATCAATTTTCTCTGATATAGGATAAGTTTCCATTTTCGGCAAATTTCTGAGAATTCTTTTTGTTTTAACTGACACAACTTGATAACTAGTTGTTAAAGTTAAACTAATTTGACATCTATGTTGAAGTAACGTCATCACAGCCACCTAGATTTTACCAAATAACAAGATCTATTGTCACTAAATCATAAAAATAAGAATATCTAGGAAAATCTTTGTTTGAAGGGTATAGGCAACCTTAATAGTAATTTGAAGAGACATGCATTCCCCATTGAATAACGGGATAATATACTGGGTGTTTCATTTAAAATAAAAGAGTAACATGCTTTTAAATATGACCAATGTTCAATATTAATTTTGTTTCACCCTGTATAACTTTTTGGGTCAAGTTTTAATTTCATTTAGAGTGCAATCGTTATTTTAACTACATATTAGGCTATACCGGGTAACTTCCAATTTAGGTAGCTTTTATAGAAATTTAAAATTTGTTCTTCATTTTTAGAAAATGTTAAATATGTCAAAAACCTTACATTTTAGCCATATACATCCCTAATGAAACTCGCCTTTATTTTCCTCCTAGAATCCGAAAAACAATTAATATATAAGGTATTCCATTACAAAAAACAAAACTTTAAAATGTAATTTTTTTGGGACGCCCTGTAGAACTCACTATAATTTTAAGAAATGCTCTAAACTAACCTACATATATGGTCACAAAATTTCATTTCAATACAAACTATCGTTCTCCTTGGAGCCTCCGCGTCGTATAAGAGGCGCCACCCTGTATAGTAAAGAAACTTCAAAACAGCCAGGAAATCATCGTGTCTAGAATAATTGATATTTGTGACAGCTGTTATACAATGAAACGTTTTTTAAAGCTATTTAAATACAGATTCATCCTGTTTACCACATATACAGGCCAAACCGAACAACGACAAATAAAACATTCACTATACAAAGCAGAGACGGGACGAGAAATAAAAAAAAATGTAAAATTCTCGAGCTTGATCCGTGATTCCTATACGTATCGTCCGGCATACCGTAGCGTCATATCTGTGATGGGCACATCGGATGGCCGGCTGACTGGTAAAGGTCAATCTTGCAATTAGTATTACATGTAGTAAATTTATGTATTCTAATAAAAACCTACTTAAATGTTAATTTTCTTCCTACAACAAAAAATAGTAGTTTAGATTTAGGTTTTATACAACCTTTAATTGGACATCCCTGGTTTTTCCCTGATTTTGGCGTACTTGCCAAGTAGACGAGTCGTGAGAGTGCGACTTTAGAATGAGAGCTCAAAAATTGTTAATATTTAATATTGATTAAAAATAGGAAAAATAATAATATTATGAATAGTATCCATATCAATAGAAAATTGTTTATTTTCATACGCATTTATTGCTATTTTTCAATGGTAATTAGTATATGATAATATTTTTATGATCTTCTCTTATCTGTTTCAATAAGGCATCTATATGTTTGTTGATAAATAATAAGATTCATTTTTATTTCATAGAAATACTTGAAGATAATATATAATACACTTTCTTTAATTTTTATTTGTATTCTTTAAGGTCTTAGAAAAAGAATAATGTTGTAGGCAAAATTGAAACCTTACAAAATTACTTAACTTTCTGTTGGCGGCGGAAACATCTTCACCTTGCAACCACAGTAGCAAAAACCTCTTTAAAATGTCCCTTCGCATAAAAGGGCCTTATTGTACCTCAAGAGGGTTTAACTATTTAAGTATTTTTCTTGTGTCATTGTCGGCATTAGAGGATTTCTTTACCTGATCATAATTACAGTTCAGAGAACTTTGGTAAAGGGTTTGCATTCAAACTAATCGTATTCCTTTGGCTAAGTAGTCTGAAAGCTTGATAAAGTGTGTTTTTGGTTAGTTTTAGTAAAAATTGTATAATATTCTATTAATATTATACATATAGGTTACGGTTGCAGCTAAACAAACCAGCTATTGTACAATCTAACTAAAAGTGCAGTTATTTTGAAGTATAATCCGCTCATTCTTGCAAAATAGCGAATAACAAACAGCCTGCAAAAATTAATGAATTTTTTCAAAATAATAGCGCATATAAATAACAATATCTTTGCTGATTTACTACATCTGAACAAAAACAATTGTAGAATAAATAATATATACAGGGTGTCCCAGAAATAAGTGCAAGTACTTTAAGGGGTGGTAGATCTCGATAAAAGAAATATATTTTCTGTTTATCGTTTTTTAAATAAGTCCATAATAACGGAGGTATTTTACTTTGAAAATTTCCAAAAAAAAAATGATTTTTTGCTAAAATTTTGAGAACCACTGGATCTTTTCTGGATTTTCTTTCTTGTAAATTTAATCTACTACCTATGTTGCCATATTATCAAGAAAGTATGTTTTTTAAATAAAAACTAAAAAAACTTCCAAAAATTTTTTCAAAAAATTCCGAATTTTCAATTTCTTTTTCGCGAAAAAAACCTCATAGGCGTGTTTCTGGGGTTGAACTATACTACCAGTTAAAATACTTGCACTTATTTCTGGGACACCCTGTATACTTAAGCTCTGAAAAACCTAACCAATCCGCAATCAAATCCAAGTGTGTCAATTTAAAGTTCAAACAAAACTGTCAAGAATGGGATGTCAATTCCGTCTCTAATGCTTGAATACATGGAAAGCAGTGTACTTCTTCCTTAATATTTTTATTCAAAAGTATAGATACAATATCCATATTCAGACATTCTATTTCTACAAGAACAGATAAAAAAATAGCAAACTACCTGTTGCTATATTGCATCAATTTTCAGAGATTTTCGACCGAAAAAAAACTAGACCAAGAAGAAAAGAAGCGGCAGAAAAAGAAGAATCGGAAAACAAAAACAATGGACCTGGCGCAATGTTCAGATGGTTCGGCTAATTAATTCCATATTGTTCGGAAGAGTTGCGCAACCAGCAAACACTGTTTAAGGTCTTTTGTTTCGACAATGTTGCTAAATTATCTTCCACTTTGCATTTTTCGTTTCACCAACTATGAATAGCCATTCTATTTGAACGCTAACTAATTACAGACCGAGTAATTAAATTCATTTTTAATCTGCGTCCTTAATTCCATGTAGCGAGACTCGGCTTTTTAGCGTTTTAGTAATTTTAACTGTTATTAATTAAACGCCGTTTCCACATAGCAGAGAGTTTAGCATAATTTTTATTACTCTTTTTATAATGGCCGCTTTTAACGTACCGATACGTTTATTTGTCGACTAGAGTGAGCAATCTATACTAATACGAGTATATAAAATCTTTAAGTGAGACTCACTGATTAACCACGATTCTGCTCAAACCACTCAACGTAAGAAGCTCAATTTTGGCATACAGGTTGATTCTAGGGTGTAGAGGTTCGATAAGAAGGGATTTTTCGAAACTCGAATTCTAAGCGGGTGAAACCACCCCTCAAATATTAGAATATTTTTTGGAAAAACTCTTAAACACGTATAATACTTTATTTTATTGTTTTATATATTTTAAGACTTTTTAAAAATTTATACAGGGTGTTTCAGAAAATATGACCATTGAGTAATCACGATTCTGCTTAAACTGCTTGATATTTAAAACTGATTTTTGGCAAACGGATTGACTGTGGGGTGTAGAGGTTCGATAAGGAGGGGTTTCTCGAATTTTAAATTCCAAGAACGTGAAAACGCCCCTCAAATATTACAATATTTGTTATTTAAAAAACGGTTAGTCTTTCGGGAAAACGCTTGGACACGCGTAATTTATTTTGTTTTTTACATATTTTGAAATTTTTTAAAAAATCATACAGGGTGTTACAGAAGTTGGGTAATTTCTTAACCACGATTCTGCTTAAACTGCTTGACGTAAAAAGCTTATTTTTGGCAAACGGATTTTTCGAAAGTCAAATTTTAACGAGAAGAAACTACCTCTCAAATATTACCAAGTTATATAATAATATCGCCATATTGTTTTTGCTCATGCTGACAAAAATGTGAGAAAAAATTATCCAGTTTGTATGTTAATGGAAATTCTTGCTTTGCTTTATCATCACCATTACAAATGATTAATTCGACGCGAACAAATTCGCGGGTACACGCTAGTAACAATATAATATTATATATAACTATGGCTTAAAAAAATCGTCCGATTTAAATGAAATCGACAATGTTGTATGCCGATAGATTGGACCAAAGCCAACTTGACCGTGTATGACACGCGTCACTGTGACAGTTAGTTTTGACATAAGAAACTTCAAAAGTTGATGTCGTCCCATGGTACAAAGAAAACAAGGTATGATCGATAGCGGCTCCAATTTCGGTAAGTTTGCGCATACCACCTGTGACGTCATACGCCATACAGAAAAATATCCATATTGTTCAATTGCCACTAATAAAAAAAAGACCTAAAATAGGGAAGAATCAGGACATAACCCCAAAAGTTATGTCAAATTATCGAGCTTGACATTTGAAAAATTATTTTCGCGTTTATTGTGTCATCTGTTTGACAATTTGAAATTGGCGCGCGGAGCTTGCCGACCAATGGTGTCGTTTATCACCTGTGACGTAGTAACCAACCTGCGCAATATCATACCTTGTATTCTTTGTATCATGATGTCGTCCGATCGCGATCAAATTTGGTGGGTAGGCTATGTGAGCGACGGCGCACACGGTTGCAAAGTCGGATACGACGCACAGTGGAGCAGGATTCACTAAATCTGTCGAAAAAGGTTGGGTGATAGTGCATATATATTTTATGAATAATTAACATGTTATAAAGTGACTTTTATCGAAAAATGGTTATTGCTTAGCGGTATGACTATTATACAGGGTGGGTCAACAAAAAAATTACTTTATTTTTCGAAAGTTTACATATTTTTATAACTTTAATTTCAGCAGGTTATAAAGTGACTTTTATCAAAAAATGGCTATTGCTTAGCGGTATGACTATTATACAGAGTGGCTCGACAAAAAAATCACTTTATTTTTCGAAAGTTTAGATATTTTATTACTTTAATTTCAGCAGGTTATAAAGTGACTTTTATAAAAAAATGGCTATTGCTTAGCAGTATAACTATTATACAGGACGGGTAAACAAAAAAATCACTTCATTTTTCGAAAGTTTACAACGGTTATTTTAACTATATATATTAGACTAGAAACTGCAATTTAGGTAGAATTTACTGAAGTTTAAAATGTAGTCTTCATTTTTAGAAAATGTTAAATATATCAAAAACCTTACATTTTAGTCTTATGCTTCTCTAATGAAACTCACATTTATTTCTTTCTAGAATCCGAAAATAAATTAATATACAGGGTGTCTCAGAAAAACTAAATTAATCTCAGGGTGTTCACCCCCAGAAACATACCTATGAGGTTTTTTCGCCAAAAAAAAATGAAAATTCAGAATTTTTGGATTTTTTATTAGTTTTTAGTCAAAAAACATAATTTCTTGATAATATGGCAACATAGGTAGTAGATTAAATTTACAAGAAAGAAAATCCAGAAAAGATCCAGTGGTTCTCAAAATTTTAGCAAAAATTTATTTTTGAAATTTTCAAAGTAAAATAACTTAGTTATTTTAAACTTATTTGAAAAATAATAAAGAGAAAATATGTTTCTTATATCGTGATCTACCACCCCTTAAAATACTTGCACCTATTTCTGGGACACCCTGTATAGGGTGTTCCGTTACAAAAAATACAACTTTGATGTGTAACTTTTTTGGGGACACCTTGTAGATCTAGAAATCTATATATTTTTAAAAAATGCTCTAAATTGACTTACATTTGCTTACAAAATTGCATTTTCATTCAGACATTCTCCTTGGAGCTTCCATGGAGTATGAGTAGTATGAGAGGTGCCACCCTGTATACCAAACATTTAAAAAGCTTTAATAATGAAAATGTTTTTGCAGTATTTGTGGTCGTAGGTAAAGTTTAGTACGTAAATCTTGTTGCAGAAATATAGTAATGCGTTTATTCAATACTACACCCATCACCACACCCCTTGTGTGCATCTTTTCTATTCGCCCGTAATATATTTTTTACAGTACTCATTACGTAGGTAATATAGTATTTCATCCATTTTTTATTTTTATACCATATATCCAGAAGAAAATAGCAGAGAAATGTCAATACTTGCCGAAGAAAACTTAGGGAGAATAAATTTAGCGATTATTTATGATCAATTTTTCGACTATTCATAGGTTCATTAAACTTAAAATAATTTACAATGGGGCTAGAACGGGCAAAAATTTTCGTTATAATATTAAATTGTTTGAATGGAGGAAAAATAATATATGTCAAAATCAGGCGGATGTACGAAGATTCATAACTAAACTACTTTGTGATTTTCAAATTTAATTAAGTGGATGCAAATTTTTGGCTTACATTATTTCAACTTTCTTGTGTCTTCGAATAATCACGTAATATAGATCAAAACCAGAGGAACATTAATTTACTTATCCGATGCGAGCGAATAGCAATGTCGCTATTAAAATAAATATAAACTTATTACTAGAAAATCAAATATAAAATAGGCGTAAATTGAAAGGCCGGCTCAAAAAAATCGAAAAAATTTTAGTTGATACGCAAAAACAAAGACTATTTCTAAGCAACCACTATCGATTCAGCGCCTATATTATTATATAATATTCAGCGGCATATAGCCTACAACAATACATTAATTTCACCTGAATTAGGAAGATTTAGATTTTAATACTTATTGTATATAAATTGCCAATTCTGCCCCAGTGTGCGACGTTTTATTTACATCTTTATCAGGGTGGAACTAAGCATTTGATATGGAAGAAAAATGTGGGCAGATTTCGGTGTAATTGGGGACAGGCTACAGGATGAGGCGCTCGACTGATGTTTCGAACCGATGCCTCTAAATGGACGAAATCATCAGGATTTTTCTTAATTATGGGTCGATTCAGGTTTCTCAGACAGACGGACATTTTGTGAAAGTGAATCAAAGAATTTATTAATTTTTAATTTATTACTTTTTCAACATGTCCTCCAAATCCTTCATTTTAATAGCTGTTAGTAAGAAGTTTCATTACAAATATGCGCACATAGTGCACACGCAATTTTTTTAGAAGTTTTTTTTTAAGTAAACTTACTTCTTTATATTCGTATATTTTGCGAGTTTCATTATTCTTCATATATCCTCGGCTTATATACAAAATATCTTGCGGAATAGGCTTCATTATTGACGATCTCTCGCCAATTTCACAATAAAACAGCGATTTTTTAATTGTTTCACTTCAACTTTCACATCCCGGCATATTGCGTCCGACCTTGCCGTTTCATGCAGAAAAAAAGCACAGAAATACGGAATAATACTGAAAAAATCACCGCCGTTGCATTATTAGTGTGCAATTTCATACCTTAAAGCGCCAGAGAGCTTTTAGATTTTTTGGTTTATGTACAGAAATAAGACCTATTCGTTTTATTCAGCCATGGCTATATTCGACGATTTTTAAATTAATAGTCCTGAGTCGGTCATCTGATTTTTCTGACCAGGAAGAACAGAAAATATCTTTATTTACAACCACATATTATGTAATACTGACATAAATGACTTTTAAAAAATTTGAAAGTGTCAAATTATCTACATTTCTTCCCTCTTCCATTTCCCTCACTCGGTTTTTCTTATTACTCGCCTCATTTAATTAATCAAAATATTCTTGTAATATCTTTATTAAATACTTATCTAACATCAACAGAAATAAACAAGAAGATTAATAATAATAATTGAAGATTTTAATACATTTATTTGTTGAAAGTAAAAAAATAGACTTCTTTGGCTTAAAACCTACATTCTGGTGTTTTAAAAAAGCGACGAGTTTGTGATATTTTGATATATCAGTCTTTTCCCTTAATTCCAGCATTGTCCGTATCATGCTGTATGTAGCCCAAAGAGTAGATGGCTTTTTCTGCTTTGCCATGTCGCTAAAATATGCCATCAAGGCTGTCTCCGAAGCAATATTCTTAGCATTTCTTTCGGCACACCATTTTTCGTATACTTTCAATGCTATTTCATATCGCCCCCTACTTTCCTCTGGAAGTAAACTGGCTTCTGCTCTTTTTGCAGCTTCTGTAAGTTCTGGTGGAGTACCAATATTAAACTAGTCTTCATTATCAGAACTTTCCAACAACATTCTGGCTTTCTACATTTTATCTTCTTCTCTTAGGGCCCATATCTCACTCCCATGGCATAAGACCGATTCTACCATTGTTTGGCCAATATGTTTTTTATTCTTTATATTAATATGTTTGTCCCACCAGATTGAGTTGAGTGCCCCTACCACTCTCCTCGCGTTCTGAATTCTCTGTCGTATCTCTGTCCCACCGATTCCATTTTTATCAACTATAGCTCCTACATATTTGAATGTGTCTACCTGATGTATTTCTGCCTTGTCGTCAATTAGAATATCAAATTTGGCGTCGGAATTTAATACCAAGTATTCTGTTTTTTCTAAACTGACTTCTAGACCCCATTCCTGATACTCAGTATATAGTTTCCTGAGCATAAACTCCATGTCAAAGGAATCTTGAGCAAATACTGCTTGATCGTCTGCAAAGTTAAGTGTCAGAAGATGTTCCTCATTAATTGGAATACCCATTCCTTGACATGATCTCTTCCACCTCCTAAGAGCTATCTCCAGGTAAATATTAAACAAAAGAGGGGATACGCAACAACCTTGTCTCAGACCTTTTGTTGTACATATGGGTATCTTTTTTTCTGCTATTTGTTGTATGACAAATAAATTGTCAGTACATGACCGACCTGGGGTAAAGCCATTCTGATCTTCGGATATAGAGTTTTCAACTTCAGCTCTTATTCTGTTTTGTATAATTCTTCCCCAGAGTCTCGAGAAAGTAGCAGTGACGCACAACCCCCTGTAATTATTTGGATAATTTCTGTTTCCTTTCTTATGCAGAGATGAAATATATCCAATTTTCCACTCACTCGGTGTCTTTCTCTGTTGTAAACAATTATTAAATAAGCCTTTAATTCTCTCATATAGTGTTATCCCCCCACACTTGATCACTTCAATTACAATATCTCCGGGTCCGGGTGCTCTTCCATTTTTCATTTCTTTAACCGCTGCTTCTATTTCTTCAGTTGTAATAGGTGTTGAGTTCTTATGTTCTGTGATATCTCTATATACATTATTTGCGTTGTTCATGAATAGTTCTCGATTTTCTGTTAATAATTGCGTGTAGTATTCTTTCCATTCCTCTATTCTTATAATGTCATTGACTGATTGATTGAGGATATAAATTCCTCTATATTTCTAAAACATTCTACAATTTTTTTCAAGAACGTCACTGAAAGAATAAAGACTTTTCCCGTCCATTAAAGTTGCCTCGAAGCCCGGAAAAACTCGTTTCAAATTCTCGTCAGGTCAGAAACAAGAAAGAAAAATACATAAAACGAAGAATTATTTTAGTTAAGTGAATTAAAATGAATTTTCTTTTAATGGCTCGCCTGGAAAAAAGTTACAATTTATGCATAACCGGTAATGTTGGCTTTAGCTACGGTATGGCGTTCTTGGTTCTTACTCGACATGCGTGTTTTTTGTTGTTTAATTGAGGTGTCAATGACATTTTCTTATTATTGCACTGATGTGAATTGTGATCAGTAAAAAAATGCTCAGTAATGAATTAAAGAAATAAACACTGTTTAATTTTATCCAGCTTTTTTTAACTGTTTAATTTTATAGAATAAAAACGACATCAAATTAAGCGTTGAATAATTGTGTAAATGAAAAAATAATGATTATTAAAAGTTGACATAACACTTTACAAGGAGTTAATAAATAATTTAACAGTTTTAATTGTGTTCTCAGATTTTTATTTCAAGCAGGAGAAAATAATTTTTATGCTTATCAGAGCTGTTGTGCTGTGGGTGCTAGCCCACCAAGGGATAGAAAGTAAAGAAAAAGCAAATGATCTAGCTGGAAAAGGAGCAAACACTCCACTAAACGAACTTAAAGCAGAACTCAAGAACCTGGAAGATTCTATGACTTTCTGGAAGACTCTAAAACAATTGTAGAAATTTCTCATAACTTACGACCAAGAAACATCAGATATTTTGCTAGATTTAAGTAAGAACAATCTTCGCATTGTCACGGGGTTTTTAACAGGTCACTGTCTCCTCAATGAACACCTCAGTAGACTAAGAAACAACAGCGAATGTTATCTTGGGGGAAAATGGAGAAACACCAGAACACTTAATTACTGAGTGCGCCGAGATGACAACCATTCATGCCATAAACTTTGGTACGACTGATATCGGGGATGGAAAACTCTGTAAAACCGTCTCAGATCCTGGCTTTTGTCAAAGCCCTGAGACTGTATGATGAGATATAACCAAAGAAAGGGGGACACAATAAATCTATAAGGTCGCGGCAAATACAATCTACAGAGTTATCACGGTCAAAAGCTTCTGAAAAATACCCAGAATGCACACAGGGTAGAAAAGATACTTGGGAAAGCCCGAATTTTTCCGACTTCGCTGTTATTTTTTCTTTCATGATGTCATTTTTATATTATGTATTGTATTTCTTGGATTGTTTTTTTATACTGGGTTGGACATGAGTAAATAAAAAAATGTTTGTTTTTTTTCAAACAAAAAAAAATCCTTAAAATGTGATCGTAACCCTACTTCTCAATAGCTCTTTGCAGAAAAATTTGTCTAGCCAACAGAAGCACTGATTTTTTGGGGGGTTATATCTCCACGTCTCCAGAGGCAAAAAAGACGAATAATGAAAACACTTTTTAAAATGGCTAAATCTAACTCATTCTCTTTTTGAAAGAAAGTTCGTTTAGTTATTGCATTGCGAATATACAGGGTGTCCCAGAAATAAGTAAGTTTTTTAAGGGGTGGTAAATCTGGTCAAAAGAAACATTTTTTCTCTTTACCGTTTTTCAAATTCAAAAGTCCAAAATAACCGAGTTATTTTACTTTGAAAATTTCCAAAAAAAAGTATTTTTTTGCTAAAATTTTGAGAACCACTGGGTCTTCTCTGGATTTTCTTTCATGTAAATTTAAGCTACTACTTATGTTGCCATATTATCAAGAAATTATGTTTTTTAACTTAAAACTAAAAAAATTTCCAATTTTCAAAAAAAAATTTTTCGCAAAAAATACCTCATAGGTGTGTTTCTGAGGCCGAAATATACTACCAGTTAAAATACTTGCACTTATTTCTGGGACACCCTGTATATAGTGAATTGCCTTCAAACTTAAAATCTCTAAATCCATACATTTAAGATGTATACCTACCCGTCAATGGCTTTATGAAAATCAGTAAATCGTGTTCTTTTCTTGTCACTAACTTTTTTTCTTTAAAATCATGTTTTTTTGTTGTTTTTTCATTGGTTTGTTTTCCTTTTTGATTATTTATTTATTTTTTTTTTTACTTACTTCGTGTAGATTCGGAGTTAAATGGAAGAACAGAAGCATCATGCTTCTGAATTTCGCTCCGCTCCAAAATTAGCCATTTAATTACTTATATTTATTTTTCTGGTGTTTACTTATTTAATTTATATGGTGATTTCCTACTATTTAATGTATAAATTAACAGTACGTATTTTTTTTTTGCTTTTTTTGAAATAAAGGATATTAAAAATAGATTAAATAATAATAATTATTATTATTAAATCGATAGCGCTACACTTATTTCACACAAACGTTCATTAAGTTTTTCAATTTGTTGTGGTTTGCATTTTGGTCTTTCAATTTGTTTTGGTACACGCATAATATATTTTTTTCTGTATTACTAAAAATTTGTTTTTTTTGGAATTTCATCTCTAAGTTAGTTTGTCTTCTACTTAAAATCCTTTCGAAGAAATTAAGTTAGACAAGCCATTAACACTGCTTTAATCCTGCACCTCTCAATATTAAACCACGTTAACAACGCAAACTACTTTTCAAAACACCCGCCATACCTTACTCCTCACCCTTCTCTAATCCTCTTAATGCCTTACTGTACCCAAACCCGTCTAGGAAGCTCTATTCTTTCTTCCTTTTCATTTTCTCGAAAATCATCCTCATCTCTCTAGGCGCCAGCCAAGTCCTCTCCTCTATTATTCTCAAGTAGTTATTAAAAGTGTACTTTGTAAAACGGTAGACGGTAGTGTGTTTAGACCACTCGAGCCACCACAGAACGGCCACAACAATGACTTGCTGGTAGCGCCTTTTTTGCCACGCGCTGCATGCTTGGAGAGAGTGCTTTTGAAATGTTGGTTTAAAATCGCGGGTAATTTTGAGTTCTTTAGTGGTGTTTTTTTGTTCTCTCTATGTGTTACTGGAGAAGAATAAAAAACTTGCTACCGAAAAAAAGTCATCGAGTGTTATGATAAATACAAAGAATTCCGGAAGTCTTTCACTTACACATATTTTACAACTACTGAAACGTGAATATTTTCAAAGTTTATTAGTACAAAGAAAACTAAATACTAAAAACTGCATTAACTAACATAACCAATGATGTATCGCACTATTCACTAAGAACTAAATTGTGCATCTGACTCGCATAAAATATTCAGGGTGTTCCATTTAAATTAAAGAAGTTATTGCCGTTTAAAGCTAGTAATTATTTAAAATAAATTTTTAGACACTCTGTATAAGGTAGTATGATTTTTATTATTGCAAAGCAATAACTGATCAATAAATAAACTTCAGTAAATATTTAGTATTAAAAACTTTGATACCCTTGGCGAAATGAAGCCTGAAAATTTTTACTGCAATTTCACAAAACTGAAAATATTTCAAAAATGGTAAAGTTTAAGTGTAATAAACCTTAATAAAATTTACCTTCATTTTAATCGGAGAAACTAAAAATGTAATAATATACAAGGTGTTCCATTTAAAAAAATTCAACTTTGATATTTTTTATTTCTTTGGGACACCACTGTATCTTGTAAAAATATTTTTAAATTGTAGCTCTAATGGTCCTTCAACGAACCTAAAACTTACAATTTGTAAAAATCTAATCGTTTAGCTACAATACTCCATGTCGTATGTGGTGAACAATCCTGCATATACATAGAGGTCAATTTTAAGTAAATAATATCAATATTTATTGTCGTTCAGGGAACATTTCCGACAAACGTATCAGAAAAATATCCTTCAAAATAGTACCAGTGATATTTCTCGTGTAATCCGGTACCACCGCTTTGAACGCGGATCGAGTGGCCCGACTTTTTTCGGTCTGAGCTTTATCATCCATCAAAGTCAATATTATTAATAATCATTCGGTCAACATGAGAAGGAGAGGAAAAAAACGGTCGGGCATTCTTCGAGTCTCCGACGCTCAAATTTCAGCCATTCAATTGCAATTATTCGTATTGTGCGGCGAATATTTGGAATTCGTAGAGGTTAGGTTCGCTTTTGGACCGATTTCGAACGGACTATACCGGGGCGAAACGAAAATATACTCTGAAAATATCATCTAAGTCGGAAAAATTTTAAAGCTTCATTTCTTCAAGGGTATCAAAGTTTTTAATACTAAATATTTACTGAAGATTATTTATTGATCAGATATTGTGTTGCAATAAAATTATACTACCTTACACAGAGCGTCCAAAAATGTATATTAAATAATTACTAGCTTTAAACGGCATTAAGTTGTTTAATTTAAATAGAACACCTTGTATATCGTGGATCAGTTGCATAATTTAATTGTCTATAAAATTATATTATACCATTTTTTACCTATCTTTTTAAATTTTCGTAGAAAATGCAGTTTCTTATAATTTAGACCTCATTTATCACTGTACCCATGGAATATTGACATTTTAGATTTTTTTACATATCTACAAAATGTACAGATGGTAAAAATAATAATATTGCAAGCCCGTTTGTTTACAAAAAGAAAACTATTTAAATCTTTGTAAAATAGTATATCAATTAAATATACCACCATTATTTCCGCCCAAAAATTAGTTAATTACATACTTAATTGTTTTAATTAATAAATTATTCTGTCGATTTGACTCAAAAATTAATATAATAAGTTACGAAATTGAACGTCTCTGTTGTTATAAATAAGCATTTATCAGAAAATTAAATAAGATTTATAAGGTGTTACTTTTTATCACACTGTCTAAAACTCATACAAAATTCAGTTTTTTAGTATTTGGAGCAATTATTATTAATCAACGTAAACAGTCAATTAATGTAGTTTGAATAGTGGGATCGTATTAATTGGTCATCTTTCACAAAAAATATTTAAACAGTTTTTAATTTTAGAATGAAATCAGCGAACTAAATTAGCAATATTAGTATCTGTACCCTTTGAAAATTTGTTACATCTTTAAAAATAATCTAAAATGTCAATATTCCATGGGTATAGTGATAAATGAGGCCTAATTATAAGAAAATGCATTTTCTACGAAAACTTGAAGAGATAGATAAAAAATGATATAACACAATTTGATAGACAATTAAATTGTGCATTTGATTCTCGTAAAATATCGAACAGGGTGTTCCATTTAAATTAAGCAAATTATTACCCTTTAACTCTAGTAATTATTTAATATAAATTTTTGGACACTCTGTATAAGGTAGTATTTTGTTTATTATTGCAGCACAATATCTGATCAATAAATAAACTTCAGTAAATATTTAGTATTAAAAACTTTGATACCCTTGGAGAAATGAAACCTTAAAATTTTCACTGCGATTTCATAAAATTGAAAATATTTCAAAAACGGTAAGGTTTAAGTTTGACAAACCTTAATCAAATTTACCTTTATTTCAATCGTAGAATCTAAAAATAGAATAATACAGAGGGTGTTCCATTTAAAAAAATAAAACTATAATATTTTTTACTCATTTGGTTTGGTATCTTGTAGAAATATTTTTAAATTGTAGCTCTAACAGTCCTTTAACGAACCCAAAACGTACAATTTGTATCGTTTAGCTACAATACTCCGTGTCGTATGTGGTGTACAACCCTGTAGAATACACCGTCGTTATGCGGACATTGAAACGAGAATTCATAAGGAATATCACTTTTGGGAGGTATCACAACTTAATTTGCTTTTCAGATGTCTTAATGAAGTTTTACTAAACAAGTTGTTCAAAGCTGTAGGTACTTTTAAGAGGTACCCGGTATTTTTCTAACGTAACAACATATTGTTTACTTTTTTCAATTGGATTTAATGTCTGTCGACTTGTTACCGGCACAGTCCATCTAAGCAATTAAATTATATTGTCGGCAAGCAACCAGTTTCGGTACAACGTGTACAGGGTGTACAGATTAATGTTTACGACCCAAACAACCACAAATGTCTTGTCTTAAGTTGTAGGTACACATGTAATAAAATCGTGAAGTATATTAACATTCAAATTCGTTGTACAATCATGGCGAGGTAGTAAATTATTTTTAAGTAGTAATAAGTACTGTTTATTATGTTTTTGACGAGTTGATTGTAGTTAACTGTTCAGTGAATGTCATTAACACAGACATGAAAAATTCAAAATATATTTCTATTTACAATGTAAAAACTAGTGCCTTCATTGATCTATGTTTATAAAATATTTCGTCTGTTACCCTAATCTACACTTTTCTCTTGTGGTCTCATAAGAGAATAGTCTCCCGTTCTGAAGTAAGGAATTTAAAAACCGCTTTACACCAAGAAGGTGAATCTTTTCTCGAGAGTTTTTTTTTATTAATCTCAATAGATTTTTGTTGGATATGCTTTTGAAGAAGAATGCAATGATTACAAAAATTTTAGAATTAAAAGCATAGATACCTTTGCTTTAGATCCTTATCAACATACCTATGAAATAGTATTTATTGTTTTTGTAAGGTCACTGTCATTGAAAAGTCTTATTATTGTTTTGTCATTTACTCTAGCAGATATGGTTTTAATAGTCTATTTCACTAGTCTGGAAAAGTAGCAAAATAAGCGCTCGGCATTTAACGTTTTATGTAAAGCTGGCTAGGTATTTTTACACAAATGAAGAAGGAAATTAGAGATAAAGAATTATACTATATCGGTATTGTAGTACATTTTTATACAACTTCTTTATTTTTAAGATTTCGATTTTCAAACATCAACAAAATATTCCATATGTTTGGACTAAATTTTCTCGAAAATAAAGACATAATTTAAAATTCCGTTACAACATGGAAATAGATTGAAGGTTTGTGATTACAGTGATATATAATTCATATGGTTTTGTAACAAATTGCTCGCTATTTTATGGCAAATGCTGAAGCTCTGCAAACCTTAATCAAGCCTTAATCAAAGCATGTGTGTTTGGAATTTTGGGTGTGGCTTAACACGACAGGATCGGGCTAAGTCTTAGGCAGATTTCTGAAATATAATATATATTCCCTTCAGCCACACACCCGCTTTACCCGACCCCTTAGAGCGACCTGAACAGTACAGCGTAATATACTCTTTAAGTCCAGAAGTTGTAACGGATATTGATGTTTTAATTGAAGATGAGAGAGATCAACTTATGGACTTAAAACCATTTCCGCGAGAGTAACTGCCAAGTAACTTTCAACAAACAATAAGAATATGACATTTCAATGACAGTGACATTTAAACACTATTCATTAGTGTGTTGAATGCATGCCTTTAATGGTAAAATTGCAGAGTGAATTGAGGTAAACTGCAAAGACAGTGATGTACTTTATACTATATGTATACAGATAAAAATCTTATCCCTAATTCGTGGTACGAAAATTGTTTTTTACGATGTGCAAACGAGTAAAATTTCCTGTGCGCAAAAATAAACTCGCGTAAAATAACAATAAACAGCGTAATAGAGAGATATCGCTAAACCGAATAGCGTGCATGGACGTTAATAAGGCCAGGTGATCGGAAAGAATTCTGTTCGCGTCGCGTACGCTATTTAAACTTAACCTAACTTTGAATTTAAAACTTTGAAATTGTTTTGTTTACTAGGTATTTTAAAACTAAAGGGCTAAAGTGCTTATTTCCAGTGCTTTATTGTTCAACGTCTGCCAGTGGGTTTAGGGCAACAAGCAACAAATTCTCTTAGAAGGGCTAAGTCGTCATCTGCTGTAAACCTAATCCTCTTTATAGGTTCTTTAATATTGGAAAGGTGGAAGGTGGAATCCATATTTTGGGCCAAATTTATTTAATTAAAACTAATCCCAGCTACTTAAATATCAAATTTCCTATTAAAACTAAAGTAATAATTCAAGACAATTCAAACATAACCTAAAATAAAAGATCTCGCCGGCCGGCCCCGGTTGTCAAATACCCGCACATGCCCATTTAAGCATTTTTTAAACGTTATTTAGAAATAGCGCTTGGTGTAATTGATCCGCAAATTACGTCAGGCGGTAACGTTATTAGCGGGTGTTGCGTTAAAAATTGACTCACCCATATCGTAACCATGATAAGGTACGCGTAAATACTGCATGACGCTATTCGGTTTCCCGATATCTCTCTAATAACTGTGCCGGTCAGGCGCTGTGCATAATTTTAGAGGCCATAAGTGGGCGTGCTATGTGCGCCAACTAGTAACCTAACTAGTGCCCGATTCCGAAAATTGGAACCACGAAAAACAATAAAGAAAAAACAAAGTTTATAATTTGTATAATCTGTGCTATTGCGATGAATCAAAAAACTAACAATAAAAACTGGTCTTTAAATTCCTCACTTGGTTAAACGGTTCTACAGAATGTTTCAAACTTTCGCCAAAATAATAAAATTATATTTTCCATCGTACAATACAAAAACGGGAACTTTTGATTTACAAAGACGTTAAAAATTCAAATAACTGAGCTAAAAATTACGTAAAACATCACCAAAATCGGCCAGAGAGAACAAAACATATCGAGCATTAAAATAAATGGAAATTTTAAGTCAGTGATGTTCAAAGAGAACGTTCCCTGAACGTAAAGCAAAACGAGGCTCGAAATACGCCTCCAAATTAAAAGTTACAGAAATGGGTCGTACCTACCAGGTACTGGAGCGGGCACAGCACCACCGTAAAACAAAGGGGCACCTCCGTGCAGATGAAATACGAGCAAAATATGCATGGAGAGAAGTCCGTAATCTCGGGCTTAAGTAAAAACAATGGCACCGGCCGCACCGTCCAGGTGTTTATAACCGATGGCATCTTCTGAAGTTGATTAATGGCCAACCTACCGTATACGCGCGCTATCTCCGTATCTCCATCTCGCGGGGGATTATTTAGCGTACTGTGCGATGTTAAGTGTTGAGATTAGTACACTGGGGAAAAATCGCATTTTACAAGTAGCCAGATCGCCCTGTGTTTTTATTATGGTAGAAACATATTTATATTTTATGTTGACATTATTGGATTTTTAAAAGTTTGAAGGTATATATTTATACAGGGTGAGTCTTAAATAGGTGCAAATATTTTTAGGTGTAGTATATTTCGACCCCAGAAACAGGATTATGAAGTTTTTCTCGCCAAAAAAATATTTTTGAAAATTTGGAATTTTTTGAAAAATGTTTTGAATTTTTTTTATTTTTTAGTTAAAAAATATAATTTCTTGACAATATGGCAACATAGGTAGTAAATTAAATTTACAAGAAAGAAAACCCAGAAAAGATCCAGTGATTCTTAAAATTTAAGCAAAAAAAAAATTCTTGGAAATTTTAAAAATAAAATAACTCGGTTATTTTGGACATATTTGAAAAAACGACAAAGAGAAAATATGTTTTTTTATTGAGATCTACCAGCCCTGAAAATATTTGCACTTATTTAAGACTCACCCTATATATATTTACTTCCATTTTAGCAACAAAAAGCTCAAGAGCAAAAAGTGTAAATCTCAAAAATGAAACAGTTTTGTAGAGTACGCGTTTAGGTCAACAACATATTGTAAAATTAGCAAAATCGATTTTTAATTTTTTTCAAAATTATCGATATTTCCCCCTCTATTTCCATCTTCTTCACACATTTCTCTTGTTTCTGCTCTTTTCGCAGCATTTTTTTGAAGTTTTTGTAAGAATTTTTTGAGTACCAATCACTTTCTGAGAGCACACATCTTTCTTTATTACACAAATTCGAAGAAAACTTCAGTAAAGTTTTACACTAAAGTTTAAATTAAAAAGAAGTAGAAAAAAGACTCAAAGTCTCGGTCTCAACGTTTATATTAAGTTAAACAGTGACACGTGTTTAGAACAGTGAGACTTTGAGTCTTTTTTTCTACTTCTTCTTAATTTAAACCACGTCTCGTTGAGAAGAATGGACGATTTCTTCAAACTAAAGTTTAAGTTTTAATTTTTGTTTTATTAAGTGAATTTGAAATACTATCAATTTAAACTAATTTTTCAATACCTGTCAAACTCTCCTAAGATTATAAATATAGTAAACCTATACATATTTTTTTGTAATTACAAGTATTTAGTACTAGCCCCTTTCAAAATTAACTGAGGCATCAAGTTGCAAAACCCATCTTATCCCAAAAACGTTGTTTCGAGATAATATGCAAAAACTGTTTTATTAAATGTTTGCAGGGTTATTTTACAAAAAACGTGCCCATCGAGTGGAATTATTGTTTTGTATCTTGTTTTTCTAGAAATAAAAATTAATACTTAATTTATAGAAGGAACACAAAATTAATTCGGATAAGGCGGGTTTTGGTGCAATATGATGTATTTTGCGGGTTTGCATATTTGCATCCTAACTTGATTTATTAGATATGCTATTTTATTAAATTTAGGTAAGGATTTGAAATGGATAAGACGTCAGTAGTAATATTAAACTTGTGTAAAAAACCTATGAAAAAATGCGGGATTTGCAACTATAATTACAATAAAAAGCAAATATAAGTGAATAAGACGGATTTTGCTGCAGCAACGTAATTTGTAGTGAATTTTTATATAGGAATAGGCGACTTTTGCTGCAGTTTGTGACTATGTTTAAGTAGATTTCAGGGTCCACTATGACGCCTCATTATATTTGATATAAGTACTTTCTTTTTTTATCCTACTTGCTGTAAACTTTATTCACACATTAATTTTAATCCTATCAAATTATCACAAACCTAAAATTAAAAAAAAAATTCTTCGGCTCTTGTATACACGTCGCATCTGTGACGGTCAAAGAAATGAAATGCGCGCGAAGCGTTTGACGTCCGAACAAAACCGACGTATCTCATTTTTCTGATGCGCGGTGTTCGCTTACCTCGCCAGCGATTACCGTCCTTACGAACGCTTTACATAAGTCTCACCCGCCGCGGCGTCGTAATATATGGTAATGTATGTGATCCACATATTACCTTTGTCGGTAAGCTGGAGAAGAAATGCGGCCTGGGGCTCTGTGAACAGGTCCTAAGACGTGCCTAAACTCTTTTTTTCGTTATTATTTAATATTTTTTATCGATTTTGATATACAGGTTGTCCCCGAAATAACCGCACATATTTTAACTGGTGGTATATTTCGGCCCAGAAACACGCCAAAATTAGGTTTTTAAGAAAAGATTGTTGAAAATTAAAATTTTTCTTGAAATTTTCCAAGAAATTTTATAAAACTTTTTTTAGTGCCCCTTGTTTATTCACTTGACATTTCTCTACACCTGGCAGTGTTGACACCTCCTACATTAACCATATTAAACTACATATAAGTACATACTTAAAAAATAACTCTTAACATTGCCATATTACGAAGTAGTTTGAATAATAAAAAAAACATTTTTTTAAATACTTCGTTTGTACTTACCTTTTCAATGAGAAACAACCAAACTGGGTAAAATTATTCTTATAAGGTTTACGAAAATCATGTAGTTTGCGAGTTGTTTCTATGCAGAAACAACTCGCAAACTACAATGTATATATATATATATATATATATATATATATATATATATATATATATATATATATATATATATATATATATATATATATATATATATATATATATATATATATATATATATATATATATATGTATATGCATACTTTTTTGATATATACTGTTTTTTTTTATCTGCATATACTGCTTTTGACTGTCTGGCAATATAGGACATAGAGCGTCGTGAAAAACGCTTAGTAGTTGGTTATCGCCAGTGATCATCAAAATATTGCCATTATTTTTTTTTAAATTTTCAGAGTTAATGTTTTTAATTTATTTTAAAAATGGTAAAGAGAAAAGATGTTTCTTTTGACCAGATCTATACCATCCCTTGTAATATCTGCACTCATTTCTGGGACACCCTGTAAAATATGCATTGTAACAAAAAAGAAAATGAAAAAATCTACGAGAGATTGATTTTATATCATTTTGTATTGAAAATTAAAAATTCTAAAGTTCTAACTTTCTGTTTTGACATGCTTTCTTTCAAAAGCATTAAATTCTATCGATTTTTTTAATCGCCCTGTGTATGAAGATCATTTTGAAATTTGTTTGAAATATGGGATACAATACTACTGTAAATATAGTTTTTATAATTGACATGAAACTTTTACTAAATGGCAAATACTTAGATTGAAGAAAAAGAAATGTTTTTCATAAAAAATTTCACAATTTTTTCGAATTTCGTTTGTTCTTCGGATATCTGAAATTCTATTGGTAAAAAAAAATAAAGAGCTCTTCACGATCCTTTTTAGACAATTTTATTCAAGTAATATGCCACACATTACACCATATACAAATATTTAAATTGGTATTATATTTGCTTTATATACACAATTTTTTTTAAAGAAAATCTTATCTAAGGTTCTTGTAAAACATCACAAATAACTCATTAGCGGTTTTGTTAAAAAGTTTACAAGATGGCTGCGTTATCTTCACGATCTTTAATGGAATCCGCGCACCGTATGAGCTTTGAACATGTTCCTTTTTCTTGTGACGATCAAGGAAAAAATCTTCTTCGACCTTAAGTCACTGCTTTTTTGTTTGAATATATTGTAATCTGTTTTTTTTTTCATTAAATACCTTCTGGTATAGGAGTTTTCCTCAACGAGTTTTTTGAACAAAATAAACCACTAAACGAAAAATAAAAATAAAATTGTTTTGATATTATACTGTCGCAAATCAACTGAAACTATCAGCAAGTTATAATTTATTGCAATTAAAGCCGCCAGATTTAATTTGGTAATAGTTTTGACGTCCTTATTATCTATATTCTCTCCTTGGACAGACTTTACATTTGGCCGTGGCTAACGTCATATTCAACGCCTGACTGTTTTGACAGTTCTACCGAAGTGGTCCAGAGTTAGTAGTCGTAAACAAACCAATTGTTTTCATTAGTTTCGCAACAAATCTGTGTTTTTTACGCGTTTCTATGCTAATAAAATTATACTAAATAATTTTGAGTGAATAATGAACTATCTAGATCCGATTCATAACATCGTACCCGCGAAAAAAAAACATACTTTCGGGAAAAATGATAGTAACCCCGGCGATGCCGGCTGTGTGTCCGGGCTAGGAAAAAGTTGGGGAATTTATATCAAAACATAATTAATAGCGTTAGTGTATAGTGTAAAACAATTTTCGTTTCTTTATTTTTACTTTGTGAAATAAAAAATTCCGCGACATTGTTCTGTGCCTGTGCCTTGTAGCAGCAATTATAATAAGTCCTCAGGATCTGTCTACATTCTCTTTCCCAACAATATTAACTGTAACTAGGTCACGTCCAAAACCTACAGAACATGCTGTGCCTACAATTTTTCCAAATCAACCCTCTTATGGACCCTCTGTGCATGTTCCCATAAAGAGAAAACGTCCCGATGAAAGAAAACAAGATTTGGAAATTCAGGATGAAATATATTTGGACGAAAAGTATTATTATTATTATGAAATATATATTATTATTATGAAATGGCAATATATTTTAAAGAAATTAAATGAATTTGTACTTTATTTCAGTATTTTATATAAAAAAATGATATCTTTATCTTTTTATTTACGATTTATGGAGATGGTTACTCGATGAACATCGAACTACAAATTACTTAATGTTAATAGTTAATTCTATCTGATATCCACATTTTTTAAATATGTTAGGCAAATTTTTACAATTATTTTTAATTAAACTTTAAAATACAATAAATTTTCTTAACTTGTCGATAAACGTATAGTTTTCAAATTTTTTAATATTTGGAAACTTTTTATCACAGGTATATTATTACTAGTTGCTAAATACTCGCTAACGCAATTTTAGGACGCACTTTTTATTATCTAGATTTTATTTTGTTCATCTTATGCTGTAGTTTATTTCATATTAATATTCGTGCTTTAGATCTAAATTTTAATGCTATTCAATTACTTTAACGCGATAAAAAGTTAATGTTATTTTTTAATACCTTTCTGTATAATATTTTTCATATTTATATCTGGCAAAACCATCAATAAATACTATTATTTATGCAAAAACTATATGCAGTACCATATGGCACAATGCAAAAGACGGTGACGTCACAAATCGATGTCTCTGGCCTGTATGTCATGTTGGTTATGATTTGGCCATAGTGACTCAGTTCCTCAAAATGATTACGTTTCAATTGTTTGCCGGTGTGGCGCGTGCTGATACACGTTTTTTGACATGCGCAATCAACCCCTAGCCGCCACCCCTTCACTCTTCTACCTCTCTCCTCCCCTTCGGCCTGATAAACGATCGAGGGGGTTGGTCTTTTAACCCCTTTCGCAGCTTAGCAACGGTAAATATCGACTTTTCGTCGCGATATGGCCTGCGGCGGTGCTGTAGTGGGGATGACATATTGGGGGTGAATCGGGAGGTAGATACAGTTTAAAAATTAAAGATTATTTAAAATGGATGTTCTTTTGTCTCTTGAAAGTAGAACAAATAAAATTATATTATGTTTTTTTAGTTGTCTGATAAACATCTACAGGGTTGTTTACCACATACGACACGGAGTATTGTAGCTAAACGATTAGATTTTTACAAATTATAAGTTTTGGATTCGTTGAAGAACTATTAGAGCTACAATTTAAAAATATTTTTACAAGATACAGAGGTGTCCCAAAGAAATAAAAAATTGTTCGGAAACTTTTACCGATAGCTTCGTATGTGTCTTGTCAACGTAAACGATATTTATCCAAATACACATTGGCTGTTTAAAATCGAATTGGCGTTTTATAAATGGCAAAGATCATGTCGTTGTATCGTAAGTACCGAACCCACACGCGCTGCTCGCCGTGGTAATCCCAGAACCGGCGACTACCAACTTAGATCTAACGTCCAGCTGTCCGCCCACGCTTAGATAACATCGAAGGGTAATTAATAGTGATCATGATCAATAATTGTAAACACTTAGGCGATTCTGTCAGTGCTTTATCTTGGCTTACCGTTTCTGCGATGCCCGATAAGATATATATCGGTTTTGGTTCGAAGTAATTTTCACTATTATTTGGTTTCAGAAGCTTTGATCAAGTGTTGAACGGGACATAGGAAATCCCATGTAAATTTTAATGGGGTCAATTATTGGCTTCCCTAATTATTTTAGAGAATAATTCTATTTAGGTTTATTGAAGACCACTAAAACCCACATTCAAAAGAATAACTTTAGATATTTTTGATTAGCCCGTTTACGAGTTATCGCCGATTTCTTTTACATATTTCTCCTTTCTTATGGCCCTGTATTTACTTCTGAGCACCAGTCAAGGTAAAAGATAACTGTCAAATGAAGTTGTCATTTCAGAAATTTACCTATTTAGTGCTAATGATACATATATAAATTAAAATAAATATTAAATTTCTAAAAATTAGACTAAAGTAAATATTAATTTTATACAATATATAAATTTGATCTACTAATTAAAAAATAAAAAAATAAACGTAATTCTTAACTTGTTCCTAACTAACATAACTAAAAAATTTATCCTACAAAATTGAATATCAGCATATACAGATTGAAATAATTAATTTTCAACTTACATTACTAATACAAAAAAATATATAAAAAAATATATCACTCAAAATAAATTTAACTAATGCTTAAGTAAATTTTTTTGAATTGTGTATTGAGGTATGATTTGATTATTGCCTTGTTTTTTCTTTCAATTTATCTAATTATAGCTGATTATACGGCTCTCCTCACCTTATGATTTTAGTCTAGTTGTTTTTAATTTTTCAAATTTAGCAACAATTTATATTGTTATCTGCGATTGAACAATTTTTGTGATAGATATAATTTTTTGACTGTTTAACTTGTTGTGATTGTATTTTATAAATTTGACCTCTGTGATTGTTTTAGCTTTGGGCCTGATGATAGGAATAGTTTAAGTTCCCGAAACATGTCGCCCCCCTTGCTTTTTTAAGCATTAAAATTTAAATTAAACAACTTAAAGATTGTGAGTTATTGCCCTTTTACCCGCCTTCAAAGGTTTTGCTTTGACATTTTTAAGATTTCCGATGTAGGAATGAGTTTTCAATAATAATAAAGCACTAAATAGGTAAATTTCTGAAATGACAACTTCATTTGACAGTTATCTTTTACCTTGACTGGTGCTCATAAGTAAATACAGGGCCATAAGAAAGGAGAAATATTTAAAAAGAAATCGGCGATAACTCGTAAACGAGCTAATCAAAAATATCTAAAGTTATTCTTTTGGATGTGGGTTTTAGTGCTCTTCAATAAACCTAAATAGAATTATTCTCTAAAATAATTAGGGAAGCCAATAATTGACCCCATTAAAATTTATATGGGATTGCCTATGTCCCGTCCGACGATGTAACACCCGGTATATACTTACGTGGATAAATCAACGCCATAAGTTCAGCATTAAAAAATATGTCTCCTACATCACGACATGCCATTTTCCAACCTTCCTTTTCCTTTAAAATAATAATTTTTGAAATCAGAAATATCAAATTCGTTAAATTTCTTAACAAGCTGATATAGAAACACAGGTCTGTGTAATTTAAATAAAATAAAGAAAGAAACAAAACGGGAAACATTTTAAATTGACAAAAACCGAACTGGCCAAAAAAAAAACGTCTAAAAACAAAAGAGTAAGTTTTCGGTTCCTCGATTCTACCGCGATGCGAGAAATAAAGCCCGGGAAAAAAAGAAGAAGAAAAGACAACGGGAGAAGAAGAAGACGAAGCAAAAACCCGCGAACCACGGTAAAAATGTTAACAGTGACGGGCGAGTTAGTAAATATGCGGTACCACGACGGGACCGACAGCATATTTTAACTGCCAGCCGCCGGTCGCCACACTGTTGCCAACTGTTCACGAAATTCTCACCATTATAAATTAAGATACAAAAGAGTAGAGATAATTTTGAGCAACGTATATGTATCGAATAACTCGGCATTTTGTAAAAAGACTAGGCTTATTATAAAACACCGGCGTTTTTAACAAAACAAGGATATTTTGCAAAGAGCCTATCTGTTTCCAGTCGCTTTGCAAAATTCCCGATGACGACTAGTTAAATTGCACAAAACATTTTACGAGGAATTGGTCCCAAGTAGCATTTTCACGACTTGCGACCACATGTTTACTAAACACAACGTTGGATTAGTTACAAAAAATAGTTAGCTCCCTACCTTGGGTATTAAAATAAATTTAAACGTTTTTATAACGTTGTGCCGACGTTGGACTAGTACTACAGCAAAGTAGAAGCTTCTGCGACGTCGAATAAACGTTGTTTTGTAACCTTTTTGCTTAAGTGATCTTTAGGTGATTCGGACAACGTAGTTACAACGTTGGACAATATAGAGTTTTCCGACGTCAGTTTCAGGACTTATTCCAACGTTATGCAAACGTCGTCTATTTTACTAATTCCAACGTTGTTTAGATTTCCTTATTCTTACGTTGGTAGGACGTCGAGTCAATACCTTTATGCAACTGTATTGAACCATAACCTTAAATCTTAAATTTTCACTTCATTGTTCTGTTCAGTCAGACAGTTCAGTGCTGTTTTTGTTTTTATAAAAAAAAAACTTAATTAAAATGGGACATAAGAAAGGTACATATAAAACTAAATTTAAATATATATCGACATATATTACCGATAGTTTATCCACTCCCTCGTTTATTTAGATTATAGAGGGCGGCACAAGCTAGATTCTAGGATGACTAAATTAGGCAATCTTGCGACTAGTATACTACCTGTTAAGGCCGAACTGCGACTTTATTAGTCCAGTATGCGACTACTCGAACTACTCCATCTTAATCTCCAAAACAACAAAGTGAAAACCGCCATGTTGTTAAATAAGAAAATATTTCGTTCCTAAAATAGCAATTCCTGCTTTTTGAATCCATTAACTTGAAATATTTGACCCTAAAAAACACGCGGAAACAATTTTTTCGACTGCGAATAAATTATTTTCATTTTACTAAAAAAAAATTCAAGAAAATTTTTAAAACTTCTTTAATTTTAAGGCCCATTAGTATTTTTCAAAGTAGAAACAATACATTTATCAATAAAGTTGTTGGCGTTTAACTTTTTTGCCTTGGGTATCGAGTTACAGAGTCGGTTAAAGCGTTTCACTAATTATGATCTTCAAACATCCTCCACACTTAAATACTTTTCTTTTGTTTTCCTTCACTGCCATCTGACATATGTCTCTAACTAAATCGTAAAAATAATATTTTTACTATAATTATCCCAATTTAATATAAAACGCGACTTAGACGCCATATTAGTTTTGTATTTCTGTGAATTAGGATTTTAAACAACGTTGCAGTTTGTACTAAATTAGGCTTCTAGCCAACGTCGGTATCCAACGTCGTTTCGACCCAAAAATTATTCTCCAAACTAGTGCAGACTAGGGTTGGCACGAGGTTGTGCCGACGTTGCGCCCCGACGTTTGGTCGCGTGACACAACGTTGTCCCGACGTCCAAATGCTGCTTGGGGTGTAACTAACCTAAATTTATCCAACGACATTTTTTGAACTTCTCTTTCAAAATTAGGAAATAATGGCACAAAAAGTGATAATTCTGTTAAATAGAGTATGGTTAACGAGCAAAGAAATTTCAGGACATCTTCTGGGTTTAAAATTTTTGACTTTTTCGATTTGTAACCTCTACATGACTGCTTCAAGAAAGCTATGAGCTTGCTATATCTACAAGGTTTAGATGTTACTATACTACTACGGAAATTTAAACGGTATAGCTTATCCATGCCTTTGAAATATCAATGTTTTCATTGACCAGTATTGTACTTTTTAGCATTGAATAGTACGATCATAAACTGGACGACTGCATTTTCTTTGATTTTTCAGAAAAATATGCTAAAAGTATGTTTTCACTTGATCTTTCTTCTCGCGCATTTTTAAATTGCTTCCATTTTTGAAAATGTTTATATTCCTTTTCATAACTTATTCGGGATTTAAATGGAAGTAGTTTGGATATGGCGTTTGTCGCCTCAGCCTGAATATCTGTTGATAATTTACTTATTTCGTTTTGAGCCATTTCTGGCTCCAATTCAATCAGCAATCAACACGAAAGAGAATTAAAAAATATTGACTCAAAACTGACAACTAAAGAGACAGCTTTATTTATTTGTCAAATTACATAGAAACCAACGCCAACCAGGCATAATATATTTTCTACTCGTAATAAATTCCTTGAAATAATAATTTCTGAATATTTTTTAAAACGTAACTCGCTATGGAAAAAATATTGTTTTATACACGACGCTAAAATTGCATTATCGTCTTCCGAAATTAATTCACTCGCGATTTCATCGCTCTTGAATTAATCTTTTCGATCGCCGATAAAATACCATTTTATCGTCTTGTATAAAAAATAACTAAAAATTATGTATTCTTATAATTATTATAATTCATCTACACACATATTACATCATCACTACGGTACATCCAAGTTACAATATGACAGAAAAGAATACAAGATGGAGAAAAAAGAATACAAGGAGCAAACAGGTGACTAAGAAACCTTTATAATGGTAAAAAACATTCACCAGGGAAGTGGAAGATACAATAGCTATACATTACTAACAACTAGAAAAATGCATGAGTAGAATATTCTACTACCGTTTTATTAGCAATTAACTAGTTTGTTTTATACTTAACTAAAATAATCTACTTTCACTAGGGGAGAAATTCTTTTTAAATTAATAGTTGTTCATTATTCAATTTGATATAAAAATAATACGAATTTCTAATGGCAATAAATTAATTGAATTTAATAAAAACGCACTGGCTGCCCTGAATACGAAGAAAATACCGTCATCGGCGGTATTATATTTCTATATCGGTAAATACCGGTAGAAAATTGAATTAAGTTGAAGTTGTTGGCGGCATATACTTAACTATAGATAAATGCCGTCCAACGGCAGCATACTGTATTTTAAGCATTAAATGTCGCCGAAATCATGACCATCTTTTGCACTCATTTTTCAACTTGAGAATTATCAATAAAAATTTTACAATTTTAAAATTGTAAATGGTTATAATCACTTAATAGTTATTATAAAATATTAAATACTAGACTCTTAACCAGTTTGTAAGATGATCAAAATTTTAAAATTCAAAATTGTTCAAGATTAAATAATATCCACAAAAAAGTCGTTTACCGCTCCAGTAAGTAGGATGTCAGAGCTTTGCGAAATGCGGGAAAGAATGAAACCGACTTGATATTCAAAGGCAGATGATTGTACATTTTTTGGCATTGTACAGTATTGAGCCTTTAACTAGTTCTGAGCTCGGGGTTGGCAGATAAAGATCGTGCTCCGCATTCCTAAGTGGATAGTTGTGAGGTGGCCTTTCGGGAATAGCAGATACTTATGTGCTTGCGGATTAAGTTGGATGGATTCAAATATGAATAAAAAAGGAAGAGTCAGTATTTTGAAATTTTTAAAGAGATTCTGACAGTGAGTTCTACTATTCAATCCTAATAAATATTGAACTGCTCTCTTTTGAAATTTGAAAATACTATCAAATTTTGTCACGCAGCAAGTACCCCAGAATGGAAGGGCATAACGAAGATGCGACTCAAAAAGGACATAATAGACTATTCTAGAAGTTGATAAGTTAAGTTTCTGAGAAACTGATCTTAGCGCAAAACAAGTAGCGCTTAGTTTCTTTGATAAAGCTTCGATGTGCAAGTCCCATTTTAACGAGTTGTCTACAACAAGTCCTCAGAATTTCACAGAATCTACGGAGAGAGCACTTTTGAGAAGCACCCGGTATGATCCGGTATGTATCATGTTATTTGTTCTTTCAACTAAAATAATTATTCCAGATTTAGGGACAAAGTGTGTAACCTGGCAACGCGACCGTTTTCCGAGTTAAGGGGATAGTTTACAATCGAAGGGACACACACAAACAACACACTCACACACACACAAGTCCGCAGCCGAAAGAATGGACGCGAATAAATCCGTCGTCGTCGCGATAGCCGCGCGCGGTCCCGAAAAAAAAGCGAAATATTTGTGCGCCGCGCCGCCTCTGTTCGCGAACCACCGCGCTCGTCCGCACTTCGCCTGTCAAAGATAGAGGTCGCCACCCCGAAGCCGGGCCCAAATGGGACAGGTCCTTTGCAGAAAAAGCGCACAACGGGACGAAATTTATTCGGTAGCTTTACAATGAAAAAGGAGCCATTCGATACCCATAATTCGTGTTCTTTTTTGTTGTTTTTTCCATAGCAACTGTTAAAATTGCCTTATATCTATCAAAAATAATAGATAAAATAGTACTTTAACTGCAAGATGATAGGTTAAAAACTCTATTTCTTCTCGCACGTTTTTTAATTGCTTCCATTTTTGAACATTTTTGTATTCCTTTTCATAAGTTATTCGGGATCCAAATGGAAGCAGTTTGGATATGACGTTTGTCGACTCAGCCCGAATATCTGTTGGTAATTTACTTATTTCGTTTTGAGCCATTTCTGGCTCCAATTCCATCAGCAATCGACACGAAAGAGAATTAAAAAATATTGACTCAAAACTGACAACTAAAGAGACAACTTTATTTTTTGTCAAATTACATAGAAACCAACGCCAACCCAGCACAATATTTTTTCTATTCGTACTAAATTCCTTGAAATAATAATTTCTGAATATTTTTTAAAACGTAAAACGCTATGGAAAAAAATATTGTTTTATACACGACGATAAAATTGCACTATCGTCTCCCGAAATTAATCTTTTCGGTCGACGATAAAATACCATTTTATCGTCTTGTATAAAAAATAACTATTGATAAACTAAATACGTAATTAATAATAATTTAATATTTCTTCAACTTTTCATTTCCAGTTTCATGCCTTAAAATGCATTAAAACACCTTCATACATGCCCGTATTAGCATACAATCTATTAACTAAAACGTATCAACACGAAAAATACATTACAAAAATTGTAAACTTATTTTTTAATTACTTTCAGCTCCGCTTTCAATAAAATAAACGCGAACGTACGATTTAAAATCGTTTCTCACAGATAAATTCCCCCGATAACGTGCTTTTCCAGTTCTTTTTCTAATTAAGAACGTGCTAGAAATGATTGTCAATATTTCATTCCCTTTGCCTTTAAAATTATTTAAAGTTTTATTAGACGTAAAGACTTCCCCACACGTTAAAATTTACCGCGCGGATAAAACACCATTTAAAGCAAATATTATGATTTAATTCCTTCGATTTTATCAATTTATGTAAGCGACATGATAATTTAGTCGTCATATATAAATTAATACGTAGATATATCTCTTAATAAATACATATAAGACAAAGTCAATTTGTGCTGATTATTTTAATGATATGGCGATAGCGTCCAGGATATCTTTACGGCGCGAAACGCTAAATTATGCGTTATATTATACGCTAAATAATTTCACGAACCTTATATGGATTAATTTAACACTTCACGTCGCTTTTCATTAGTAAGATTATATGCTTTAAGAGGTGTATGAGTTGGGACGTGTAGACTCGAAAACGGCATTGAATTAATATCAGTTTGACGGATTTCATATTTATGTAGTTTTTGGACGTGTAAATGTTTAAATATGATATAAATAGTTTAGTTAAATATAGGCTTTGAGACTAATAGCTGAATAATAAATTTGAATATCCTTTTTGGAATATTTATTATCAATATGTTGATAACTAACGTTGTACAACGAGCTGGTAGACAGAAAAGACAGTTAAATCATCATCATTATCATTTTCAGCTTATTCAACCATTGCCAATTGTGGTGTAGTCTCCCTCACATATTTAGATACTATCTTTGTAGTTGAGCCCATTGTTGTCTATTGTTAGCTATTCGGGCCCAAGTTATCTCTGCTAATTTTCTAATATCATGGTCCCATCTCAGGTTGGGTCTTCTTCTAGGTTTCTGAGCTCGGCTCAAAAATACATATTTCCTCGTGGTTACCATGCTGTCCGTCCTTCTTGTTAGGTGTCGTGCCCATTGCCACTTGAAGGATTTGATTCTGTGGATGACATCCATTACCTGGGTCTTTTATCGTATCCACTCTATTCTTTTACGGTCTTTCTTGATTATTTCCAGCATATTTCGTTCCACTGAGCGTTGTGCGACCTGCAGTTTCCTTTTAAGTGTCCAGGTTTCACATGCATAGATCATGACTGGTAGTACACATTGCATTGGTCGAATGTTTTCTTTTTTAGATAAAGTGGCATTTTAGATTTGAATATGATTGATTTTCTTTCATAAGTACTCCATTCTAACTTAATTCTTCAGTTGACTTCTGGTAGTAGAGATCCCGATCTGTGTATTAGTTGTCCCAAATATACAGGGTGTTTCAAAACATGCGAAAAATTTTCCTCACAAAATAAAATCACTATAGTAACATATTCATTTGTTATCAAAGTATCGGTTAGATATTAAGTCCCGAACGGGAGATAGCGTAATATCTAACCGATACGTTCCGACAAGTCGGAGTTAACTATCTCTGCACTGTGGTTGTCATTTTGTAGATCTCCCAAGCTCACCTGATGATGGAGTAGGGCTCCGAAACCGGTAGTGAGAGCAGGATGATTCGCATTATGACAAACACAGCGTAGAATTAAATTTCTATATTAGCAGTTAAGTGGCAAGAATCCTTATATAATTTTATTATATACCTCTACTGCACGAAATTTGTTTTCTATTTTTAAATAATAATGTCCATAAACTAATGTCGATTTTGAAGATAGTTACTAACTCTCACTAGAAAATTGCCATGGCGATACCAGCCATCTTGATTGCCATTTTATTTAAAAATCGCTTTTTATTTAAAATCTGAGATAGACAGGTATAGGAAACCCTAATATCGTTTGAAAGAGCATTTGAATCTGCTTCGAAAATTATTTAAAAAATACAGGGTTTTGCATTTGAAATAACAAAGTTTTTATGTAAAATAAATCCTTAAAATAGATCACCAATTTTTGTTACCCCTGTATAAATTTAAGGAAGCAATGACATTTTTCAGTAAAGTTTATTTCTTTACCTTTAAACTCAGCACAAGAATTAATTCTAAAAAGTAATGTACAGGGTGTTATTAATCATTTCTTATGTAGCGTGCATATTTAAATATCTTATAATAAATGCTTTTTTTGGGCCCAAGAATCCAAAAATGAAATAAAATACTGTGTGTACCATAAGAAAAAATGTAACTTTTTGGTATGGATCTTAGTTCTGATACACCCTGTATATTTCAAAAATAATTTTAAATTGTGTACACTGCCTCCCCACGTATACACATAAAATATTTTGTTTCTACAACTTTCCGTTTTCGTATAATCAACCGAGGCGAATGATGTGTGCCACCCTGTATATACTATGTAAGACACTAGTGTTTATTTTTACTATTCCCAGTGTTATTTATTAAAATATATTTTCTGTCTACTAGTTCGATGTGTCTTTGGTTGTGTACATTATTTTAGTTTTTGCTTAATTTATTTTGAGGCCTACTTTATTGCTGGCTGTTTTTAGTTCGTTAATTTTTGCTTGTAGTTCTTCAGGACTATTGGCAATTAGGACTATGTCAGCGAATCTTAGATGGTTAAGATATTCTCCATCTATTTTTAATCCTTTATTGGTTCAGTTATCAACTATATAATATACTATAAATGAAATTTCAAAAATGCAAAATTTCGATATTCTTAGACATTACATTATATTTCAAGTATACGATCAAATATACTACTTAAATAGTTTCAACAACGAACATTCGCAGTTTCTACGCAATCCATAAAACCAAAATAAGCATATCTCCTTTACCGTATCTAAACGAGAAAAAGAAATATAGAAGAACCTATCCCCGAACCGATAAACAGTACCGTGGTTTAAGGCCTGCCAACTGAAATACAATCGAATCAGTACCGGTCGTACGACCATCGTCGCTGCCCGAAGCCGGCCAGCTTCCATTGTATCGATGCGCTGATCTACACTGATGGAAATCAATCGCATCAATCCCCACGTCACTCAATGTCGTACGTGTCAATCACGGTAAAGGGACAGTCGACGAACGCTCTTTACTTTCCGGTACTGCCGCTGCTGCTCGGTTCTGCTTTCGCTGCTGCGTAAAGATGATGGTTGTGCGAGATACCGATTTCGCAGGCAGCAGACAGAGTCTGATAACTTTGTTTTCAGCGTGTTGATGTATGTGTAAATTCAAAAATGTAAATAAAATGTTATTGAATACGTATGTTATTATTTAGCTAGATCGTTTACTTTTTCATTGCCTTCTACCCCTTGGTGGACTAGCACCCACAACAGAGGGACATTATTTTCTTTGCCTAATTTGTTCAGCTTCTCTAGGCATTCTTTGACCAGCTTCGAATTGGTGGTTGCTGAGTTGGTCTCTTTTAATGCCACTTGACTATCGGATAAGATGGCTATTTCTTGTTCCTCAAAACACCTAACATTTCAACTAAATTTTCTTGAAGAATATTTTATTATATATGTAATTCTTTAATAAGGTATTCGTATTCTTAGTTACTTCTTAGGGAGGGTCCACATTTAGTAACATGTTATATAACATTGCTATTTAACAAGCTACATGTAACATGTAAAAAAACCGGGAGCCGTCCACATTATAGTTTTTGTTGGCATGAATCGTTTTGGCGAGAAAGAGGTTCAGCTCGCAGCAGCGGCGTGCGTAATTATTTTTGAACTAAGGGAAAGAAAGTCGAGAAAAAAAGCAAACCAGCAAGATCTAGATACAGTTGAACTCAATTAGCTTATCTTTTCAATACTTGCCTCGGCTCTTTCTCGTGGTGTGTTTCTGTCTTTTACGAAAAACATCGAGAGAATATCGTTTCCCCTCTCACGGATACCCCGTAGCTACAGAACGAATAGACGTACTGTAAAAGCAAAAGCAAACCATTTTGAATTATCCACTTCATCTATACCATGCAGTACCTGATTTGCATTTCTTTTGTTCCCGCTGGAACTGGCCTATTAGATTACGCATTTTTTCTAATTTTTTTCTGTTTCCAAATACATACTATGAAATGAAAATCGCTGTCATTTTATATGGAAAATTATATGGGGAATGTCATCGATCTTCATGTCCAAGCCAACTGGACGGGAGGCCGACGGGACGCAGTTTTTTTTTCGATCATACGGTATTATTGACCAGTAAATAAACAAACCAATATCAGCTCACCACACTAAGATTCTGTCGCGCACGTCCCTGGAAATATGATCGGCTCAACTAGAAATTTAGCAAGTGTGGACGCGTTGTTTCATGTTACAATAGCAATGTTGCACAACATCTTTTGATCTTTACCGACTACAAATGGATAACATCTAGCAAGTTATATAGCATCGAAATTTGCTAAATATAACTAAAAATATGTAACATGTTATATAACTTTGCTATATAGCAGTGTTATATAGCAAGTGTGGACCGTCCTTTATATTGATAAAATGTTTCGCAATAAAAGACAAAACCCATATTTCTGCAAATGGTAGACTTTTTCAATCGGAAAAAAATAGATTACTACATACTGTATCGAATCTAGACTAAGAGATATCGAGTATCAATCAATCCCCCCGATGCGATATTAATCGATTCGAATTACCCCCTTGGCCCCCGCGCTCCCCTTCTCCGGTCCGCCGTAATTGCGGACCTTGTTAGAGATAAACCGAAAATTGATCAACGCGTCGGCATTACACGATCAATTAGTGCGTAACAAGGGGCCGTTACCGTGTCGCGTTCCGTATTGAACGCCAGTAAATCAGTTCAATTTGACGGCAAGTCATAGACGGCCAGATAAGATAGGGGACGGTGGGGAGGAAGGGACCGGGCAAATTTGCATTTCAATTTGTAGACGTTGCACAGGGTGGATCAACGAACAAATACGGTAGATTTAATTTTATTTATTTTCCAGATGATCCGAGTTTTTATCTCTTCGAATTTTTACAGTTTCTACAATGACAGTCAAAATGGACGTAACAAATTATTGTTTTAATGGTCAGTACTAAATATAACAAGTGCAATACAAATTGCTGATAATTTTTGAGAAATATAGATGAATGCTTTAAATAAAACATCCTCTCTTGGACTCAGATGTTACAATTTGATACTAAATTTAGACTTGTGTGTAGCACTGTCTTTATCAAGTAAAAACTAAATTGTAGAAGATATAAGGCAGTAAAAAACACATCTTTTTTATAGACAGTCATGGAACACCCTGTATATTATTGCATTTTTGCCTTCATTTCAGATCACTTTACATAATCCTAAGATATGAGTAAATCTATTTCGATAGTTTCAGATTTATGTATTTAAAAAATAAAATTATTAAAAAATAAATCAAAAATATATATTTTTCAACCCTTCTTAAAAAAAATTAAAAATACAAGAACTGTTCTGAAATCAAAACTATATTAAATATTTACTATATATTTATAGATCTAGATGGTCTTTATTACTGTGCTATAAATATGGTACGTAAATACGTAAACCATACAGGATCAATATTTTATGCGAAACTGAAAAATATAAAATAATTTTTCTTCGTTTTTTTTTAATGGAACACCGTATGTATATTAATTTTTTATTAGATGGAGAATTAAAAAATGAACATTTTTTGTATTTAAAGTATTTCTAAATTTTTAATAGTTTCCGGATACACGCAGTATTATTTCATATAGTGCTTTCAATGGTAAAATACGAGAGAAAAATCATTGGGTGGCTTTGATGAAAATTTACTGTGGAAAATGCCATATGAAATACAAAACCGGGAATATCTGCGAAACCGTTAAAAATTTTGAAATACTTCTAAATCTTCTATGATTTATGAATTCCATATTTATGGCAAATTAAGTACAGAACCACCTAAAGTATAAACATCTAATATAATTTCGATTTCAGGACAGCTCTTGTATTATTAATAATTTTTTTAAGAAAAACTGAAAAATATATAATTTTTATTTATTTATTAATATCTCTGAAATTATCGAAACATATTTACTCATGTCTTAGGATTATGTATTAAGTGGCCAGAAAGGAAGCCAAAAATGCAATGATATACAGGGTGTTCCATTTAAACAAAAACATCCCTATCCACTTACACTGTTTTGAGCCACCCTATAGAAGTTAAAATATTTTCCTGAAATACATCCCAGTACATAATTTAGGTTTTCACTTAAACAGAATTCCAAGTTTTTTATTCAGATGTCCTGACGCACTATTGCCGGACCCTGTATAAGTAGCGATTTATAAAATATATTGCTGTTCATTTAAATCTTTTTTGACCGCTCTTAATTTCGAGACTGTCCACCATTGATGACTCTATAGTCAACGTAACCAGTCCAAGTGACTTTTTAAATACTTTATCTATAGCGGTCCTAGCCGTAAACCCCCTACTCTAGGATCGCCAAAATATGATAAAAATTGCGTTCAAAAACTGTGAAAAGTCGACTATAATGGAATCTTCTAAGGTTACTTGGTATAAAATTTCCTATGTCTATTTTTCAACTTCTTAGAAACTTATTCTCTACAGAGACACATTTTAATATCATCAATCTATACATAAAAAACTGTATAGTAGAGTTGAGCAAAGATTGAACGAGTCGTTCATTTGAACGAGTATTAAAAATGAATCGTGAGATTCGATTCATTGCTTTAATTGAATCGTGGCCAGCACGAGTTCATAAGATTTGAACGATGAACCGTAAAAAAGAATGGCGAGACTTTAATCGGATCACAATGCGATCATGCGTTCAAAGAGTCGTGAGAATTGATTCATTGCTTACAATACGGTTCGTTCAATTGAATCGTGGCCAGCATGGATCTATAAGATTTGAACGATGAGCCCTAAAAAAGAATCGTGAGAATTGAATCGGATCACAATACGATATATTAATAAATGCAGGTATAACCAATATTTATACTTGAACAACAGCCTTAAACAAACATCATGGGCTTAAAATGCAAACGATAAGAAAATTATTTACAAGAAAAAAACTTATTTATACTGTGCTTAGTACGGGAGTATCTGTAAAGTATTTAATTTTCACGTTAATATTTTTGTTAAAATAATATTACCGACTATTAAATGTCGGACTAAAAGACGAAATCGTGTTTTCATGCAACTCCAAATGAATATTGTTTTCCTCTGCTCAATATGATAAAAAACGACGTCTGCGATGGTTATAAAATGAAGATCGCTGTCATTTTATATATAAAATTATATGGGGAATGTCATCAATGTTTATTTCCAAGCCAACCGGATGCAATTTTTTTCGATCATGCGGTATAATACACTACTAGTTGAAGCCTGGCGCATGCGCCACGACATCAGGAAAAAATACTTTTTATTTTTTTTAATTAAATGAAAAACAAAAAATCCGGTGACGACAGTTTTTAGAAGAGCCAATTAGCTATCTTTTAGTAAAAAAGCAACTTTCTAGAGCAAGTCGTTACTTCAGTAAAGACGACACAGATAAACATTAGCATTTTATATTAGGTAGATTTATTATGATTATTAAATCAGAATTAAAATATGGTTCTAAAAATATTAAATAGGTATTAAGAAGTCTTTAATAAATATTATATATGAATTGGATTGATAATTTAATATTATTTGTAAAATAATCAATCCAATTAAGCTATAGTGTCATAAAGTGTTGAAGCACAAATGAAAGAACTGTATATTTCGTTTTCTGGTTCCTTAAGTAATTGTCCGACCAAACTATCGCCGATAGTGCCAGTTTATATACGATTCTTGTTTTTATGAAACGTAAATTGTGCATGTGGTTTGTTCAAATGAATTCAATTTCTCATATTGAATCGTAGGAGTCGATTCAATATGAGAAATTGAATCGTGTGATTCGATTCACTAAAAAGAATCGTAATACCCATCACTACTGTATACTCTGTCCGGCGAGAGGAATATATGATTTCAGCAGACATCTCAAAAATAGCAGTGTATACGATTTACTTTTGAATTAAAATAACCAACATGGCACTAGTATCATATATTCTTTCGCCGTACTGACCGTACATCTAAATAACTACGGACACACATAGAATACGGGATTTTATCGTCTAAATTAACCGTAGAAAGCGAGAGGGGCATCCCCAATTGTGTTATTTGACCGATGCGTGACCGAGGCGCCCCCTCATTGCAAATATTAGCACAAAAGGGCCGGAAGGGGCTGCGGCCCGGTCGTGGGGAAAAGGGGGGATAAAGCGCAGACAGCGCCACCACACAGATTAACTCGTAGCAGGAAAATTAACATTTACGCTCGGCGGATCGTGTTTGAATGGGCCTGACTTTGAAATGATTATTTCACGTAGTCACTCATTTTCGGGATTAATTTTATATCTATAATGTATACGATCATTTTTGGAAAAGGCTTATACTTTTTGCTTAGTGGAATTTTTTATTAGATACTGACCTATAGGAAAGATACTAAAATTTATATGAAGTTAGTTAAAATCCTCAACTGAGGAACAGGAGACTGAAACTCACAATCTTGTATAAACATTTTTATTTTAAATTTTTACTATTAAATAAGGGAGGCAACATGTTTCGGGAATCAAATCCCATCCTCAGGCCTAAAAGCTAAAAATATTATAAAAAAAACAATCAATGTAAGTCAAACATATTTGTCAATCGAATAAAGTCAAGTAACAAAACAAAAAAATACGGATACAAATCATAAAAAGTTAAAATTATCCAAATTATTAATTATTAGGAAGGCAAACAACAACCCCCAGCTCCCTATACATCGTGACATACCTGACTTGGAGATGGATAGGCTTCGATCCAGACACCCAACAATGAAAACAGCCAAGGAATTACATAGCATGGGCTTTAGGCTAGTAGAGTCCTGGAAAGAACAATGGCGAGAGGCATGTCCTGGGCACTGTCAAGTCCTCTCCTGCATCACCAAAAAACCGCCTGGGTACCAGCTGCCTCGCAAAACATGGTCATCCCTCAACAGAATACGCACGAACCCCGGAAGATGTGCAGACTCTCTTCACAGATGGGGTAAGATACCATCACCCAGATGCGACTGTCGAGCCGACAGACAAACCGTACGCCACATAGTGGAGGAGTGCGAGATAAGAGCTTACGGTGGAAACTACTCCGATTTCTGATGATGACGCTGCAATGGACTATATACGTAATCTTGACGTTTGTATTTAATCTCATTGTATTTGTCTCCTGTTGCGCGTATTTTGTTTGTGATATACCGTGTTCTTTTTATATTTATATATTTTATATCTTTTCGTATTGTTTATATTTTTACGTGTATTATTTTGTAATATCTGTTAAACGATGTGCTTGCCATACGATAAATAAATAAATATCCAAATTATTTTTTGTACGAAAAAATAATGTTACAGAATGCCAAGCTGAGCTTTATAACAAACAAATTACAATTATAATGACAGCCCATTTATCAATATAAACTTTCTCAAATATCAAGAGAAATACTTAAAACGATTTCTGAAGGAAGGGAGGAAAATTCAGATTTAGGTGAGAGGATGAGACGACTTTTCTGTCATTACCTAAACAGAAAGAAAAAAGTATCCGTTGCTCAGGGTTAGAGGAGAGCTGGGTTCGTAGGTAAGGCTTCTGGCTTGTGGTGACTTTCTAAGGTTATTAAATATAAAACTAAAAAATGATAATATTTAGGCTGCAAAGATTTTAATATTGATGTTAAGTATTTATATAGATATGGTCAAAGACAGTAAAAAGGGCGCCACTTACTTTGTTTATGAAAGAGGTAAAGTAAGAAACCAAAATGGAGAATATTTTATCACAAAATAGCTAGACTAAAGTAATCAACAGCAATAAGGGTCTATTATGTTCATCAACAATAAAAGTCAGAGATAACTGTCCGAGATAACACGAACGAACACAAGTACCAGTTAGTTTCAATTATCCCAATAGAACTGTAAGTTATTTTAAATGAATTTGAATTTAGTAACTGTATTCTTCTTTGTAGTAACTGTAATTATACTACTTAATATAAAAACAGGTGAAATTTATATATGTATATCAATACGATGATGTTTCGAATCATGTCATGTACAAAAAAATCTTTAAAAATGAATACGTGTAGTAATTTTCATATAAAATATCATAACAAAGTAAAAGTATACTGTTTGAATCAAATTATAACTTATAACATTAACTGAAAGGTAATTTTGACTATAATATATGGGATAAATAGTTATAATTTACAGAGATATTAAACTGTTGTCTCAAAAACTGTAAAATAAATGAGTACCTTGTGTATCGAACTTAGGACTTATCTGTATAGTTCCTTATGATGTTGTAAACAGGTAGATAGGTAGTCTCCAGACTAACAGAAGTGGAAGCAGATGACTATGGCAGCAGAAATCTTCGATATCAGTAGAAGAACAAACGTAAGGTCATGAATGCTGTCTTAAGGTCTACGTAGGTCCATACAAAATGAAAGTGGGTGAAATTTGTTAAAGAAATCAGAATTGGCCGTACAACTGACACGGTTTGGATTAAATAATACCGGAACATTGGAAGAAATGAGGAGGAGTATCGTCAAGTTTATTCGAGACGGACATGTTAACCCACAACCTAGAATGCAGCACTCTTCTGATTTGTGGTTGGCTCTGTTAACAAAATATTTCTGACAACGCTTGACCAAGTGAGAAAAATTAAAATTACTTTTTCATTGCCGATCTTAATAGCCTACGATACCTGTCGGTATGGTCGGCTAAAAATATTGTATTCGAAGTTACAGTGAAGTATCTCGAAGCAGAAACCTAGCCCCATCATTAATATAAACATCTAATCATTAAGCTACAATATTCTGCATCGAGTAACGTAAATAACCCCGTATACATCTCAACAACAAGCCAAAAAAAAAACAGCGAAAATTACAACTTTTTGAAATGGCAGGCGTGTCATTTCGCATCTAGAACCTGCGGCCGCATAACGGGGCCATAATTGGGGCTGCGCTGAACTAAGCCGAACGTAATTCGGTTACAGTTGGGGCCCAGCGAGCCGTAATAATCGGGGGGCTCCACCAAGCGACCTAGGTAATTTCCAGCATTAATTTTACGCTCTCGGTACCGAATGAACGGGGGGAAGTGGGGAACGGGTCCCATTAGAGCCGAGAGAATATTGCCAAAACGTCTTCAATTTGCCACGTTTCAAATTATTTGCGTAAATTATATGGAAAAGTATAAATTATACAGGGTGGTCCGAATTGTATTCGGGAAGCTTAATAATAATAAGTAAAAAAGTTTGTATAAATTTATGCACTAAAAAGGCTCCGTTTAGGAGATACAGAGTGTAGAAGTTTCATTTTTATTTCAATTTTTTCAAAACAAGTTCTGAACTAATGTCGATATTTGGATAGTTTTTGAGAAAAAAAGATATTTGAAATTTTTGATAGACCTAAACGTCAAATTCAGTGATTACCACAGCCACTCTTCCATAAAGAAAAGACATGTGGCTATCTATTTCAAAAATTAAATTGTTCAAATGTCATATAATAATGGCCGCCGCTGTCATGGAATTGAACGATTAATTGAAAAATTATCATAAATCATTTTTTTAAATGAAAATCCGCATTTTTTATTTCACTAGTAAAAAGACTTTTCTATTCAATGCTCCTATCCCTAAAATGAATCGTTTTTAAGTCGTACATTTTTCTTGATTTTAACCAGCGTATGACTTTAAACGTCAAGTGATGTAAAACAGTAGATCTGGCCATGTGATATTGTGACACTTTGTTCAAAAAGCAGTACTTATGTTATCGATCATCATTTCCACGCCAACTTTGCGCTGTTTTTGTTTTTGATCATACGATATATTATTATCAACTATTAGATAATAATATCAACTATTAGATAACTAAAGAGCAAAATTAGGAGATATATTTTTATAAATACACTTTTTAAACTCTGAAGGCATAATATAGGAAATTCAACTAATTCGTTTTCTGACAGATGGAAATAATCAAAATTTATTATTATCATCAATATTTAAACAAATGAATTATAATATATATTATGCTACACAAAATATAAAGTATTTTTTCCAACGCTTCATAAGAATGACGGGGCTCGGACTGCGATTCAGTTGCTAGACAAATATTACTTCAGTTGGAACTGAAAATGTGATTTTGTCGATGCCGCGCGCCAGTGCGGTCGAAAATCGCAGTTGTAGGTTATAATATATAATCGGTAGTTGCGAATTGTAAGTGCGAATGTGATTTTGCCTATTTAGTGTAGACTGAAAATTGCGCTGGACGTCGCCGTATGCGTGTCGATGTCGCATGCCGGTGCGATCGCAACTCGCAGTAACAAATCGCAACTGAAGTAATATTGGTAGCCTAAAAATCGAAAGTCGGTAGATAGATGTTTCAATCGCAATTCACAGTTTACTATGAAAAGGGATCGCAGGTTGCGATTGCGAATTTACAATCGCTGCGATTAAATCACCACTCGCGATTTTCTGCTCATCTTTATAAGGTATTGCCTTTGTAGCGGGTACATTTCTTTAAAATAATCCATCTTCAACATTATTGGTTTAATTTCGAATTAGAAATTATAAAAAAAGTAGATGGAAATAGTTTAAACGACAATGCACATTAAATACGACGAATCTAAAAAGAAAACCGAAGAACGTCTCTCGGAGTAGTAAAGAGCTATTGATAAATCGATAGGTCGCAACCTAATCATTATGCCCACTTCTTCTCAGTCCCTATCGAAAGTAATTTTGCAGTTGGCAGGAGCGCCAGCAGTGTCGGTCGTCGCGAATTCGCCTGAAAATAACGAGATTTATGTCTGCAGGTTGCAGCAGAGATCGCTATTTAGAACGGATACCGTTCCGGATGTCGTAAAACGTCTTTTTCTCTAGTAATTTTTCACTCGAAACGTCGTAATTTCACGGTATAATCGAAAACTTCTCTCAGTTGCCTGTTGAAGTGGTGCAAAAATGCAGCATTATAGTTTTAAACGTAATTTTTAGAACACAATCAAACCGCTAAAAATCCTATAGCAGAAATTACTAGTTTGCCTATACAGAGAAGACCAGGCTACTAGTAACATAGCAAGTTGCCGGGCGAATTTACGTTTACCCGTTTTGCGTTCGTACTCGAGATTCACTGCCGGCTAGTCAGGCAGTACGCAGTTGCAGTTGTGCTTGGACGGGTCGGTCATGACAGACTAGGAATACGACTCGAGGAGTGTCGAGTATTTATTATTTTCATTTTAAGTGTTTACCTTCACTTAAGGTAACATTTAAAATGAAAATACTTAAATATTTATTATTTGAGTGTGTTTACAAGCCAAAACTAAAAATAAATAAATTCTCTAAACCAAAAAAAAAAACTAAAATATTACTCTAAATAAAAAACAGTTATAACAAGTGTTCAAAAAGACCATCTTCTTGTGCTAGACAGAAGCCTTGGCGGTCGTAAAATCCCCGTCTGACATTGGCTGACATATTAGGGCTAATAGTTTGGAAAACCTCTCGTATTTTTACTTGAAGCTCATCCAGATTATTAGCCCTATTATGACCATACACTTTGGATTTTACATAACCCCACAAAAATAAGTCATTGGGAGAAAGATCTGGTGATCTAGCGGGCCACAAAATAGTTCCATATCCACTAATTAAACGGTTGGAACAAGTATTGCTCAAATATTCGTGAACACTACGGGCATTGTGGGCAGGACAACCACCTCAGCAATTTGATTACTTGAAAACGTGGGATTTTGATCCGCGGTAGCACAAATGAACACTTGTTTTAACTCCTGTTCTACATTAATCAACACATCAGGCTTTTTGTGTTTTTGTGGGAACACGCACCCATGTGTTTTAAAATTATTAACAACTCTTGATACAGTAGGTAAAGATGGAATTGGCCTATTTACAAAAGTTTGTGGAACAATTGTTTGTATATCCCGATAAGACCTATTTTGGAAATACTATTTTACAATTTGAATTTTCTCACGAACTTCGTAAACATCCATTATTTTACTTAAAAAATAAATTTTACACGAGAACTGTCGCGAGAATCTATGTATTCGTTTTGGCTATTAAAACACGAATAAATACAAATTCTGAAGCATTCTTATCACATATCTACCTATTTTTATTTTATCGCATTTTTTCGCCTGCTTTTTATCCGGCGGACGGGTATACGCTAATTCGTCCGGTTCTGCCTATGTTACTACTACGGTGGTCCGGTCTGTATAGTTTCGGAATTGTACATTGTGTATTGGTGGTAGTAGAGCTTAAAATAATTTTGCTATGTTGAGGATTTAAGCAAATTCCCTAATTTCATTTTTTTTAGCCGACCATACCAACAGGTATGATAGGCTATTAAGATCGGCAAAAAAAAGTTTTTTTAATTTCACTCAAAATGAGTTATTTGGGTCATAAATGACCTCTGTCTATCTGTCTGTCTGTCCGTCTGTAACACGATAACTCAAAAACCGCGAAACCGATTTTAACCAAGTTTGGCACAAAAATACTGTGGCACCCGAGAATCTGGCCATTAGTTTTTGGTGGGGTTGGGGGGTTGGTAAGGGTGTATGGGAGGGGGTTAAAATTTTTTAAAAATCGTAACTGCAAAATTACAGTATCTAGCGAAACGCGGTTTTCAATTTAAGATTAGAGATAATATTTGCAACAAAATTTGTAATAACATCAAAATCAGTCAAAGTCGCAGTTATTGAGATAAAAAAAATTGGAAAAATTCCTTACTTTGAAACTAAAAGAACTGCCTACCCACTTTTTATTAACATATTTTAGTATGGGCGGCTATACGTGCCTCCCGGCGCCAATTTTTTAAATGCATATACAGGGTGTTTTAAAAACATGTGCTATCTCTCGTGGGGAGATTCCTCATGTAAAAATAAAATTTATTTTTCATATCAACATAGGTTCGATTCTGCTTTATTTTGTGGCTACAGGGTGTTAAAGTCTTAATAATCTTTAGAATTATTATAATTTTCTTCCAAGTAGGTACTTTAAGTGATTCAAATGAGATTTTGAGGGTAAAAGTTACTATAAGCGCTATATATTTTAATGCTAAAAAAGTGTCGATAAATTCATCAGGAACGTGCATATGGGGTTATCACTGGAATATTTTTTAAAAAAAAACATGTGCGTCACTGACTTTTTTCTTTTGATATCAAAACTGTGTAGGCCGTTTAAAGCCAATTAAAATGTATCACTTGATATTTTGTCGAATTCGGCCTCCTTGAGATAAACGCAATTTTATTAATCACAATTAATAAAATTAAAATAAAAATAAAATTAATAAATTATATATTTTACCTAATTTATTATTAAGTATTATTACTCTTAGTTATTATTGCTATTACTTCAACCTAAAGTAATTTCATATAAGAAAATAATGGTAACATATGGTCCTAAAGTTTTGGGAAAAAATTCAGAAACTGAGAACTCTTATAAAAATAGTTTTATATTTTTATCATATTTTTAAATAACCTATGTTTACTACTATCCTAATTATAAAATAAAATTCAAACAGTGGACAAGAGACCGTTATTTTCAATTTGCCTAAGAATTCCCCTGACGCGTTGCATCATCCGTCGATTTCTCTAATTTTTCTGAATACCGGCATCGCAATTGTTCTTCGTTTTGTGCTTCCCACCCGTTATTCTAGACTTGCCGACTCACTATTGCCCAGAACTCTTCGTTTGGGCGAGCCTGAGGTCGGTGAGGGGGATTGTCTACTTTCGGTACAAAGTTGATGTTGTTCGCTTCATACCAGTCCCTTGTGATTCTCGCGTATAATGGCATGAAGCGAGATCCGGCCAAAATATTATTTCGTCATCCACATGATGCGTGTTCAAAAACTGAAGAAGTTTAGGGAGACAATTCTCGATATAAAGCTCTGCATTTAAGGCTTCACCCCGAACAACGCCAATGTAAGGATGTGAGATGAAGCCAGCCTCAAAAATGGCACACCATACCAAAATGTTGTCCTCAAACTTTTTCTTACTTTTTAATCTCACATCAGGGACATTCTCATAATTGTCAGTGTAGAACCCATCATTACCCTTCATCTCAGAGTTGGACAATGTTATAAATATTTCTCATCGTCCATTACGATCAACTTGTTAACGAAATGCACTCTCCTCAGCGCGCGACAACATCTCGGAATTCTCTCTAGCTGGACCTCTGTATATTTGGGAGCTTTCCTCCTTTTTCAGAAAACAATATTGTTACTTGATAGGGTTCTAAACACCGTAATCTTTCCATTGGTTTTAATTTTTTATCACTCTTTATACATATCGCTATCTCAAAATACTTATATGATAAAGAAAGCTACACAAATTAGGCATTGTTGCATGGTCCATTAGCATTTAGAAAAAAAAGCCATTTAAAGGTCGATTTCCAATAATTAATTTCCCCGAGAGACTCGATACAAAGACGGATACCTCTATCTAGATGCTGTTACAATAGGTAATTAAGACTTATTAATAGATAGATTACCTACGAAGCCTAGTAACAATGGTACCGAAATAACGATGCTAATCGGTACCTAGTCGTACCCGTTAGGCCTTTCGAAAGAGTCATTAATAATTGTTCTTTTCTTGTTCGGTACTACGGATATTAAACAGTGTAGACTGGCAATTTTCATTTCCATCCCAAATATTTAGAATGTAGAATGTTCAGGAGGGGAGTCAACCACTGCGACCTTACAGATCTATTGTGTGTTCCCCTTTCTTGAGTTATAACGAGTTATAACTCATCATACAGTCTCAGGGCTTTAACAAAAGCCAGTATTTGAGAGGGCTCCCCAAAGGCCAGCTCTCCATCCTCGACGTCAGCCGTACCGAAGTTCATGGCACGAATGGTTGTCGTCTCGGCGCACTCAGTGATAAGATGTTCTGGTGTTTCCCCATTTTCCCCACAGAATCTGCATTCGTGTCGTAGTTATTGAGGTGTTCGTTGAGGAGACAGTGTACTGTTAGAAATCCCGTGACAATCCGAAGATTGTTTCTACTTAAATCAAGGAAAACCTTTGATTTTTCTCGGTCGTAAGTTCTGAGGAACTTTTTCGAGTGTCTTAGACCGTTGGAGGACACCCATTCCAAGTTACGGATGGAGTCTTCTAGATTCTTCAGTTCCGCTTTTAGTTGGTTCTCATTTGGAAAACAGAACGGTTCTGGTCCAGTTAGTGGAGTGTTCGCTCCTTTCCTAGCTAGATCATTTGCTTTTTCATTGCCTTCTATCCCTTGGTGAGCAGACACCCAGAGTAGGAGGACTTTATTTTCTTTGCCTAATTTGTTGAGCTTCTCTAGGTATTCTTTGACCAACTTCGAATTGATGGTTACTGAGTTGATTGCGTTTAGTGCTGCTTGACTATCGGATAGGATGGAAATTTCCTGTTTTCCATAGTTCCTATCTAAGATAAATTGTACGCATCTTTCGATAGCTTAAATTTCTGCTGAAGGATACTGGGGTAGGTTGTGACCATTGGTTCGGAGTATTTAGTTTTCGGCCCAAATACGGACAGCATCAGCGTTTTGGGAGTATCAGTATACCACGCTATGGTATGGTCTTTTGTACGCTGAGTAAGCATTTCTTCCTTCCAATCCTTTTTATTACTCAATACTACAGTAAGGTGTTTCTCAAAGTTGTAAATTCTTGGTATGTCATCCACTGGGAGTTGGGGAAGTGGAATTATTTTTTTGAGTGTGTTCCAAACCCATGACCTGAAAATTCTCGCAGTACTGTTTCCGTCAATGACCATTCTAATCATTATTCGCATTGGCATAACTCCCGACGACAATGTGAAGTGGTGTTAGGTCTAGAATGACCTCCTCCTGCTGCTGTTGATCTCAAATACTTAAGTCTTATTTTATTTTCAATTTCGTTTGTATCGCAATAAAACCATAGTTAGGGTTGCCAACGGTCCTCTATTCCAGAGAACAGTCCTCGTTTTGATCTCACTGTCTTCTTTGCTCTCACGTATTGAAAAAGTCCTCTTTTTTACATGCCCAAACTCAAAATCAAAAAAAGATTCACCACAATGCTTTAAAAAACTGTTATTCTGTGTCTTTAGCTACTCCCATTCGTTTGTACAGAAAAGAAAATGAATAAATATTTATGTACAAGAAATATTTGTAGACTTGTAGAAGCGATGGCCGGCCGTAGCTCCAGCGTTAGTGTGTCGATCTGCGAAGCTGAAGGTACTGGGTTCGATCCCCAGTCAGTATACGGTCGCTTTATTTATTTAAATAAAAATATTTATTTATCTAAATGCAGCGACCAACGAACCGCCACACAGTGGGGTATTTGACACCGATAGTTGATCGACAGTTTTTTTATGTAGACCTTATATAAATTATTGCTTTTTTCAATTAAAGAGGAAATAATATGAACAAAATAAAGAATAATTTGTCGATTCTAAAAAAAAAGAAAGAAAAATCACTGTTTCAGTGTTTCCACGGTCAATGCCACTAATACCAGTAGTAATATCGCAACTAATACTACCAATGCTACGACTGATCCGCGACCAATGCCCATACCACTAAAGCCGCTACTAATACCAAATTGTGCTATACTACTAATGGCACTAATACCATCGCTTTGTACACCACAATGCCATCGCGGTTTACACCTCGCATTAGTATATCACTGATTTGCAAATTAGAGGAAACCAAGAATGTTTTTCTCATTTTATCAGCAAAGTCGCAAAAAGTCGCAGTATTTTATTTTACTGTATGAAAGCCCAATGTTTACTAGGTAAAACGTATATAGACAATATGCTGAATTCTTCGAAATGCGCAACTAAATCTCTAAGTGTAATAAAAATGTCACAAATTTAATCAAATTTTCGGAACGCCTAACTTTTAGTTGCAAAAAAAAATCGTTAGCATAGAGAATATCAAAATAAATAATATGTTTTTGTAGAATACATACCTGCCGCTTGCTGAGCCATTTTCAATCAAAACAATAATATAAACGTAAAAGGAGCACAAGAACAACAACAATTTATAATTTTAAACATAAAATTTAGCCATTTACCTCTTATCTGTGAGAAATAACAACTTTGACGTTTCGTTGAAACAAATGAATGCAACTAAACACACCCATAGCAACGCCATTCGTGGCAGACATGATTTAACTTATCATTTATCTTTTTTTGGTAAATCTTAAACACATTTGCTTTTTCGAATTTCGATCACCTTTTTTATGCTAATACTCCACCGTGCGCCACCTCAAGGAAAGCAATGGCAAACTACCTGGAGTATATTTGCCTTTACAGCCTCTCAAATAATGCCGTTCGGATTCGGCAATAAACTATACTATACTACAAGTATGGCACTGTAAGAAGAAGAAGAAGAAGCGATAAGCTTGTTTAACTGTTTTGTATTACTTTCTGTTAGCATATGTTTTGCATAAAAGTTTTGTTGAAAATGGTCTTCTTTTATTTTATCAAGTTTTGAGTATCAATATTTTTAAGAAAGTAAAAAAGACCATCAATCGCATACCGTCTACATAACTTTTTTGGTAAATTCTAGACATTTGGAAGAAGTTTCAAAAAATGTTTCGCCCCTCTCATCCTCTATTTTTATTTTGAAAGTTGGCAACCCTAATCATAGTTGAGGCAGAGTGATGATGGTGCATAAACTTTGAGTGTCTCTTTCTTTGTCTTCATTAAGAATGGAAAATTTGATCTTAATATCCTTGATTGAGGGATAATAATAACACAGTTTTAGACCGAAAAAAATGTCCTATGTGTGATTTCGTCAGTGGTTTAAAGATGACTTATATGAACATTTTAAACGGGATCATGATATTAGTGTTAAAAAAAATACATGAACTTTTCCTCAGCAGAACAATTTAATTCATCGTTTTCTCAAATTTGTTTTAGAAAAACGTTCAAAAACATCTAAAGCAATACACCGACTATATATTTTTAAAGCTACGTGTGTCACCGTTCAGTTTTTTTTATATCAAGAGTTTTTGGAAAACGTCCTCTCATCTCAAATCAATAAAAAAATACAGTAAAAAAACACAGTAAAAAAATTACTGGATTTTGTCCAGCTAAATGTACTAAAAACTGAAATACAATTATTAATATCTCGAGATACCTACTTTTGCCAGTCTATTCCTTCTAATATCATTGATTCAAACTGACTGCAATTATCTTTCATCTTCAGCTCGATCGGTCTTGTTTCTATTCGCGTCTGCTGCCGGTACTGCTGCATCTGTTATGGTACTGCCAATGAACTCACTGCATCGAGAAAGTAGGTACCATAGTTTTAAATACATTTTGAACACTCATTATAGTTTTTTAGTAGGAAAATTTGCCAACACGCTTGTAATATCGAGATAGATATCAAAAAGATGAATGTTTGGTCTTTCACGACCGGGTTTCTATAGAAAAAGACATTTTATGGATTTGAACAGTTTCAAAGATTGAAGCTGGACGTTTGTTATATCTTTCATAAGGGGACATTTCAGTAAAGGGATGGCAAAAAATCACTGTAATGCAATATTCGCCCAGCAGGAGATTTAAGGAGCACTGACTATAGATAGCATTTAAGTAGTCTTAGTTTTAGCACAGAATATACAGAACTTACCACCACTACATATTTTCATACAAGGCGAAGACAGATCTGTGATGCACAGGTTAATTCACGGTCAGCAGCACATAAGCCATAAGCATAGTGCTGCTAACCAGAAGCTAATCGAAGAGCTAAAAGCAGACAAAGTATTGGGATTACCAACTGAAGCAACAGCTACAAGGTATAGCTTCAACAACAAATTTAATATAACCGTACCAGGACGGGAATACTGGAGTAAAGGTGTACCCAATCAAGCTGAGGCAATCTGGTATACAGACGGCTCAAAAACGTCAGAAGGCGTAAGAGCTGGGATAGTATAGCCGAAACAAGGGAGATCTTTCCACGTAAGCCTGCCTAAGGATGTCACAATTTTCCAGGCAGAAATAACGGCAATCCACTATTGTATAGAAGAAATAATAAGGCAACAAAGAACAAATCGTTCTGTGGCCATCTTCACCGACAGCCAAGCGGCGCTAAAAACATTCGGCTCCGCGGAGGTCAATTCTAGACTAGTGTGGGACTGTGTGCGTGCTCTGAATACTTTAGGCGAATATAGCACTGTTACGTTGGTCTGGGTGCCAGGGCACGAGGGTCACAAGGGTAACGAAAAGGCAGATGAAAGGCAGAGTAAGGCTCATCAATGCCATTCATAGGCCCAGAACCCTTCTGCGGCGTTGCAAAGACTATCACGAGAATGGCCACGGAACGATGGGTGGCCAACAAATCTCTAGAATGGTGGAGAAACTTACCAGGGCAGACCCCTTTATAAGGTTCATTGTAGAACATTTGCCAAAATTCACGGTAGATTTGATAAGCAAGAACAGAAAGACAGTCAAGGCTGTAGTAGGTCTACTAACAAAGCATTGTAAGCTAAATAGGCATCTAAAACTGATGGGACTGACAGACGAAGCTATGTGTAGGTTCTGCCAATCTGAAGAAGAAACGTCAGAACACATTTTATGTCGGTGTGATAGCCTGGCAAATGTGCGGTTCTCGGTAATAGGCAATGATGGGCCATTGCCATTGCCAGGGAGCTACATGGAGGGTTCAGTCTCCAAGTTGCTAAACTTTGTAAAAAGGATAGGACTGGAGAATGTAATCTAAGGATCAGAAGAGGACCACAATAGATTTGAGAAGGTCGCAGTGGATCAGGCCGAAAGCCACCTCTAGGAATCTAATCTAATCTAGCACAGAATATATAAAAAATGTCTATTCCTATGTGGCGAATTCATTGATCCAAAAAAGTTCGATCCAAAAAAGTCTTTTTAAAACAGATACGTCTACAAAAACCGTTGACGTTCTGTTAAAATGACATTATATCAAGTTAAACTTCAAAATTAACAATTACTACCTGATAACAATTACTTACTAAGGTAAAACCAAAAAGCTTTAAAACTTTCTGTATAATTATTTTTAATTTGTTTTTAATTTTTACGCATGTTATGTTTATTTATGTTATGTTCTTTAAAATCAATGAAGCTATTGCCATACATTACTAACATCTATACAGATGCATGAGCAATACATTTATTTTTATTAAATTGTATTAAAAAAGCATCTTTAATTTTGAAGTTAACTTGATATAATGACATTTTAACAGAACGCCAACGGTTTTTGTAGACGTATCTGTTTTAAAAAAACTAAAGTGTTAAATAACTAGAACTCTAGTCACTTGTTCTCTCATGGAAAGATATACTACTTTCCGAAACGTTAATAATTTTTTTGTCCGTTGTAACAGTCAAATTTCCTCGCAACGACCTCTGTGTACTAGCTCATAAATTATCGCAAATAACTATTGTTTTTGCATCATGTTTACTATAATTTTATGGTTAAATATTATTTTATTTAAATTTTACGATTATGCAACCCGTTATACACCGCGATATTATATAGCCACAGAATATTGTCACTGGATACCGCCCAGCATTAGAATTTTTGTCCATCTCTCTATATCTTTGGTCATCACTTGTCAGATCAAATCAGATGTTTTTGGATTTATTTATCCTTTGTTTTGGTTATTGAAATTTTATAATTATCAGATAAAAATTTCGTAGTTAAATTGGTTATTTTTGATGTGGATCGCAGTGTGCAATTCGTTCATTTAATTGTGGGAATTTGTGAGTTTAGTTCGTTCATTGACCGAATATCGAAGATGGCTGTGAAAATAATCTAGAACATCGTTTTTTATTTATGCCTTTTTGTGAGTTGGACTAGTCAAGATATATAGTTCTCTATCTATATCCTGGAGGGAGATTTCCGGTTGAAATCTGATTTTGTGAAGGAAATCGAATCCTTGCATCACTTCTTGTGTACTCTCCGGCTGAAGAGTGTCGTCGTGAAGAACTGGCTGCCGTTCCGTGAAGCATTCCCTGTTGGTGATTAGCAGGTCTTCCTAGTGAAGGATTAAGTCTTCCGGAACACATTTGGTCAGAGACGTGGTTGTATTTTGTGGGATTTACATGCAGGGACGCGCCGTCCATATGGGCAAGGACGTGCGGCGCACGACGGCGCCAAAGCCCTAAAGGCGCCTGCGGTGACTGACTTTAAAAAATAATAAAACCATTTTTGGACACAAACAAATTAACATAAAATTTAAGTAATACTTCTATCTATGAACGCCAGTGGTGAAAATATATTATCCACCAATGTCGAGCGCCGCGCCGCTGGTCATTGGAAATTTTGGCTTAATATTATAGTATTGGAGAAAGGCGCCTACCCTTATTTGGCACGACGGCGCCGAAAATACTTGGCGCGTCCCTGTTTACATGGACCACCGACCAGTTTCCATAATGGGATTAAAATAGCCTTTTTCTGACCGATATTCCGATTCCACGTGCCCAAGAAGTCCCCGAATAGTTCCAAGGTATGCTATAATTCTTCTGCCTATTCTAAGTCAATGCTCAACTGATTTTTATTCGTATTGTTGAATGGTTTTCGACTTTTCCACGCCCACGTGGTGTAGAAAGATTAGTTGAGTGTTATCTTTCTTAAATCTTATTTGGTTGTTCGTAATTGTAGAGCAAGAAGACCGATCCAGACCGTAGCACAGAACAGTCCAGAATTCCATCCGTTCCAGTTGCCCGTGTGTAGAGTTACCCGTTGGACATCATAAACCCTCGTTGAGGTAAAGTTCAGATTTAATTAGTCCTTCTTTATTACCTTCATTAACTCATACACGTTGTGCTAGTCCTTGTTCTATAATTGAGGCTCTTTTCTAAGACAACCAATATTATTTAGGGTTTTTTATGTTCACCATTTGAAATCTCAACACCTACCTTTCACCTGTATCTCTGCTGACATCCGTGGGCTCCAGTGACAGTATACCGAGCTGCTGTACACCGCCTTAGCAACCCTGTAGCTATACGCCGTAGCTCAGCCGGAGGAAGTTTTCAAGTATATCACATCGAGTAGAGTAAGACTGTTTAGATATTTGTATAATTTTAGATTTGATTTATGGGTATAAACCACCCTGGATTGTATCTAGTGTTAAGTTAGATAAGGGGGTTTGACGTCATAGGTTTAGTTATTTCTCATTTGATTTAAATTCTATCTTCTTTTCGTACATTTCAATTTGCTTTTCTTACTTCTTACTTTCTTGCTTTCTCTTACATTTCATTCATTACTTTATATATATTAACTTTTTCATTGTTTACTAAATTGATTAAATATTTTTAGTAGTCTTATTTACAGTCTAGTTAGAGTCACTTAAGTACAAATAGTTATAGAATATTTGAAGTTCATGATAGTTGCACTCAACAGTTCGAGGTTAGTGTTGAAGTCTACTTAATAATTACATCTTTATTGCCGAGTTCATAGAGTATAATCTCGTGGCGCCCCGACCACCCGGCTGTTAAAATTAAAAAGCTAGTGGCCTCTATGCAACTCATTCAGATTAAGTAAACTTTGTGTTTTATTGAACTTCAAATTAGAAAGGGCGTGGCACCTTTAGGCAAAATTGTTCATTAGTAAGCCACTGCTGACAATTATCTTTATATTTCTTTTCAAGTATGTCTTCGTTGGATTAACGCCCCCCAGTAGTGTTTACATAAAATAACTTATTTTATTTTGTAGATTTTCTTCCAGTGGCGAAATACCCATAGGACTTTTTTGGGATACAAAATATATACTTGCGTAGATATATATATATATATATATATATATATATATATATATATATATATATATATATATATATATATATATATTCTGTGGCGTTAGTTAAAAATTATCGTCCTCTTTAAACAAAGGTAAAGTTACCGAAATAGGTAAGGCTAAAAACAAGCGTAAACAAAGTTCTCTAATGTGAGGTTTCCGGTTCAGAGGTTAAGGTAAAGTTCGTAATGTACAAGGTCGGTTTCGGAGAGGCAAGAAAGGATACGTAAATTAGGAGAGATCGAGTCTGAAACTGGCTACGTCGGCACTTTCCAGTTTCAGGACCGCCGACCTCGCTTTGCATTCCTGCGCTTTCCAAAGTTTAGATACTTAGGCAAATGGACCTGTCACTTTTATAAGATGTACAGAGTGGGCCAAGTCTGACGCTTTTAAAGGGAAACACCATTTTCGACGAAAACTAATATCGGTGTCTGGAGCTCAATTTTTATCAAAAAAATGATAGTGAAAACACCACATCAATATCTGTTACCGTAAATGAGTTATGGGGTATTTTTCAAAAATGTGCGTTTTTAACAAATCGCTGTAACTTTTTTGTTATTAAAATTTTTGTATTTTTGTGAAATATTCTAAGCAGCTTTTTACGTAGAATTTAATGGTTTAAAATTTTTTTTTTTTAAATTAATAATTTAAGAGTTGTAGAAACAACAGAACACTTGATTTTTTATTTGGGACACTCTGTATATTTTTAATTATGAAAAGAACTTAAAATATCCTTTCCAAAAATATAGCACACTTGATATTTTGTTATAGTCCTCTTCGAAATACAGAATTTTTGAAAGTTTGCCACTTTTAACTAGTAAGCTTTGGACCCCTTATTGATGATCTGCCCCTAATGAAACTCGAAAACATATTTTTCCAGCAAGACGAGGCACCGCCTCAGAACGTTGAAGTTATCAGCAAATTTTTGCAGCCAATTTCGAGAATAATTAAATAGCTAATCAAGATCCCAGCCGTTGGTCGTCGAGGATGCTGAGGCCGCCGGACTTAGTGCCTATGGATTTTTATTTTTGCGGAAGAATAAAGGTTCTTGTAATCTAGACAAGAATTAGAAATACTTAGCGGTTATGCGAGGGTAGCTTTCACCCTCACTAATTTAATGAATTACGCGAGAAATGTCCCGCCTGTCCATAACAGAAGACGGTCGACATGTCGAACACCTGTGACAGAAAAACATTATTATCGTTAACGTTATCTAAAAGATTGGAACGATTTTTATCTTTAAAACCTGTAGCTACGCCAACCCCCAGTAGCTACGAAACAAAGCAGAATCGAAACTATGTTAATATAAAAACTAAATCTTATTTTTATACTAGGAATCTCCCCATGAAAGATGACATATGTTTCTTGAAACATTCTGTATATACAGTATGTCCCCGGATTGTGTTTACAAGAGGAAAAACTTTCTTATAAAATATTTGACATTATACTTATAAAGTAATTGACAATAATTGACATTTTGAGAAAAATGCATTATTCATAAAAATGTTTGCTTCTTCTAAGATGGTTAATCTGGTTTATACATTTTCAAATTTCCATCCTTTTTAGAGAAAATTAAAAAAAAACATAAAAATATAGTTGATTTTTTTCCAAAGTCCTAAAATTTAAAAGGCGTTTCTATGGTAATATCATTCAGAATTCATTTTTTTGCTAGGTTGTTATTGATAGAATTTTAATTAACGTCATATTTTTTTCTGTATTAAAATGTATTTAGACACAAAATTTATTTAGTTCAATGCTACAGAAAGAGTGATAATAGTTATCGGACCATATGTAAAATAGTTTAACATCAGCAAAAAATATGACGTGAATCAAAATTATAAGAATCATGTATGAAAGAACGAAATCGAAATGACATTACCATAGAAACGCATTTTGATTTTTAGGATTTTAAATTCAACCATATTTTCATGTTTTTCTTAATTTTCTTTGAAACGGTATGGATATTTAGAAAAGTATAAACGGGGATTAACCATTTTAGAACACAAGCAAAATTTTTTATGAAGAATGCATTTTTTCAAAATGTCTATAATAAAAAAAAATCCTCTTGTAAAGACTATCCGGGGACATACTGTAGGTGACTTTTAAATAATATCAATATTTCAGTTATTTAATAAAAAATTTAATAAAAAACAAAAAAAAATATATTCATCAAAATAAAATAAAACTATTAAAGATAAATATCAATGCAATAATTTTTCTTTACCTTTATGCAATAATATTGAAAACCCTAAAGTTCTTAATTTTTAAAACACCGAAACTGCAGTCTCTTTTTAAGCATAACGAGGCCCGTTTTTGACAACCGGAAATGGCAAATTAATCGAGCGTGACCGAAAGCGAAAACCAATTTTCGGTTATCTCTAACAAGGCGTCCAATTATCCCTGCAAGCGCCGCACCCCACCGTCCCCGCGGAGCGTCGCGACGCGGGCCCTTTGGCCGCCATTTTGAATATTTACGCTCGGTTCTGCACGGGGGAGAAGGGTGCATACATTAGGGCGGATAGGACTTGCAAGCGCGCTCGTGAATTAGTCCTTTTCTGAGCGAGATTCGGATGCTGCATCCTGAAGTGTAGGACTGGAGTAAAAAGGGAAATATGGAGGGAATATGAGTATTCCTCGTTAAATAGGTTTGAGATCATTAAAAAGAAATTTTGTTGCCAGACGTACAAGGCAATCTTCTCTAATCTAGGTCTAGAATTGCATATACAGGATGTAAAAAAAATAGTGTAGGTATCTAACTTCGGTGGGTAATTCTAGAGATAAAAATAAAACAAAAAGTTCCTGTGAAAATATACCCTAAAATTCTTCCCGAAGAAAAGATAGCCATCTTTAAATAAAAATAATATACAGGGTGGTCCGAATTGTATTCCGGAAACTTCGGAAGGATATTCTGCAGATAAAAATAAGTAAAAAAGTTCGTATAAATACGTATGTCCTAAAAAGCTTACTTTCGGAGATACAGGGTGTAGTTCCATTTTTATTTCGATTTTTTTCCAAATAATTTCTGAAGTAACGTCAATATTTGGATGAAAATTGGTGTCTAGTAGTTTTTTAACGTGAAAAATTTGATTTTGATGTCAACATGACTCCTATTTGTAGGGGGCGTACCTACATGTGTTTTAACTGAAGAGTAATAACTTTTCGTCCGTACCTGTATAAAATTACCGAGTCAAAAAATGTACATTTCCGTGATATTTTACGTAAAAAATGTCTCTTGCTAAAAATCGCTACGAGCAACCGTTCTCAAGATATTTAGAATGGAAGTAGTCAATACGCGTCATTATTGACAAAAAAATAAACATGATTAGAAAATAAACTAAAGAAAGTAAAGATTTCAGTTAACGTCTCCTTTTTGCTGCCAGGGCTAATCTGGACGGGGCCTATTTTGTTTACGCGGAAACCGAACCGCGGTCCTCGGCCATATTATGGTCAATGGCCTACCGACTTGGCAATTGTCTAAATCAACTCTAACTCACGAGATATCCGATCTCATCCGGCCTCGGACCGGCGTGAATGAGCAGTGTGTGTCAATTAAGGTGTCAACAGATTTTACACTTTTGCCTTTATCGGACAACAGCACGATACAGAGTTTCGAACCGCGGTCACCCGTCCATACGCTAGTATCGCCTTACGTCGCTTAACTTCGGTGTTCTAATGGGAACCGGTGTTTCGACGTAGTTGGGCCGTTACCAACATGGGTAGATTCGAGAAGGAATTTTCTCTCTATTTTTTTTGTAATTAATCATAAATTTTTCATCGAAAAATTGATGATAAAACAATTTCTGTTGAATTCTTGGTACAAAAATATTTGAAATTTATGTTTTCAGTCTAATAACTATTTAGTCAACATGTTTAATTTATGTCAATGATGACAGGTATTGATAACTTCGATTCCAAATATCTCGAGAACCATTACTTTTACCCTTTTTTACTAAGAGACCTTTTTTACGTAAAAAACGTCGTAAATGTATATTTTTTACTCGGTCGTTTTATACATGTATGGACGAAAAGTTATTACTCTTCAAACCAGTTAAAAAAACATGTAGGTTGTGCTCTCTAAAAGTGGCAGTCATATTGACATTAAAATCAAATTTCACATGTCGAAAAACTGCCGCTGCATCTGAATCGTCGTTAGCTATTCATATCATATTTTTCAAAATAATCAAAATTTTGATGTTTTGCCATGTTTATGGCAAAAAGGAACCTACAGTGAATCAAAAAGTAACACGGAAACTAGCATGGAAAAGATAATTGCCAAAAAATTTGACGTTGAATAAATCATTCAATTGTTATGACCACATACAGGATGGCCCATCGAAAACGTTACGCAAGGCATAACGACCAGGGTAATTTTTTTTTCAGAAAATTCAAAAACATGTCAATTTTGTTTGTGAGGGGACAACTTTTGCCCCAAAAATGATTGCAAAATCTTCAACCCTCTAAGCGGGGGTGTCATCCACCAATTTTTTTCAAATGGGAAGGGGCGTCAAGTGGTACCGCAATGAAAAGGGTTGTCTACTCTCTATACTTTCCCGCTTCGTTTTTGAAAATCGGTCGAGTCGTTGAGAAAATATGAAGGATTGAAATTTGAAATTTATTTAAACATTTATCAGAGTAAATGATAAGGATAAATTCCTTCGACCAATTTGCTGTTTTTCTTATTATTTCTAGATGTTTACGCATTTTTTCACTTGCCACAAGGTTGAACGGTCAGGTTAGGTAGAGTGTACTTTCTTTTTGAACGGTGTAGTTAATCGGCACAACTGTCGGTACTGGGCTGAGGACAACCCCAGGGTTTTTCACGAGGTGCACACACAAAACCCTCAGAAATTAAACGTGTGGGCTGGTATTTTTGGAAGTTCTATTGTGGGTCCATTTTTTCTTTCTCAAAATCTAACAGGTATATATAGATATGTACTTGGATTTACTGGAAAATACCATCGACCCAGCCCTAACTGACATCATAGAGAACAATCCTGGATAGGTTGAAGCAGAACTAATATTTCAACAAGACGGTGCACCTCCACATTACTCTCAAAATGTGCGTAATTATTTAAACAATAACTTTCCCGTTCGGTGGATAAGACGAAGGGGTTCAATTGAGTGGCCTCCCCGGTCACCTGACTTGACTCCTTTAGACTTTTTTCTATGGGGACACATAAAAAGTAAAGTGTATAGCACTCCACCCGCCTCATTAGAAGACCTGCGAAGACAAATTATTGATGTTTGTCGCGAAGTGACCCCGCAAGTTCTTCAGAATGTTCTAGAAAGGATTGAAAATAATTTGTTTTACTGTATGGAGGTTGACGGGCAACATTTTCAGCATTTGCTTCATTAATAAGATAAGTTTTTTTTAATTAATTCAATTTATGCGTTTTTTTGCAAAAAGTACTTTTCAAATTTCAATCTTTCATATTTTCAAAATGATTCGACCGATTTTTAAAAACGAAGTGGGGAAATATAGAGAATAGAAAGCCATTTTCATTGAGACGCCACTTCACCCCCCTTCCCATTTGAAAAAAGTTGGGGGATGACCCCCCCGCTTAGAAGGTTGAAGATTTTGCAATCATTTTTGGGGCAAAAGTTGTCCCACCTCACAAACAAAATTGACGTGTTTTTAGATTTTTTGAATAAAAAATACCCTGGCTGCTATGCCTTGCGGAACGTTTTCGATGGGCCACCCTGTATTATGGCTATCTATTATAAACCGGCTAATGTTAAAATGTTAAATGTATTTTTTACCTTTTTTATGAAATAAGTCTATGGTATATCATAGTTTTAGGAAGCTCATGACAAAGCAAATTAAATAACAAAATAATATACAGGGTGTTCCATTTAAAAAAAAACATACGTAAGTTTAGGTTATATTTGGAGAATGACAGTCCCCAACGAAAAACTAGTTACGCCACTGGATTCTACGTGAAAATGTATACTGGGCTCAGTTTTCACCTTTTCGACTAGATGTCAGATAACCGAGATACGAAGGGGGTCGAAAAATGCAACATTTTCAATTTCGCCCTGTATTTCAGGAACTAAGAGGACTAGGACAAATCTGCGTGAAGCATCTTTAGTTTCATAAAAAAGTAGCATAGTGATGTGAAAACCGCATCTCTGTATCTCTACCCGTAAGCGAGATACCCTGTAAAAGAAACGAAAATGGGATACCCTGTACATAGTACATAATAATCAAGCAAATCTAAGAAAAAATACTATTGTGCTCATTAATACCCCCCAAGCGTTAGATTATCCAAGCTTTCCTGGATCAACCAACGGTTTTGTGTTTCTCACTTACACAATTTTCAAGTGTTTTTTTACAGGTATTAAAATGTCATTTAACACAACAAGACAAACGGATTGACATACGGAAAAGCTTTTCTAGGTATTCTGCCACCCGTGCACACATTCATAGCTTTATTTATTCAGCAACGATTAAATCGTTATTTCGAGTGTGGTATTAGCGTCAAAGTTGCCATATCACGTCCTCCTCATCTGGTTTAGTTAATACATCTCCAGCCCGTATCCGACTGACTTAAACTAATTTAAACCGGAGAATATTAATTAGAATTAAAATTAAGAGCCGATTAAGACGATGAGGTGGCACTTGCGTCACTTTTTCTTCAGTTTAACGAAGATTACATCTAGTTTAATCAATTTTGTTAAAGATATATTGTTCCCATCTTTTAACATCTAGATACTGTTACTGGAATATTAATGTATTTAGAAAAAGCACGAAAAAGTTGTTGCGAACGAATTTATAAATAAACTAACATATTTGAAGAATTTATCACTGGTACTTATTCCAGGTGCGTCTCAAAAGAGGCTCATCCCTATAACTTTTTTATTTCTTTAGATAAAAAAACGAGATTTGGTATGTTAGTATATGACATAAATTAGGATTGATTGACGTATTCAGTTGTTTTGGTTACTTCCTGTTTCACCGGAAAGGACTACAAATTTTGATTTTTAAATGGTACCTTATGGTTATGTATATTTCTACTTTATTCGATAGAAAATAACACTCTGAATAGAATGACATAATATCATATATCAATTTTTGACATTTTCGCATATGGTTTATTTGAAATTGTAACATGCGGTTCATAACGACAGTTTGACTCGAAATACCAAGTGTGTGGTACCAAATTAATTATAAAAAAATGCTTTTTCCAAATATACCAATGAGCCACTCTTGTACCATTTGAAAAAATTGAGATATAGATTAAAAATACGATTTGGGCATATTTTAACCGGCCAGGACAAGACACGAAAAACATTAGACGATCAAATACACACACCGGAAAAATCTAGGGATATCATTTTATTAAAGTTAAAAATATATGTTTTGAATAAACAACCACATATTTGTAGGCCGATTCTTTCTACTTCGATTGAAACGAAGTAGTCACACTAGTTATTTCTAAATTTGGGATATTTGCAGAAGTGTTTGTGCATTTTTTGTTTCAGAGTGTCATTTTCTATCGAATAAAGTAAAAAAATGCCGAGAGTGTCATTTAAAAATCAAAAGTAGTAGTCATTTCCGGTAAAGCAGGAAGTAATCAAAAACAATTGAATAGGTACGTAAATCAATCCTAATTTATGTCATACATTAACATACCAAATCTCGTTTCTTTGTCTGAAAAAAATAAAAAAGTTATATGGGTGAACCACTTTCGAGACGCACCTGGTAGTACACAGGACTTTGTTTATGGCACTTTCACATGCAATTTTCTATTTATTTCTTTCTAGAGCAATATTATCGTATAAGCCTATCCTTCTCTCTGAATACGCTACTGAGCATGCGCAGAACGATATTAAACTTGAATGCTAACTTGGAACATTTTTTCCGCTGCAGCGTTGACAACAATAACTAAAAATATAGACCATTAAAATTTGGTAATCAAGATATAATAACTGTATTATTATTTTGAAAATATTTGTTATGCATATTTTAATAAAAAAATGTCACTTTTTGTGCTTTTTGTATATTGTTTGACCCGCGATAATAAAGAGTTCATTTGGACTTATTAGACAATATTAGATGTGTTCTCTTTGAAAGTTTGTTTTTGTAGTGTATTTAGTGGATAAATAGACATTATATTACCATAGAAACTTTCTGATTTTTAGAATTTAGAAAAAATTCAAAAATATTTTCATGTTTCCTTGAATTTTCTGTCAAAAGGTATTGAAATTTGGAAAAGTATAAACGGGGTTGATAATTTTAGAACAAGCAAAAAAATTAATCTCAAAATGTCTTTCTACAAGACGATAAAATGGTATTTTATCGTCGTGCATAAAACAATATTTTTTTCCATAGCGAGTAACGCTTTAAAAAATATTCAGAAATTATTATTTCAAGGAATTTATTACGAATAGAAAAAATATTGTGCTGGGTTGGCGTTGGTTTCTATGTAATTTGACAAATAAATAAAGCTGTCTCTTTAGTTGTCAGTTTTGAGTCGATATTTTTTAATTCTCTTTCGTGTCGATGCTGATTGAATTGGAGCCAGAAATGGCTCAAAAGGAAATAAGTAAATTACCAACAGATATTCAGGCTGAGGCGACAAACGCCATATCTAAACTGCTTCCATTTAAATCCCGAAAAACTTATGAAAAGGAATACAAAAATTTTCAAAAATGTAAGCTATTAAAAAACGTGCGAGAAGAAATAAAGTTTTTAACCTATCCTCGCTGTTACAGTATCATTTAATTTACCCTTGCGGTTAAAGTACTATTTTTTCTACTACTTTTGATAGATATAAGGCAATTTTAACAGTCGCTATGGAAAAAATGTTTATTCTCAACAATGATGAATGTGTTCAATATGAAGTTAAGACATTTGAAGTGAAAAAGTGGGATTATGGACTATTAAACCAGAACAGTTAAAAGAAATAAAAAATTAGTATTTTTACAGTTTTTAAGGTGAAAGCGTTGATTGAAAGAATTGAGTCTTCAATCAACGATAAAAGTAACAACTGGTTTAAGACTACCCTAAAACTTCTTCACTATGGACTTTTTTTGAGAAAATGTTAACTACAGACTAATAGATGACTTTAACCATTTATTTTAGCAAAGCTGTTTCTAGGGGATTCAAAACTACATTCGAGTTTTGCATATAACGACCTTATAAACACGTTCCAACGTCACGACTGTTTAAACAAACCCTCCTGTCTAAGAACGTTCGCTCGTAATTTATGCGCTAATTTTCGGCAGTTATGTTTGTCCAGCTGTGCGGGCCGCCGCTAAACGGGAACGTCTTCCTGCCCTAGGCCTTCGCTGCTCTTGTGCAAACAGAGATGGCACGATACCGGCTCGCGTGAGGCCCCAGCAGCTGAGGTTCACACCATAGGTCATATAAATTCGCTTTCGTAGATAAAAGATGTGACACTCCAACTTTGATGCCAACAGATAAAGGCAGATTCCTTCTCAATCTTTGTCGTACGATAGTGATTTTCTATTGGTATTGAAGATACTACTGGGATCATTTTTATGTAAAATTAACATTGGCTGTCGCGACCTCGATATCGCAAATCGACACCGAAACAGCGATATCTCTGGAAGCAGCGCAATTACCTTATGATAAGACCTATCTTAATATAGAGTTGTTCGTATAATAAACAAGATTAATTTTTGTGTATTCTTAATGGTTGGCAAATGAATAATTTTGCTGGATGATTAATAACACAGGTCGACAAATTCAAACTTTTCATTTCTAACATTGATGACAATAGTTTATTATATCAGATTCTGTACTATTAAAATTAAAAATAACAAGCGAAACTTGCTAACGTACGGTTTTTTTTGTTAGATGGAGATATACAATAAATAAGAAAAATTTACCTTTTTATTTAACAAAAGTATCAGATTACAGTATTATATTAAATCAAAAAATTATAATAAGTTTTATATGCTATCCAAAAATATCCTTATGGGTTTTTCGCCACTGCACTGCAAGAAAAATCTACAAAATAAAATAGTTATTTTTTGTAAACACTTCTGGCGTTAAACCTAAACGGACCCTGCTTGTCAGAAGTTGTGTTTACAGTAATAAAAATTTGCCTAACAAAGAAAAAAATGCTTAAGGTTTCGGAAAGTTTTCTCTTTCCGTCGTCGGAAGCAAAAAAATATAAAGAATCAAGAAAAAAACTATTTAAAATTTTTAAATTGAACTATTCGAGTACACTTTACTTTTTAAAACAGATACGTCTACAAGAAATCGTTGACGTTCTGTTAAAATGACATTATATTAAGTTAAACTTCAAAATTAACAATTACTACCTGATAATTACTTAATAAGGTAAAACCAAAAAGTCCAAACTTTCTGTATGATTATTTTTATATTTTACGTATGTTATGTTTATTTATGTAATGTTCTTTAAAATCAAAGAAGCGATTGCCATACATTACTAACATCTACAGATGCATGAGCAATACATTTATTTTTATTAGATTGAATTAAAAAGCCTCTTTTATTTTTCTTTTAGAGGCTATCGCTTCTTTCATTATAATTTTGGCGTTATTAAAATTTATTCTGTGCCCTGTGTCCCATGAATGCTGACAAATCTTAGATTTGTGAAAATCTCCCTTTCTTAAATAATCTTTATGTTCTTTAATTCTAACATTTAAGGGTCTAGATCAATAAAAACAGAACGTCAACGATTTCTTGTAGACGTATCTGTTTTAAAAAGTAAAGTGTTCTCGAATAGTTCAATTTAAATATTTTAAATAGTTTTTTTCTTGATTCTTTATATTTTTTGCTTCCGACGACGGAAAGAGAAAACTTTCCGAAACGTTAAGCATTTTTTTCTTTGTTAGGCAAATTTTTATTACTGTAAACACAACTTCTGACAAGCAGCGTCCGTTTAGGTTTAACGCAGAAGTGTTTACAAAAAATAACTATTTTATTTTGTAGATTTTTCTTGCAGTGCAGTGGCGAAAAACCCATAAGGATATTTTTGGATAGATGAATCCGCCACATAGGTATAGACATTTTTTATAAGTTTTATATGCATTATATTCTATAAAATCAAAGTGTACTACATCAATATGACTACATATTAAACGATAAAATACGCACACGTGCTTAAAAAAGCGTTATTTTTTTCTCTTATGTGACGTCGGATCTTCTGGTTTTAAAAACCAGCAATAGTCGCCCATCATAACTGGATTCCAACGATCAAGGGCTTTGGGATCCAACCAAAATAATCGTGTGAAATCTCTCTCTCCTTATTCATCACTGACTTCACCGAGATTTTCGGGAATACATTCAAATGCGAGTGGAGAAAAATAATTTTTAGGGACATACGACATTCGAGTGACTGCTAGCATCTAAAACTTCTTGTACGAGTAATTCATAGTTTTCTTACAAGGAAGTTTCAAGCTCTTAGTTCTTTTTGACTGAGTTTTTCTTTAAAGGCGAGCTCCTTAAGGGGCTTTGTTATTTGAGGCCAAATAAAAATACCGTCTTTAAGCTTGGCATCATTGAATTGCGGAAAAAATGTATTCAAATGTTTAAATCCCTCACTTTCAATGTCCAAGGCCATTTCAAATTTTTTTTGTCAGTTTCAAATTAATATGGAGGGGTGGAAGTAGCAGACTTTGGATCAACAAGTGGTAGATATTTTACCTACTTGTACCTCGTTCAAAAGATGTTCTTGGGGGTCATTCTTTTTTTACAAAATGTTTCTTTGTTGCCTGACTATCCCACAAATACAAAAAATAACAGTACTTCGTGAAACAATCTTGAAAAGTCCTAGTAATATACCGATAACATGAGGAACAGGCCCTGCAAATGGCAAGTTTGGATACCTAATTTTGTCTTTCTGTTTCTTTGAATAACCTTTAACATTTGTTAGACAGAAATAGTAGTCATTAAAATGATTAATAGATTCTCTCCATATCAGAGAAACAACAAATGACATTGAGTTTTGGTGTGGCCTTTCAGCCTGTGAATCAAAATCACACTATAACTTATACAGCACACATGACGAAACCAAGACTGATCTTATAAAAAGTGTGCCTTTATAACTTCTTACGAAAGTGGTCTATCTTGTGATTTAACAATAAATCGACAACAAATGTAACAAAACTTCTCTGGTAAATTTTCGCAAGATCGAAACACAAAAGTTGCCATCTTAGACATTTTTTTACTAGAAAACTTTCTATACGAATGACAGACTAAATATAAACTAATGATTTTATAGTTATGTACAGTCTCTTTTATTCAACTTATAAATAAATGTATTGCTCTGAGATGGTTAGTTTGAGAAAAAACTTTTAAAAAAGGTCTTTTTAAGAATACCGATAAGTAGCTGAATAAAAATGTGACGTGATATGATGAACAACTGTGATATTTCTCGCAAATTTTGAAGTATAATTAGTGGAAGAATTAAAACTTTGATAACTTTTTCTACTAATTGAAAATGTCTACCACTTATTTTGACGTTCTGAATGCTTACATTGAAATTAAAGGAACGAACTTCTACGCTAATTGAAACCACTAATTTATTCCACTAATTTCGAGGTTTTCAACGAAGCTTATGTCAACTTATTTCTACTAATTGAAAATTAGTAGCACTAATTTTAACGTTTTCTTTACTAAAAATAACCCGTGTCGCTACGTTATGCCGCTACGGCATCCACAGACTCTCTATGGTCTAAGGTTTACCCTCAGTCACGCTGACACGGGATACGGGGGTGTGTGGAAATATATATGTCGTTCCGGACGCGATACAAATTAGCCCCAAGCTCGGGGATTAGCAACGTCCGTGTAATTGAGCCCTTAAAAGAGACGTTTTGTTAGGGGGTGGGCCGCTTGGAATTTTACACCCAGCGTGCGGTATGCGAAAAGGGATGTTTTTAACGGGTCGCTTCTGTACAAATGAGACTACGAAGTCCATACATAGACGGGTTATTTCAGTGCCCCTGCCATTTCATCCTGTATATACCCTATAAAATCAAGCATACCATTATAAAATACAGGGTGGTCCGAATTGTATTCCGGAAACTTCGGCAGCATATTCTGCAGATAAAAATAGGTAAAAATGTTCGTATACATGTATGTCCTAAAATGCTTAGTTTCGGAGATACTGGGTGTAGAAATTTCGTTTTTATTTCGATTTTTTTTAAATAATTTCTGAAGTAACGTCAATATTTAGACGAAAATTGGTGTCTGGGAGTTTTTTGACATGAGGAATTTGATTTTGATGTCAATATGACTCCTACTGGTAGGGGGCGCCACCTACATGTGTTTTATCTGTTTTGAAGCGTAATAATTTTTTGTCTGTACCTATATAAAACTACCGATACTACTACCCCAATACATGCCATTATTAATGAAAAATAAACACGTTGAGTAGATAATTATTTCACTGAAATAATAAATTTGGGAAATTTTTATTTTTTTTTTAAATTAATCATATATTTTCTGCAAAAAAAAAATGATGATAAAACAGTTTTTGTTGAACTATGATCTCAGTCAAATAACTATTTAGTCAACAAGTTTAATTTATGTTAGTGATGACAGGTATTCTTCATTTCGATTTCAAATATCTCCAAAAACCATTACTCGTAGCGATTTTTACTAAGAGACCTTTTTTACGTAAAAAGCGTCGTAAATATATATTTTTTTACTCAGTAGTTTTATACAGGTACGGACGAAAAGTTATTACTCTTCAAACCGGTTAAAAAATATGTAGATGGCGCCCTCTACTAGAAGGAGTCATATTGACATCAGAATCAAATTTCTCATGTCAAAAAACTGCCAGACACCAATTTTAAACCGAATATTGACGTTACTGCAGAAATTATTTGGGAAAAATCGAAATAAAAATAAAACTTCTGCACCCTGTATCTCCGAAACTAAGCATTTTTGGACATACATCTATACGAACATTTTTACCTATTTTTATCTGCAGAATATGCTGCCGAAGTTTCTGGAATACAGTTCGGACCACCCTGTATAAAGAATTTAAAATTTCTTATCTAGCTACTGTACCTATCTATTTAAAAAAATCAAAGCCGTGTCGTGTCACGGCCTTGAATTTTTTCTCCCATCGCGCGTAAAAGAGTTTCACTTCAAAAAAAAAGAACACAAAATAAAAAAAATCAAAATCATCATCCTAAACCAGCCAGTAAAGTCCACTGCTAGACGGCCTTCCTCGTTTGCTTCCATAACTGCCTATCCTGAGCCATTTGCGTCCAGTTACTGTGGATACGCCTTAAGTCGTTATGCCATCTGGTTGGAGGACGGCCTCTGCTTCTGAATGCATCGTGTCTTGGTCTCCATTCTATCATTTTCTTCGTCCATCGGCCATCGTTTAGCCTTGCAATGTGCCCTGCCCAATTCCATTTCAAAGTTCTCTATGGCATCCATGACTTTTGTTCTGTCTCGTATATACTCTGTTTTTTTTTCTTAGGTAAGATTTCGACAGACGATGACAGAAGAAAAGCAGATGACGTCCCATACCAATCTATTTATTTTACTAAAAAAAGTTTCTAATAATTTTTAAGTTATCTATGGATGGGTTTAAATATAAATCCGTCATGCGTCGTGTCTTGGTGTTTTTAACCAGTTTTATTGGTTTATTTAAAAAATGACAGATCGTATTTCAATTTTATTGGTTTGACGAAACGATGAACGACAAACGGACGCCGATGCGTATGAACTCGCCTTTAGATTTTTGTCATTTTTGACGCTTGTCAAAGTCTTGCCAAATTATAGGTTATAATTTTGTATCAACTTTTGTTAAATACCATGCGTATTGGAAGATGATGCATTTTGATTCGTATTATTACGTGTGTTTTGTGTCTTTTGAAGTCAAGTGGAGGAAAAATCGAGTGAAAATTAACTGTAGACCCAGAGCACAGTTTATGGTTAATACTCGCTGCCCAGGCAGAAAGTCTTATAGACCAATGAAGTTGCCATCGATAAAGTTTGTATACCATTTCGTCGTAGATAAGTGCATCTCGTATATGGTAAAAGGATCAAACTAAACACAGACTAAAAACTGGAGTAGCTGTAAAATATCGACATCACACGATAGGTAAATAATGGATTTTAGTACTGCAGAAAAATAATGTCAAAAGGTACTGGTTTAAAAAAATTAAGATTAAAGTTAATTAATCAACCTTTAAGGTATAAAATTTGGTAGGTGTTATTATTAATAAAATAGTTTGTTTTATTTACCTATGTTGTTTTATTTATTCCTGTGGAATATTACAAATTTGTATTTGTACATAAGTTATATTGATAAATATAATCATAAATGCGGGTAGTTTCATAAAGCTTGAAAGTAAATAATAGTTCTTTTTTTATATTTTTTGGTATGTAGTGTCTTGTTCTTGTTTGTTTTGTATTAACACATACCGTTTTTATTAAATAAAATAACTCGATTACATTTTTTTTCAGTTTTATGCAGTTTTTTCACAATATTTTGAAGTAATCACTTGTCATCTTGTCAATCAAATTTTAAATATATCCTGCTATGCGTTCCAGTTGTACCAACTTATTTCTTTGTAAAATAAAATAAACTACTTTGAAATTAAAATGACAGACACATCTATCACTATCAAGGATCTTCTCGTTGGACAGACTATATTCGGTACTTTGTCTCTCAGAGATAGCCCCAACATTAATCTTTCCATTGCTCTTTGCGTTATTCTGATTTTGCTACAGTTTTTTGGATTAATGTTAGCGTCTCCGCACCATAGAACAGGTAGTACGCATTGATTGAATACCTTAAAAAAATCAAATACAATCAAATAATCTCATACATGTATTCCACCCCTAAATATATGCTCACTTATTTAAGACTCACTCTGTATAAAACTCCAAAATAACATTGTTATAAAAAGTCTAAGACTGAAAAGACGTTTTTGTACTGGGCAAAGTCGTTTTTGTCTTTTATAAAAAACATTATGTGAGGGAGAAAGGCAAATATTTGATTTAAATTAAATATACAGGGTGTCATTGAAATGGTGTAAAAAAATCAGGGGGTGATAGAACTCCTAAAAATAGTAAAAAAAAGTTCCTATAAGTATAGGGGGGAAAATGCATATTAAGGAAGTTAGTTGCACTGAAGGGGGTTACTAAAATTCCTTATTAAAATAATGCATTCCTTAATTCATTCATAGTAAATGTTTAAAGTGACCACCATTCATTTCAATGCAGACATATGCTCCAAGATCTGTGTACCTTGTGGAATATCCTTGGTGTTGTCCAAATTTGATTGGAACAGTCAATAATGCGTTGCCGTAGTTGCTCTTCAGTATTAATCGGCACTGAGTAAACCAAAGCTTTCAAGTGGCCCCAGAAGTAGAAATCTAGTGGATTATTTCGTTTTTTAAAGCAATAAGATGTTTTAAAAATCATGAAATTTTGATTTTTCAATTAATTATTTGATGAACTACTTGGTTACTTTTGAACCGCCATAACTTTCAGTTTATGTTGATTAACCAGTTAGCAACCCATCAGAGCAAACTCTTTGCTCATGTGCAACAAGAGTACTTTTTTATAGGAAAAAATATGTAGTTTTTAAAAAATGAACCCACGTTGCAAAAAAGAAAACCTCAAAAAAGTTATTCACGAAACAACCCCCTACCCTTGCAAAAACTACCCTTTCCGCTTTTCCAAATAATTTTTCAGTATCGCCATTTAATTTAGGGTCAAAATTTATGGCAGAGGATTTTTTTTCGAAATTTTATCTCGTTTTTTAAGCCTGCAATTTCAAACCAACCGTTTCTTAAATTCACCCTTTCAGTGCCCCTAATTCCCTTAATATGCATTTTCCGCCCTATACTTATAGGAACTTTTTTTACTATTTTTAGGAGTACTATCACACCCTGATTTTTTTACACCATTTCAATGACACCCTGCGTACAGTTCAAGCCAAATAAATTTTAGTCACGTGATTAAGCTTGACCGACTTTTATATATTTTCTTTTAATCAAAATATTTTAGGAAACAAAAATAAATGAATTATAAATATATAAACAGCTATTATTTACATCAACAAAACGCACCTTCTTAACAGCACTGAAGGGACATAAAGGGCCATTACTACCGCTTTCCTGTTTAAAATATTCTAATAAAGTTTCCATGGGTTTTTTACGGCTATTAAGCTATCTTGAACACTTTGCACTAAAAGAAATTCTAAATAGGACATTGTTCGACTGCATACAAGGTCTGCTAATAAACATTTTCAAGCTTAAAGTATCACAATACTATTTATTTAAATAAAAAACTCGTAATACAAAACTCAAGTGTCAAAATGAATGACAACGTCAGGAAATAAATAAATAAATGCGGCAACTTGGTTTTTTTACAGCACAGCTACCATCTGAATCTCCAGCGCGAAATTTAAATTCCAGTTAGTCAGCACAAATTATCTATAACAGATGCGAAAGCAAGCGACTGCAAACCGACACGCCTATTGAGTGGTGTAAATACACCAGTCGGTTAGTCCGGAAACCTATGCTGTGTCGTATTCGCTTGCTGGAATGACATAGTGCGTGGTTATATGTTTCTTTTTAAAAACGCGTGTAGGATTTTTGTTGAACTTTTGAACTGTTATTTCTAAGTTTTGGTAATTTGTATATCTTATTTAAAATGGGATGCAAATGTGTTTATTTATAATGAAAAAAAAGATATTTATAGTATAAAAAATTAATTTATTTAACGAAATTTAATTAAAAATGTGACAAAATAGTTACCTTTCTATTGGATCTATCGGACTTTTTTCGACTATATAAATCTTTATTTGTAAACTTTAATACATCAAATATTTTCAATCTAATAAATCATTTAATGATGTAAATAAGAGGAAATTTCTCACATGGGTGGTCAAATTTTATAGTTTTCATTATATCAAACAGCCTCTGAGAAATGTTTTCAACTCAAAATGCCTTTAATTATGTTTGACTACATCATTAAAAAGGGTCTTCAAATACATCAATGTGATATTTGTCTAAAATTTGCAAAAGAATCCGAATCTCTGGATAACTCGAAATTATTTACCCATTTAAAAGCCTTTGATCATGAAAGTGGAAAAATTTGTTCATTTTATTTACAGGCTGGAAAAATTATTTATATTAAATTTTGATGAGCTTTGCACTGAAGAAAACATTCAGAGGCTGTTTGATATAATGAAAACTATAGAATTTGACCACCCATGTGAGAAATTTCCTCTTATTTACATCATTAAATTATTTATTAGATTGAAAATATTTTATGCATGAAAAAAGTCCGATAGAACCAATAGAAATGTAACTATTTTGTCACATCTTTAATTAAATTTTGTTAAATAAATTAATTTTTTATACTATAAATATCTTTTTTTTCCTAATCTCCTACGAGCTGATATAATATGACGAGCAATCTATTAAATTACTGTGAGATTATACAGAAAAGTCCACAGACTTCGAGACATAGGAAAATCAAGGCCATTTAGCATGTGTCCAAATTTTGACAAGTTTTCAAAAATGACAGTTTTGTTTAGACAGATGTTTAATTTCACCCATGGCTGGGAAACTTAAATGGAAATGACAGTTCATTAAAAATAGTTTTTCCTCCAAGATGCAGAGGCGCAAATTATTAAAACTGTCAATATTAACAATGCAAATGTCAATATCTGACAATAATAGAATTTGATTTTTAACTGTCACTCAGAGACGCTTTTGTTGTGATTTTACGGTTTGATTTGTCGAATTATTGTAAAATTAAATTCCTTCAGATTTTTTGGTAGTATTCTGTTTTAGACAATGTTTTTTAAAAATGGTGGGACAATTTGTGTTTTGTAATAACTCTTAATTATTTTTTATCATGGAGTTTAATTGTTGTACACCTGGTTTCCGAAGGATACAATGGTAAGTAAATTAAACATATCTACTTACAGTTATAGATTTTTTAAATTAGTACTGCTAATAAATGCTACTTGCAGAGCAGTTATTTAATTTTTTTACGGTGCATGTAAGGAATTAAGGACGCGCGTTTTTTTTTATGATCAGCAGATAATTACATCTGATTTAATTTGTTTTGATTATTTCAGGTCCCAAACGGAAACAAACTGGGAATCTTGCCTACACCAAAATTATATACCTAGCCGTTTCCAATTCACTTCAAAGGGAGGAAAATTATGTAAAACTGCCTGCTATTTGCTGAAAACCACCAAAGATTAAATTATAACTGTAACAACTTAATATATACTATTTCTAGTATTTTTAATATATTTTTTAATTAATATCCGACATATAAGAACACTTTGTATGCTTTTAATTCAGTTGATTTATCGTTTATAATATGTTCGACCTAATTAAAAGCACACAAAGTGTTCTTACATGTATGTCTAAATTTATTTTTAATTAACTAAAACAACCCCCCTCTTCCCCGCACCCCTCTCTTCCATTAGTATTTCTTCCTCCGTCTACCAGAGGCGCCCTTGTATAATAAAATTGAAATGTATTATAAGTTGCCTATCTATTTAATAGTATAAGTCTTTTATCTATGATTTCACCTGACTTCTCGGTGAATGATTTCTTTTTATGGGGGTACATAAAATCTAAAATTTACGGCCATGAAGAAATTCAAAACTTGGAGCAGTTAAGGCAGAAAATATTTAATGCCTTTGACACTGTCACCCCTGATATGTTATCCAATGTGAGGAGGGGATTTTATGATCGTTTGGGTTATTGTTTAATGCAAGAGGTAGGCACTTTTGAACAATTTTTGTAATTTTTTAAATTTCATTATCCTGTTTTTTTACCGTTTACCCATTACCTACCTTGACGAACATGGGAAAACGAAGGTCCTTCAGGACCACAAATATTTTGATTGAGAAAATTGGTAACTTTTTTTTGGATTAAAAAACAAAAGTTGTTAATATAATACCAATTTAAAAGTGTTTTAGTAGTTTTAATACACACTATGATATAAAATTTATTATTATTATAAGTTCATTCGAAATGGCATTAAGGCCCAATTGCAACAATGATTTAAATTTTTCTTAAAGATAAGTAGAGCTTAGAATGAGCTGTATTTATATTTACTTTAATATTCACCTTAAATGAGGGAATTTGACTGATACAATTTTTGAATTTGAATTGTTTTTAATGATACTAACAATTTTAGTTCAATTTTTAATAAAATTTATTTAATATTAATAGAAATCCAAGAGATTTGAAACCTCTTTTAGCGATTTATAACATTCTCAAACGAATTACAGGTGCCCTTATTTTCTATGAAAATCACACAGCTTTTTTCATAGTCGCTGCAGTTGCTATAGCTAAAAAAACTAATTTTTTAAGGTATGAAAATTGCGACACACGCTAAATGGACTTGATTTTTCATATGTCTCGAAGTCTGTGGACCTTTTTGTATGCCTCGATAACATATTGGTGCAGATTATTTTCACCCAAACAAATAATAACCCAAACTATACATTGATGCGGATTGTCTATGAACTCTTTCTGAAGGTCACAGAAACCTGAACGCGTAATTCGGTGTTCTTTCGCATCTGTTATAGGTAATTTGTGGCACGGCGCCGAATATCTCCATGGTTGGCAACCGAGTTGGCCAACAATGAATCTAAAAATCGCGTCCTCGATTACGTAACTAAAAGTTTAATTGATATGAAATATATTGATATGAAATATATGTACAGCAGCAGATACTAAACCCTGACTGTGTCTAACTGAGCCTAAACCTGTCTTAAACATGAACAGTTTTAGACAAAAACGTTTTTGCCTAAAACTGTTTACTCTTTCTGTTCGCGTCCAGCCTAATTTTTGCGCAATAACCCTATTTGAAATTCGTCACAAAATTTCGTGACGCCAACTTCAAAAACTACGGAAAACTTAATTAAAAATTCCGTCGTCTGACGAATATTTTTATTATAGATGTCGCGATTAATATTCAGGCGCAATAACGGGCAAGTTGACGAAATCTCCGGCCGTTCTCATTAAAAATAAAGTCTCTTTTCAGCGGGCCGGAGAGTTTTTGACGTGGAGGGTGATATCCTTCCCTTTCATCAAAAGCGAAGAGATCAAATTCGGTCGTTAATTATAAAGGCACAAGTCAGCGACTTAAATTTTATGATAATTACTTTATTTTTCGCAGAAGATCCGATAAAATATTCGCTCCCGAAAGTTTGGACAGGAAAACAGATAGAAGAAAATGGAAAATGACAGATTCAGAATCTTATTTATAAGTACTGTTGCTTTTCGTAGTTATTTTATAACTTTAACCTGAGAGAAAATTTAACAAAAAAGAAATAAAAATATATTTTTTTCTTAGTTTTAGTGACCCGAAAATAGTTAAAGTTGTTTTTATTTGTTGGAAATGGATCAAAATAAAACTGAGGTTTATTATTTAGTGAATAGTCGACTTTTTTTTCTACAAATATCTTGTCTTCCTTAGGTAGGGTTACCAACCGTTCCCTATTCCAGATTTCCAGATTTTAAGGACCCAAAAATACTTTTTGCCTTATAACAATATCTATTTCAACATATCAATTTGACAATAAAGAGTCTTTCTACAGGGTGGTTCAAACTGTATTCCGGAAACTTCGGCAGCGTATTCTGCAGATGAAAATAAGTAAAAAAGTTCGTATAAATGTATGTTCAAAAATGCTTAGTTTGGGAGATACAGGGTGTAGAAGTTTCATTTTTATTTCGATTTTATCCAAATAATTTATGAGGAAACATATATTATTTGGATGAAAATTGGTGTATAGGAGTTTTTTGGCATGAGGAATTTGATTTTCATGGCAATATAACGCCTATTTGTAGGAGGCGCCACCTACATGTGTTTTAACTGTTTTAAAGAGTAAAAAAATATACATTTACGATTTTTTTTTCGTAAGCAAGGTATCTTGGTAAAAATCGCTACGATATTGGTTCTCGAGATATTTGGAATCGAAATTATCAAGTCATCATTGACATAAATTAAACATATCGACTAAAAAGTTATTAAACTGAAATCATAAATTTTAAACGTTTTTCTGCCAAAAGTTCAACAAAAACTATATTATCATTATTCTTTCGCAGAAAAATTTATGTATTGACTATTTCCATCCTAAATATCTTGAGAACGGTTTAATATATTTTATGTATATTTTTTCATTCAGTAGTTTTATAAAGGTATGGATGAAAATTGATATCACTTCAAAACAGATAAAACATATGTAGGTGGCACCCCCTACAAATAGGAGTCATATTGCCATGAAAATCAAATTTGTCATGTCAAAAAACTCCCAGACACCAATTTTTATCCAAACATGGAAGTTACTTCAGAAATTATTTGGATAAATCGAAATAAAAATGAAATGTCTACACCCTGTATACTATGAACTTCTACACCCTGAAACTAAGTATTTTAGGACATACATTTATACGACCTTTTTTACTTATTTTTATCTGCAGAATATGCTGCCAAAGTTTCCGGAATACAGTTCGGACCACCCTGTATATGACCACTTCTCAATTGAAGAGTGGAAATACTAAAGAGGGTAAGTGCCAAAATTATTTTTTCGAGATAAATGAGAAAACCACAGTAGAACTGAAACTAATAATTTTTAGCCGACTATGCCAACAGGTATGGTAGGCTATTAAGATAGGCAAAAAAAATTGGCGCCGGGAGGCACGTATAGCCGCCCATACTAAAATATGTTAATATCTCGAAAACTGCGACTTTGACTGATTTTGATGTTATTACAAACTAGGTTTTTCCCGCGACTACGTTCGCGTTACACCTCGAATAGTTCATGCATTGATTTAAATGATTTACTTTGTATATAGAGCTAGTGAGCCTTACAAATGCCCTATTTAAACTATGTTTTTAAGAGTTTTAGAGCTACTCGTATTTCATATGAACGTTATCAGTTGTCGATTTTCTGGGTATTATACAGGGCAAGTCTTGAATAAGTGCAAATATTTTCAGGGCTGGTAGATCTCGATAAAAAACCATATTTTCTCTTTACCGGTTTTCAAATAACTCCAAAACAACTGAGTTATTTTACTTTAAAAATTTCCAAAAAAAATATTTTTTGCTTAAATTTTGAGAACCACTGCAGCTTTTCGGGTTTTTCTGTCTTGTAAATTTAATCTACTCCCTATCTATGTTGCCATATTATCAAGAAATTATGGTTTTTAACTAAAAACTAAAAAAAATCCAAAGGGTTTTCAAAAATTTCAAATTTCAAAAAAAAATTCGCGAAAAAACTCATAATCGTGTTTCTGGGGGTCAAATATACCTACTACCGCTAAGAATAATTGCATTATTTAAGACTCGCTCGACAAAAAATCGATATTGTTATTTTTGACTTATTACATATATTTTTACTTAAAATTTATGAAAAGCCGTCAATATTCCAATTTCAAGAGCATTTTTATTCTCTTTAAATATTATTATGTACTTAAGAAAATTCGAAAATTTAAAAACCGTTTTTATTTTTTCATCGCCTGTATATGACTTTATGACACACTTTGTATACCAAAAATAAAACTTTTGATTAGAGCCGTCTGAAATAAAAAATCTTAATAATTCTAGAAGTTATCGAAATCAAAGTATTTCAAAGAAGTTCAATTTTGGCCACAAAATGTTTTTGAAATCTTGCTTTTTTTAACACTTTTTTTCAATTTTTTCTAACTACTTCCATTGACTGAAACTAATTATGTATGGTTGGATAGAGGGTGGATGGCGATCTTCCAGGGCGGTTTTTTATTTCTTATTTATATATAGGTTATTTTCGAAATCGAACCAAAGTCAATTTCAAAGAAATTTTGCAAAATCTGAGAAAATAAAATCTCTCCAAAATAATAAATAGTGAAATGATTATTTACCCTCTATAGATAGAACCCCTATCTATGGTCCCATATAAACTGTATTACTAAAATAAATAGTTTTGAAATACGAAGTTTTCAAATGAATATTTGAAATTTTCAATTGTCGCTTTACTTAATATACTCCCTTGATATTTTTTTTATTTTACATCTCTTTGGTTTATTAAGAGCACTAATACTTCATTTATAGTTATTTTTTATTCCTTGACGGATAATTGAAGAAGAAATATAGAAGTTTATATTATTGATGTATCACTAAATAAACCCTTGTATAAAATTTTATACTGCTAGATGTTATAGTAATGCATTTTCGTACAGCAAACTTTCATTCCCTATTCTACTCCCTAAGATTATAAATTTCATAAAATCGCTTTATTCAAATAATTAACTCATGTCTTTTAAATGATCCTTTGTGCCAATTTTTATGTGTATAATCCAGAGATCACCAAGTTTTATATAAATTTTTACTAGCTTTACCCATTTGGTTGATGAATTTCAAAAATCTCTTCTAATTCTTTTTGTAGGATTTCATTCTTCTAGACCACATAGTAAGGAATTTTCATACAACAAATTGTTCCGACATAATTTTACTCTCTAAGAGGATGAATTTCCTAAAATCGCTTTGTGTAGCTAATTCACTAATGTCGTTAACGAACCTTTGTTCTAATATTTATGTATCTAAAGCTGGCTGTATTAACTGATCCCTAAATTATCTAAAAACTTGATATATAAACTAACTGACAAACCACTGACAATGACAAATAATTTATTTCTGGAGGTATTGTGTGTAGGTGTTTTTCAGGTATGTTTTAATATTTAGTCGATTTACACAAAGAAATAGCCATTCAACAGTTTAAAAATACTTCATAACAAATCTAGACATATATACCTCTCATTTAAAAAAAAGCGTTTCGCTAGCTACTGTAATTTTGGAGTTACGATTCTTTAAAATTTTTAACCCCCTCCCATGCCCCCTTACAAACCCCCCACCCCCACCAAAAACTAATGGCCAGATTCTTGGGTGCCATAGTATTTTTGTGCCAAATTTGGTTAAAGTCGGTTCAGCGGTTTTTGAGTTATCGCGTTACAGACGGCAGACAGACAGACAGACAGACAGACACCACGAAAATATTTTGTATTTAGGTCATTTACGATCCAAATAACTCATTTTGAGTGAAATTAAAAAAACTTTTTTTTTGCCGATCCTAATAGCCTACCCGAGCCTACCATACCTATTGGTATGGTCGGCTAAAAAAGTTTTTTTTAATTTCACTCAAAATGAGTTATTTGGGTCATAAATGACCTAAATAAGAATATCTTCTTGGTGTCTGTCTGTCTGTCCGTCTGTCCGTCTGTCCGTCTGTCCGTCTGTCCGTCTGTCTGTAACACGATAACTCAAAAACTGCTAAACCGATTTTAACCAAATTTGGCACAAAAATACTGTGGCAGCCGAGAATCTGGCCATTACTTTTTGGTGGGGGTGGGGGGTTGGTAAGGGGGTATGGGTTTGGGGTGTTAAAAATTAAAAAAAATCGTAACTCCAAAATCACAGTAGCTAGCGAAACGCGGTTTTCAATTTAAGATTAGGAATAATATTTGCAACAAAATTTATAAAAACATCAAAATCAGTTAAAGTCGTAGTTTTTGAGATAAAAAAAAATACCAAATATTGTTTAAAAAAGTATAACTCAGAAACAAAACAGCTAGCAAAACGCGATTTTCACTTTTATTTGGAAAAATTCCTTTACTTTTATTAACATATTTTAGTATGGGCGGCTAAACGTGCCTCCCGGCGCCAATTTTTTAAAATATTTTTTAAAATACATTCATATAATATACATAAACAATAGATGCTATATATCGCTTGGCACTTGTAACTTTTGTTAGGACATTCAGCATAGTATTTATTACGTTTCTAATGTATAATAATAACTTAATATTGAAAAATTTGGCACTTACCCCCTTTGGTATTTCCACTCTTCAATTTAAAAGCTAGGTTCATTTGTTCTTATTTTCTTGCATAATAAATACTGAAAATAATAAATTAACCCTAGCCAGAAACGAAAAATCGTATTTATCATAAAATTATATTATTTAAAAAGTCGAAAAATTAGCTTTTGACTGAAAAATACAATAACAATTTGCTTTATTCGAAAGAGAAACTCGTGATCGATTACAAAACGTAGCTGTTATGTGTTTATAATTCAATTTTCGTCGATTTTTTCATCAGCCCAAATTTGAAAAAGCCCCGTCATCAATCACAAAGTAAACGGTTTGTTATTTGTTATACGCTTTCATATTTCAGAGCTTTTGAAATTTTTTCAATTTTATGTTACAAACGAGCCTTGTTAGGCGCTTTTTGCTAATATCAAAAAGCTTTTGCATTCTTCAAATTATTAAAAAATTTGGAATATAACAAATTTCCTGTAAAATTTTTAGATTTACAATTATTTTTCTTTTAACAATAATTATAGTTATGTTTATGTTTTAAGTATATTAATAATTATTATATTTATGGTATTATATTTTTATATAATATACAGGGTTCGGCAATAGTGCGTCGGGCATTTGTAGCTCCTAGAACAAAAAACTTTGAAATTTTGTTTAAGTGCTGACCTAAAGTATGTGCTAGGATGTATTTCAGGAAAATATTTTAACTTCTTCAGGGTGGCTCAAAAAAGTGTGAGTCGATCGATTTTTTAAAATAAAACACCCTGTATATTATTTCATTTTTGGCTTCCTTTCTGATAACTTTACATAATCCTAAGATATGAGTAGATATATTTCTATAGTTTCAGAAATATTAATAAATAAATAAAAAATACATATTTTCCAGCCTTTCTCAAAAAAATTATTAAAAATACAAGTACTCTCCTAAAATCAAAACTATATTATGTATTTACGTTAGATGGTCTTTTACTTACTTTGCTATAAATATCGTTATCTTAAATCATACAGGATGTTCAAAATTCTACGCCAAACTTTCTAAAATATAAAATATATTTTTTTTTTAAATGGAACGCTCTGTTTATTATTTTTTAGTAAATGGAGTTTTGTATTTAGAGTATTTCAAAATTTTTAACGGTTTCGCAGATATTCGCGGTTTTATATTTCATATGGCATTTTCCTGTCCATGTTTCCATGATTTTTCTGTCGTATTTTACCATTGAAAGAGCCAGATGGAATAATACTGTGTGTATCTGCGAAACCACTAAAAATTTTGATATACTTTAAATACAAAAAATGTTCATTTTTTAGCTCTCCATCTAGTAAAGAAATAATATACAGGGTGTTCCATTTAAAAAAAAACAAAGAAAAATTATTTTATATTTTAGAAAGTTTGGTGGTGAATTTTGAACAGCCTATATGATTTAAGATTACGATATTTATAGCAAAGTAAGCTATTGACCATCTAAAGTAAATATCTAATATAGTTTTGATATCAGGACAGTTCTTGGGTATTTGTAATATTTTTTTAGAAAGGTTGAAAAATGTATATTTTTTTATTTATTTATTAATATTTATTAATATCTCTGAAATTATTGAAATATATTTCTCATATCTTAGGAATATCTAAAGTGATCTGAAAGGAAGCCAAAAATGTAATAATATACAGGGTGTTCCATTTAAAAAAATCATCTCGATCCACTCACACTTTTTTTAGTCACCCTATAGAATTTAACATATTTTCCTGAAATACATTCTCGTACATACTTTAGGTTTGCACTCAATAAAAATTCTCAAGTTTTTTATTGTGGGAGCTACAGATGCCTGAGGCACTATTATTGCCGGACCCTGTATATTATCATATATTTTTATATTTCTATATAACGACAGGGAAATTTGGAAAAGTATAATAGCAATTAACCATTTTAGAGCATGGAAAAAATCTTATAAAGATTGTGTTTATCTGAAAATGTTGATAATAAAAAATATTTTTCTCTTGTGAAGGCGATCGTGGGACATACTCTATATGGAACATTCTTAAAATGCGCACCTATTAATGCCCGTATTAGAGTAAAAAACGAGACATTGAATAAATTTTGAAAATATTCTTTTAAAATACTTGTAATTATAGTTACGGTGTGTATACAGGGTTGTTCACCACATACGACACGGAGTATTGTAGCTAAACGATTAGATCACAGATTAGATTTTTACATATTGTAAATTTTAGGTTCGTTGAAGGGCTATTAGAGCTACAATTTAAAAATATTTTTTACAAGATACAGAGTGTCCCAAATAAGTAAAAAATGTTGTAGTTGAAATTAAGGTAAATTTGATTAAGGTTTATCACACTTAAACCTTACCGTTTTTGAAATATTTTCAATTTTATGAAATTGCAGTAAAAATTTTAAGGCTTCATTTCTCCAACGGTATCGAAGTTTTTAATACTAAATATTTACTAAAGTTTATTTATTAATCAGATATTGTGTTACAATAATAAACAAAATACTACCTTATACAGAGTGTCTAAAAATTTATTTTAAATAATTACTAGCTTTAAACGGCAATAACTTGTTTATTTTAAATAGAAAACCTTAAAAAGGTAAATTTGATTAAGGTTTATTACACTTAAACCTTACCGTTTTTGAAATATTTTCAATTTTGCTAAATTGCAGTATAAATTTTAAGGCTTCATTTCTCCGAGGATATCAAAGTTTTTAATACTAAATATTTACTGAAGTTTATTTATTGATCAGTTATTGTGTTGCAATAATAAAAATTATACTACCTTATACAGAGTGTCATTTTAAATAATTACTAGTTCTAAACGGCAATAACCGAGAACTTATTTACTTTAAATAGAACACCCTGTATATTTTATGAGAATCAGATGCAAAATTTAATTGTCTATTAAATTGTATTATACCATTTTTTACCTATCTCTTCAAGTTTTCGTAGAAAATGTATTTTCTTATAATTTAGACCTCATTTATCACTATACCCATGGAATATTGGAATTAGAAGCCGTTTAAAGCTAGTAATTATTTAAAATAAATTTTTTGACACTCTGTAGAAGGTAATATAATTTTTATTATTGCAACACAATATCTGATCAATAAATAATCTTCAGTAAATATTTAGTATATTAAATTATACTTTAATACCCTTGGCCCTTGGAGAAATGAAGCCTTACATTTTTTACTGCAATTTCACAAAATTGAAAATATTTCAAAAACGGCAAGGTTTAAATGTGATAAACCTTAATCAAATTTACCTTTATTTCACTCGTAAAATCTAAAAATAGAACATTATACAAGATGTTCCATTTAAAAAAATACAACTATAATATTTTTTACTTATTTGGGACACTCTGTATCTTGTAAAATAATTTTAAATTGTAGCTCTAATAGTCCCTCAACGAACCCAAAACTTACAATTTGTAAAAATCTAATCGTTTAGCTACAATACTCCGTGTCGTATGTGGTGAACAACCCTGTAGAATTTAATATCAATTTTTCAAAAGTTAAATTTTAGGCTTTAAAACTATAACGGCCTGCATACGGGTAAATTTTAATCTTTTCTTTGTTGAAACCTCGGAAAATGCTTTAATAACTAATTTTCTATACGTTCTCACTTTATTAAACACAACTTTCATTATCGGGGCGTTCGCAAACGAAATTAACAAAGGATATTTGGAAATTAAACCGCAACGAACTTTCCAAACTACTTCCAGAGTTACTCGGAGCGAAACCTAATCCGGAACTTTGTCTTATAAACGGCCCCAAATTGATTTTTAAACGTTTCCTTGTGGGAAATCCGCTTTTCGTAAAAGTTTTCGGACGAACAGCGAATATTAGAGACTATTATTAATATCAAGGCACGTCGCTGTCGTGCAAAGTATAACGTGGTACTAAATCAGGTAATTTTGGATGATAAATCTATTTTTACAAATAAAAATTATATAAAATAATAGCGGAAGTGAGGGTACAGAACTGCAACAAGTCAGTTTTAAAGACTTAAGTCTCTCTAAAATCAAAATGGTTTAAGTATTAAGTCAAATTCAACATAAAGTCCAAATAATTTAATTATGTCTTTGACTTAAACTATTTTATTTCAAGTCATTTTTATAAAGACTTAAATTGCAAGAGCTAACGCGGTTTTCAATTTAAGATTAGGAATAATATTTGCAACAAAATTTGTAATAACATCAAAATCAGTCAAAGTTGCAGTTTTTGAGATATTCCGTATTTCCGAAGTCCGTTTTTGAGAAAATCCGTGTAGAGAACTCCAAACTCCCATCGGACGCGACCCCAGGTGGCGGATAGGGTAAATAACCGCGGACCAGAATTGGAAAAATTCCTTTACTTTGAAACCAAACTACCTACCAACTTTTTATTAACATATTTTAGTATGGGCGGCTATACGTGCCTCCTGGCACCAATTTTTTTTATTTGAAATTGCTGTAGTTTGGACTATAAGTAATAATAACTAATAGTAATAATATTTAATAATAAATTAGGTAAAATACATAATTTATTAATTTTATTTTTATTTCAATTTTATTAATTGTGATTAATAAAATTGCGTTTATCTCACCAAGAAGGCCGAATTGGATAAAATATCAAGAGATAACTTTTAATTGGCATTAAACGGGCCTACAAAATTTTTGATATCAAAAGAAAAAAGTCAGTGGCACACATGTTTTTTTTTTGAAAAATATTCCAGTGATAACCCATAAGCACGTCCCTGATAAATTTATCGACACTTTTTTAACATTAAAATATGTAGCACTTATAGTAACTTTTATCCTCAAAATTGTATTCGAATCACTAAAAGTACTTGGAAGAAAACTATAATAAATCGAAAAATTATTGAGACTTTAACACCCTGTAGCTACGAAACAAAGCAGAATCGGACCTATGTTGATATGAAAAATAAATCTTATTTTTACGTGAGGAATCTCCCCACGAGAGATGGCACATGTTTTTTGAAACATCCTGTATAGTCACCCACGGGGAAAATAAATACAAAAAAATTTCCCTGCCTCCTGGACTATTTTCAAAATCAACATTAATTATGTGTAAGCTCTTAAATATTTGCTTCCCTAGAAATTGCAATACGTGTGCAACGTCAAAAATTAAAAAAAAAAAACGTAGAACCATTAGCCATCCATGGCATCCATAAACAATTTCGGCAAGTACTTTCGAAACTTTCTTGAACGAACGTTAATCCAAAACATGGCTTAAAAACGACACTAAATTGATTTTTAAGTGTTCCCGCAGGAAGTTGGCGGGAAATTCGCTCTCCCGACAACTTTCCAAGCGGATCGGTATCGGGCAAACATTAATAATTCCACAGCGCGGTTCTTAGGAAGTTTACTGGCACTAAATCAGGCCGTTCTGCCGGATAATTCTGCTTCGAAGACGGTTTGGTTGACCCTAATGCCGCTTTATGCGTTGAACGTTCCAGACTGTAGGAAGTACTACTAATTTTCGGTGTGTTACATTAAATAAACTACAAAATCTGTTATTATTTATTACTAAACTAAAATAAAATCTTAAATATAATTATTAAATAATTTAGGCTAATTATTATATTATAGTACATAAATTTTAATAAACTTATTGAGATAAAAAACGATATTTGGTATGTTGTTATGACATAAATAACTAAATAAATAAATAAATAAATAAATGCCTTTATTGCCAAAAAAATTTTCAATTTGTGGACAAAGGTAAACTAACAAACAAAGTAAAAAAAAACAAGGTACACAAACAAACAAACAAAAGATAATACAAAACATTATACAAATAATATTGTTAGTCTTATTGTTAAAATAAACATATATAAATGTTTACAATGTCAAAGAACAAAAAAAATTAAAATAATATTCAAAAATATTTAGCCAGTTTATAGCAAAATATCAATGACCTCTAAATAAAAAAATAAATAGGATTGTTTGACGTATTCAATTCTATTCGGCCACATCCTGTTTCACCGGAAATAACTACAACTTTTGATTTTTAAATGACACCTCGGTATTTTTCTACTTTATTCCATAGAAAATGACACTCTGAATATAATGACATATCATATGTCAACTTTTGACATTTTTGCTTAAAACAAAATTGTATTTTAAATTTCAATCTAGAGTGCCATGGCCGTTTTAAAATAACTAATTTTTAATCAAGGAGCCTTGGAAAAATAGATTTAATCGTCTAATGTTCTTAGTGTCTTATCCTAACCGGTTAAGAGATGCCTAAATCGCGTATTTTTAATATCTCAATTTTTTCAAATGGATCGAAGGTGGCTCATTATCACATTTGTTGGAAAAGGCAATTTTTAAGAATCATTTGGTATCACACACTTGGTATTTCGAGTCAAATTGTCGTTATGAATCGCTTGTTGCAATTTCAAATAATCCATATTCAAAAATGTCAAAAGTTGACATATGAAAAGAAAATTATTCTGGTCAAATTTAAACTGTTATATTTTTGATATTTTTAGCCCTAGTTTCATGAATTTTTTAGCAAGCTGTATATAATTATATCAACTTTAATTTGTAAACTCAGTTTTTTATAAACTTTAGTATTTGGCATATTATACTAACCCTGCAGGGGTTGTTTTTTTACCCTAACAGGGTCTGTTGTGCAACAATTTCGTCTGTAAATTTTCCTGATATATAATTTTAGGGTCAGAACCATGTCTCCTGAGCATTTTGGTTTTGGATCATGTCAAAACATGCCTTGGTTAATTTTTAAGAGCGAAATGAACTTGCCACCAACAATTTGTAATTTTTTCAATTATAATTTATTTTTGAAGTTTTTTTCAATATGACAAGGCAGCTTTGGTGATTATTGTGAACTATATACTACTATGAACTGCCCATCGTGTTCGACGTTTGGGAAATGCAGGGCAGGAGGGTTAGAGGTCGCGAAGCGTTACCAGCTTCATTAAATGAATTTCGCTTGGTTCTTAAAGAAGAATGGGAAAACATAACGCAATATGATATATGCAGCCTCAATGACAGTGTGAACAAACGTATACAGGCAGTTATAGCAGCCAGGGCAGGCAGTATTAGTTTTTTTACATTTTTTTTCTGTTTGTATTACAGATGTTTTCCTTAATATGGTTAGTTCTGTTATCGTTATTGATGTTTATTAAAACCAGGACTGTATCGTTAGTCTTTAAAGTTTTTTCTTAATTTAGTATAGAGTATCCGATTCAGCATTCGGCGTAATATAACGTTACGACAATAGTCACCAAAACCATCTCGTCTTTTTTAAAAATTACATCAAAAGTAATGATAATGATAACTGAAAAAATTGCAAATTGATCGTAATCAGTTTATTTCGCTCATAAAAATTAACCGAAGCATGCATTGACGTGATCCAAAAAGCAAAATGCTCGGGAGACATGGTTCTTACCGTAAAATTATATTTTAGGAAAATTTATACACGAAATTATTACACAGGGTGTTATAAAGTTAGGTTAAAAAAACAACCCCTCGATTAACCCTGTATAATATGCCAATTACTAAAGTTTACAAAAAACTGAGTTTACGAATTAAAGTTGATATAATTATGTACAGTGTGCTAAAAAAATCATGCAAATAGGGGTAAAAATAACAAAAATATAAGAGTTTAAATTTTACCAAAAATTTCTCTGTTGTCTTTTTTGCATCTGAGTGTATATAATAAAATGCAAAATCGAGAATATACACTAAAACATAGTATTCTAGTATATATCTACACTAAAACTAAGTTAATTCAAAATTCGAAAATTTAAGGAATCAAAATTTTTACTTCTTTCTATCTGTATTGTCAAAGATTGAAACGCCATTTAAAAGGAGATCTCCAGCCATCTCCAGACTTACGACATAATCGAAAAATAATTCTTCAATTCGGCAAATCAGTGCAGAAATAATTGAAATCTTACAGCCAGTCAGTATTACGGCTCGCATTGAACGAAGGCTCTAACCAAGAAACATCCCAGTAAGAATGTGTGAACTTTAGAAAAAAAATCGATATAAAGTGTTTGTAAACCCCATTATCTGGTTTTCTTTTATTATTTTTATTCATTATTCTTCTATATTAATTAATTTTGATTTTCTTGAGAGTGTCGAACTATACGTTTTTTGCGGCACAAACGGCCGTATCTTTTTTTTGTCTTAACTTAGAAGTTGATTTTTTCAAAGCTTAAAGAAACTGTAGTAGAGCTGGCGCTGCTATAGCGATTGCTAAGAACAATCGCAAACAAGAACTGAAGTAATTTTCTCTTGTCAAAGTCAGAATCTTCGAAAATCATAAAAGCTTTCAAAATTTAAACCGCCCTCATTGAAAAACTACCGAAAAGTGTTTAAAGCGTCCATTTCCAAAGTAATTATTGCTATCTTCTGAGTTTAATTTAAATTTTGTTTACCCAAACCCGTGATAATTGTGAAAAAGTGACATTAATAATACTTAAAATCCTGTTTGAAGTGCAAAAACAATCGTGGCATAACGTCGGTTTCCAATGTTAAATAGGTGTTTCATGCACGTCCTTATATAAAATAAAGGTTATATGTAACACACTGTATTTTATTTATAAAATTAAAAGAAAATAATACTAAATTTGAATAAATAATATTAGGCCACATAATTCCTCAAAAAGCCGAACCGCTCCGAAATTATTAAATGCTTTGGATCGCGACCATTTTAAGAATAGCGCCAGTTTACAAGAGGAATTTTTTTTTTATTGTTGACATTTTGGAAAAAATGCATTCTTCATAAAATTTTTTGCTTCTTCTAAAATGGTTAATCCCGTTTATACATTTCCAAACTTCCATACCGTTATAGAGAAAATTAAGAAAAACATGAAAATATGGTTGATTTTTTCAGTCCTAAAAATCAAAGGTTTCTATGGTAATATCAATTCGATTTTATTCTTTGATAGATTTAGAATTTTAGAATTTAGAATGAGTGGGAGGGGAGTTAATCACTTCGACCTTACAGATCCATTGTGTCCCCCTTTCTTGAATTATAACTCATCATACAGTCCCAGGGCTTTGACAAAAGCCAGTATTTGGGACGGTTTTATAGCGGGTAGTTCTCCATCTCCAATATCAGTCGTACCAAAATTCATGGCACGAATGGTTGTCGTCTCGGCGCACTCAGTGATGAGGTGTACTGGTGTTTCACCATCTTCCCCACAGAATCTGCATTCGCCGTTTCTTCTTAGTTTCAATCTACTGAGGTGCTCATTGAGGAGACAGTGTCCTGTTAAAAACCCCGTGACTATCCGAAGATTGTTCTTACTCAGACCCAGGAAGATCTGTGATTTTTCTTGATCATAAGCCCTCAGAAACTTCTTCGAGTGTCTTAGACCATTGCAAGATTTCCATTCCAGGTTGCGGATGGAATCTTCCAAGTTCTTGAGTTCCGCCTTGAGTTGGTTACCACTTGGAAAGTAGAACGGTTCTGGTCCAGTTAGTGGAGTGTTCGCTCCTTTCCTAGCTAGATTATTTGCTTTTTCATTGCCTTCTATCCCTTGGTGAGCAGGCACCCAGTGTAGGAGGACTTTGTTTTCTTTGCCTAATTTATTCAGCTTCTCTATGCATTCTTTGACCAATTTCGAATTGATTGATACTGAGTTGATCGCCTTTAACGCTGCTTGACTATCAGATAAGATGGCTATTTCTTGTTTCCGATAGTTCCTATCTAAGATAAGTTCTACGCATCAGTTGTACCCTAGGATACTAGGGTAAGTGCCCATTGATTCGGAGTAATTAGCTCTCGGCCCAAACACTCCGATCCCTGTTCCCGTTTTGGTTTTGGAAGCATCAGTATACCAAGTTATGGTATGGTCTTTTAACTGCTGGGCAAGCGTTTCGCTCTTCTAATCCTTCTTATTGCTCAATACTACATTGACATGTTTGTCAAAGTTGTACGTTCTTGGCATATCGTCCACTGGGAGTTGCAGGAGTGGTATTTCCTTTATGAGGGTGTTCCAAGCCCCTGATCTGACAATTCTCCCAGTACTAATTCCGTAAGTGACCATTCTAATCATTGTCGCATTGGCATATCTACCAATGACAATGTGCAGTGGTGTTAGATCTAGAATGACCTCCATTGCTGCTGTTGGACAGGTTCTCATGGCTCCTATGATGCAAACGCATGCTAGTCTCTGGACTTTGCATAGGTTTAGCCTTGCCGTCCGTTGCTCTAGTTTTGTGTACCAGGCAACTGCTCCATAAGTAATCATGGGTCTTACTATCATGGTATACCTCCAGCGCAAAATGTTAGGGGAGCAGCCCCATCTATTTCCGGCCAGTCTTCTGCATATCATGAGAGCCTTTATGGCTTTGCTGGTAGTGTTCTTATATGCCTGTTACACAGGAGTTTACTGTCCAGGGTTATTCCCAGGTATTTAACTTCCTGTGTTGGCAGTATTTCCTTTCCATCTAGTTGGATTCTTTTCAAGTTTTTCAGACTTCGCCTTCTGGTGAATGGCACTATCGCGGTTTTGTCTGAGTTGATACTCAGCCCGACAGTCCTACACCATCTCTCAGTGATACGGAGTCCTCTTTGGATAATATCACACAATTCTTTGATAGATGGTTATTGTTAATTTTGATTAATGTCATATTCTTTACTGTTGTTAAAGTATCATATTTTCCGATAACTATCATCACCTTTTCCGTAGCATTGAACTAAATAAATTTTGTGCTTCTTTAACATTTTATTTTTTAGAAACGCCTTTTGATATTTAGGACTTCAAATAACTTCGAGGACTTAGGAAAAAATCAACCATATTTTTATGTTTTCCTTAATTTTCTTTAAATGCATGGAAATTTGGAAAAGTATAAATAGAAGTAATTTTAGAACAAGCAAAAAGCAAAAATTTTTATGAAGAATGCATTTTTCTCAAAATGTCAGTAATAAAAAGCTTTTTCCCTTGTAAAGACAATCCGGGGACATACTGTATAATTATTTATGAATCGGAATTTAATGACAGACACACCAGTTCCTGGAAAAAACTGATATGGAGTATACATATAGAACACTAAGCCACCCCGAGTGCAAATAAGATATTTCATTGAAAGAAAAATACCCGGCATTTTAAACAATATATCGATATTTTGATATATCGATATATGTTGTACATCCCTATGCACATCTGGACTTTACAAAAGGACGAAAGGAGAATTCCAATTCGATTCTGGATGTTCCAGTTAAATTCCTCAATTTTCAATTAGCTCAGCTATCACTTTACTATTCTAACGTCACGGAAAACCTCCAGAAAGACAGGGAAAGGTAGAAAATGGGTCTTTTCCGAATAGACGAAATTGATTGAATACGCGGAATTTGTCGTCGTCTGCGAAAAACTTTTCCCGGATAGGTATTCCCGAAATAGAGATAGACCTTTTTCACGACTTTCGGATGTATAAACAGGGATAGCGTTGAAACTTTCTTGACTTTCTTGACCGTATAGAAAAATAAAAGTTGTACTATTTTTTTTTTCATTTGCAACTAAACCTTTTTCATTTATACTGCAAGCTTTTAAATTTGTTTCATTAAAAAAAAGCACTTTGATTAACTAAGAGAATTTAGCAATGCTCTTCTATAAACAATGTTATTTTCACCTTATTATTACTAAAACAGCTAAAACTTTGAATAAGAAAACTCTCTTTTTACAAGTGTTTCAATTAATCATTTTATTTTTAAGTACACCCAAGTAGCATTTTTAGATCCAAAATCCAAACAAAATCTTTGCTGAGAGACAATGCAAAACAGTTTCGTCACATTTTTGTTACATATGTTTCGTAACATAAATCGCTTTTTGTTTCGAAACATTTTACCAAAATATGGTTTCGCTACATAAGCTATAACAATAAAGATCTTGGTCACAAATTTTTCGAAACTTTTAAGAAAAAAATATGACTTACGTTTACAGATTCCGTACGCGTTTCGTGCCTGAAAAGTTTCCGTAATTTATTTGATATTCTGTCAAATATGAGAACATAACCTTATTTTAATTGTTTGGATTTTGTTCTCTCTGTTTTCGCATTTAAGCATTCTTCAAGTTTTGATAGTGCTATAATTAGAAAAGCAGAAGGATATACAGATATTTTTCTTATGCGATTTTATAATTATTTATTATACGCATTACAGAGATGATTTGTTTTAGGAATAAATGTAATAACAGCCACTACCCATACCCAGCAGGAGACCGAAGAAAAATGTTACCAGCAAACTTTTTTTTTCTCTTTTTTCCACAATGGAATACGTGTTTTTATGTTTTAATTGTGTTATAACAAGTAAATAAAAATGTTTTAATGATTTTGACCAGAAGTTTTGATTGGCGTTGTTAACAGAACAGTTCTAAATTTCTACACAGATAGCTATATCTGTATATCTGCTGATAACCAGATCGACACATTTTGGAAACGAGGTTTCCATTTATTGTCGATTCATTTTCGAAACACGAGTTTCTCTCTTTTTAGATACAAATATGATATAATATAGATGATTTGTGTCCGAATGCCAATTTTATAAAATAATGAATTAAACTTCCGCCATGTTGGCTAGTGATAGCGTTTTTAACTAAAAGTATGTGTTTTTATCGGCTGTTGAGCTTTTTAAACTCATTAGAACGCGTTCTACTTACCTTGATTTATATATTTTTATTTTCTGAACCATGATATAGAAATAAAAATAAAAATCTGTATTTCAAACCAAAATATTTTGTAGCAACAAATAATGATATACAGGGTCCGGCAATAGTGCGTCAGGCATCTGTAGCTCATAGAATAAAAAACTTGAGAATTTTGTTTAAGTGCAGATCTAAAGAATGAACACCCTGTATATTATTGCATTTTTGGCTTCTTTTCAGATCACTGTACATAACCCTAAGATATGAATAAATATATTTCCATAGTTTCAGAGATATTCAAAAATAAATCAAAAATATATATTTTTCAGCCCTTCTTAAAAAAATTATTAAAAATACAGGAACTGTTCTGAAATCAAAACTATATTAGGTATTTACTTTAGATGGTCTGTACTTACTTTGCTATAAATATGAAAATCGTAAATCATACAGGATGTTCAAAATTCTACGCCAAACTTTCTAAAATATAAAATAATTTTTCTTCGTTTTTTTAAATGGAACGCCCTGTATATTATTTATTCAGTAGACGGAGAATTAAAAATGAACATTTTTGTATTTAGAGTATTTCAAAATTTTAACGGTTTCGCAGATACTTGCGGTTTTAATTTCATATGGCATTTTCCACAGTAAATTTTTATCAAAGCCACCCAATGATTTTTCTCTCGTATTTTACCATTGAAAGCGCCATATGAAATAATACTGCGCGTATCCGGAAAACTATTAAAAATTTTGAAATACTTTAAATACAAAAAGTGTTCATTTTTTAATTCTCCATCTAATAAAAAAATAATATAGAGGGTGTTCCATTTAAAAAAACAAAGAAAAATTATTTTATATTTTATAAAGTTTGGCGTAGAATATTGAACATCCTGTATGATTTACGATTACCATATTTATAGCAAAGTAAGAATAGACCATCTAAAGTAAATACCTAACATAGTTTTGATTTCAGAACAGTTCTTGTATTTTTAATAATTTTTTTAAAAAGGACTGAAAAATATATATATTTTTTTTATTTATTAATATCTCTGAAACTATCGAAATATATTTATTCATATCTTAGGGTTATGTAAAGTGATCTGAAAGGAAGCCAAAAATGCAATAATATACAGGGTGTTCAATTTAAAAAAAATCAACCAGGTCCACTCACACTTTTTTGAGCCACCCTATAGAAGTTAAAATATTTTCCTGAAATACATCCTGGTACATACTTTAGGTCTGCACTTAAACAAAATTCTCAAGTTTTTATTCTAGGAGCTACAGATGCCCGACGCACTATTGCCGGACCCTGTATAGAAGGGGCATTAAAAATATGAAAGTACAAAATTAAATTAAATGATTAATTTGCTTTTGCCAGACATTTTTTGTGCAAGAAAACTAAAAACAAAGATTTTAAGACAAAAAAAATTATGGCGTAGATCCACATTTTTAATGGTTGTTTTCATTTTGAAATCCACACACAGGCATATACTATTTTAGTTTGGTATTTTGTTTCTTCAGATTTAGAAACAATGGCTGTCCAAAACGAGAACATCTTGGACACAAATTGCAGAAAATGTTTCGAAACATTTTCACTAAAAGTTTTGATTTCGCATCGAAAAATGTCAGGAAACGGCTAGTGCCACCACATTGGTAACACATGTATTAAATCCATATAAAATATATAGATTTCAAAAACGTGTCCTTCTTGTGGCATACCGTTTCCATGTTGTGTCAAGAAACAGACACAATTATTAGTAACATTACCTAAAATGTGTCCAAAAATGATACTTGGGTAGGGTGGTCAGCCGTCCTCGATTCCAAAAAGTCCTCATTTGATCGTACTGTTTCTCTTTTCTCTCACGTATTCAAAAAGTCCCCTTTTTTACACACCAAACCCACCGTTGTTGAAAGTTGAAGCTAAATAAAAAGTGTATCAAATTGTCCAATAGTGTCTATTTCCCCACAAAAATTGTATACAAAATTTCTTCTTTATCTATACATTTTTTTATAAATGTAGGCCGATAGCAAAAAAAATATTAAAAATAGGTCAAACTAACGTTCATATGCAGAAAATATTGTTTTCCATTTAATTTGCAAATTTTTAGCATTTTTCTGTAAAATATCAGAGGAAAATTGCATTTTTGCCGTGTTTCCCTATCGAAACCAATTAGTTTAATGATTTTTATTCGGTATTTTCCAATTTTCCACTGTCGTGCGTCCGATTTTTCCGCTTAATTTGCTTTCAGTCTCCGTCCCATTCTGTTTCCCTCCAACTTTGATTTTCCCTAATGGAAATCAGAAGAATTTTCTTATGAAATATCCGATATATTTCTTTATTCCTCGTTTAAATTGCCTACTACTATCAGAACAGTCAATATTGAATTTCTACTTTTATTGACTTTTTTATTTCAATAGTGTGTAGTTTTCACGATAGAATGCATCATTCAAACAAATATAGATTCGTTGTTCTAAAAAAACTCTTTTGTTTTTGATAATAATTTTTATACAGGGTTTTTCGCGCAAATTGTTTATTAAACGTTTTTTCTAAAAATTTTTAGGAAATTAGATAGAAATATGAAAGTTTCAAATTAAAGTTATTTTTAGGTGTTTTCCTCTGTTTTTTTTAATTTCACTCCAAATGAGTTATTTGAGTCATAAATGACCTAAATATAAAATATTTTCATGGTGTCTGTCTGTCTGTCCGTCTGTCCGTCTGTCCGTCTGTCCGTCTGTCCGTCTGTCCGTCTGTCCGTCTGTCCGTCTGTCCGTCTGTCCGTCTGTCCGTCTGTCCGTCTGTCCGTCTGTCCGTCTGTCCGTCTGTCCGTCTGTCCGTCTGTCCGTCTGTTGATAAGGGGGTATGGGAGGGGGTTAACATTTTTAAAAAATCGTAACTTCAAAATTACTATAGCTAGCGAGACGCGGTTTTCAATTTAAGATTAGGGATAAAATTTGCAACAAAATTTGTAATAACATCAAAATCAGTCAAAGTCGCAGTTTTTGAGATATTCCGTGTTTCCGTAGTCCGTTTTTGAGAAAATTCGTGTGGCGAACTCCAAACTCCCATCGGACGCGACTCCAGGTGGCGGATAGGGGAAATAACCGCGGACCAAAATTGGAAAAATTCCTTTACTTTGAAACTAAAAGAACTGCCTATCAACTTTTTATTAACCTATTTTAGTATGGGCGGCTATAATTTTTTTTTAATAATGTTATTTTCCACTATCTAGTGCTATTTTTCCAAGGCTCTATCGAAAATTAGTGTTTTTAACACAGCCGTTGCACTCTAGATTGAAATTTTAAATACAACTTTTTTGAAGCGAGAATGTCAAAAGTTGACATATGATATGTCATCCTATTCAGAGTGTCATTTTCTATCGAATAAAGTAAAAAAATACAGAAAGAGCCATTTTTAAAATTAAAAGTTGTTGTCATTTCCGGTGAAAGAAGAAGTTACCGGAAACAATTGAAAACGTCAATCAATCCTGATTTATGTCGAATACTAACGTACCAAATCTCGTTTATTTATGTAAAAAATTAAAAAGTTATAGGAAGTAGCATTTTTGGATACATTTTAGGTACTGTTTCTAATAGTCGTGTCTGTTTCTTGACACATAATGAAAACGGTATGCCACAAATAGAAAACATTTTCGAAACCTATATATTTTATATGGCTTTATTACATGTATTTCCAACGTGGTGACGCTGGCCGGTTCCTGAAATGTTTCGATGCGGAATGAAAACTTTTAGCGGAAATGTTTCGAAACATTTTCTGCAATTTGGGTCCAAAATGTTCCCGTTTTCAGCAGTCACTGTTTCTAAATGCGAAGAAACAAAGAATGAAATGACTGTTTCAGTAGCTTAACTCTATTTTTTTTTCTGGATCAGGAAAAGTAGAATGTTCACTGCAGAAACAGACAGGGGCACAGACACAGCAAGGCCTTTATTCAAGGACCTAGCTCTAAAACCGCAAAAGAACTGCATTAGCACGAATAAAGTGCGGATTACAACAGGCCTCTTGACAGGACACATGGCTGTCAAGTGTTACCTGAACAAGCTCAACCCGTATCAAGGAAGCCTTTGCTGCAGTCTCTGCGATAAAGATCCTGAAACAGCGGAGCACCTAATATGTCACTACGAGGCTCTGGATCGCAAGCGACACTTTTTATTTTGGAAAGCTATGCTGGAACCGGAGGAACTATGCTCCCATCCTATCAAGGACCTGCATAAGTTAGTGCAGAGGACACAGGAATAGGAGAATGGGTGCAGATATAGAAAGGGGACAAACACAATAGGCCACACAGGTCGCAGTGTTTCCGGAAGAGGACCTTGTTATTAAAAATTCTAAAAAGTCTATTTTTGATATTAAATAATTAGGATCTCATATTTTATAGCATTTTAAATAAAATTTGGCACTGATAAACTGATATTGAAGTCTCTCAGCCATATTATTAACACACTATCGAGTTTGCGATTTGCAATTAGTCTTTTTATTCAGTAATCTTTAATACATACAAATAATACAGTTTATTGCGGACTATGTATAAAAAATAACACACAATAACACAAGGGAACATTTCGAAAGGACATTTTATTTGCGTACATGCACTTAATTTAAGTTATAACCTTTCCGTTGGGCCTTATCGACATTTCAGAAGATTAAATTTGCTGCCGAAACGTCTTCTTCCTCTTAGGCTTCCAACTTATTCGTTCATATCTCAAATGGATCCGTAGTAGATCTATATGCATGTTTATGTATTTGCCTTCGGTCTGAAGCGTACGTATTCGAATATTTCCTCGTTGTTTTTTATTAGCCGTTATGTTTACCCCACCCACGCTCGCGCTGATGTTTTATTCAGAAGCGGCAGTGGGTCTTTCCGAAGGGAAAAAATGCTTTTCCAAAAAGAGTTTCGTCTTGGTTTTCCCTCGCCTCCGATCGATGACTGTTGATTTATCCGTCTTGAGAGGAATCACAATTAGGTTACGATTTTATTTAAATTGTTTTTCAACGTTTAGAGCGGGGTTTCCCCAAAATCGGAATGGCGAAACCTTGATGGGCCGCAGGTAGTACTTATAAGGCATATGAGAGTGACGAGATTTACATTACGACTAGTTTAAACCTAACCTAACCTACCCAAGTAGCATTTTCACGACTTGCGACCACATGTTTACTATGTGTATGTAGTAACACAACGTTGGATTAGTTACAAAAATTAGTTAGCTCCGTACCTTGGGTATTAAAATAAATGTAAACGTTGTTGTAACGTTGTGCCGACGTTGAACTAGTACTACAACAAAGTAAAAGCTTCTGCGACGTCGAATAAACGTTGCCTTGTAACCTTTTTTGCTTAAGTGATCTTTAGGTGATTCGGACAACGTAGTTACAATGTTGGGCAATAAAGAGTTTTACGACGTCACTTTTAGGACCTATTCCAACTTTATGCAAACGTCGTCTGTTTTACTAATTCCAACGTTGTTTAGATTTCCTTATTCTTACGTTGGTAGGACGTCGAGCCACTACCTTTTTGCAACTGTATTGAACCATAATCTTTAATCTTAAATTTTCACTTCATTGTTCTGTTCAGTCAGATAGTTCGGTACTGTTTTTGTTTTTATAAAAAAACCTTAATTAAAATGGGACATAAGAAAGGTACATATAAAACTAAATTTAAATATACATCGATATATTACCGATACTTTATCCACTCCCTCGTTTATTTAGAATATAGAGGGCGGCACAAGCTAGACTCTAGGATGACTAAATTAGGCAATCTTGCGACTAGTTATACTACCTGTTAAGGCTGAACTGCGACTTTATTAGTCCAGGTATGCGACTACTCGAACTACTCCATCTTAATCTCCAAAAAATGTTGTTGAATAAGAAAATATTTCGTTCCTAAAATAGCAATTCCTGCTTTTTGAATACATTAACTTGAAATATTTGACCCTAAACAACACGCGGAAACAATTTTTTCGACTTGGAATAAATTATTCTCATTTTACTAAAAAAAAATTCAAGACAATTTTTAAAACTTCTTTAATTTTAAGGCCCATTAGTATTTTTCAAAGTAGAAACAATACATTTATCAATAAAGTTGTTTGCGTTTAACTTTTTTGCCATGGGTAACGAGTTACAGAGTCGGTTAAAGTGTTTCAATAATTATGATCTTCAAACATCCTCCACACTTAAATACTTTTGTTTTGTTTTCCTTTACTGCCATCTGGCATATGTCTCTAACTAAATCATAAATATAATATTTTTACTATAATTATCCCAATTTAGGATAAAACGCGACTTAGACGCCATATTATTATAGTTTTGTATTTCTGTGAATTAGGATTTTAAACAACATTGCAGTTTGTACTAAATTAGGCTACTAGCCAACGTCGGTATCCAACGTCGTTACGACCCAAAAAATATTCTCCAAACTAGTGCAGACTAGGGTTGGCACAAGGTTGTGCCGGCGTTGCGTCCCGACGTTTGGTCGCGTGACACAACGTTGTCCTGACGTCCAAATGCTGCTTGGGTAACGCTGTACTTTCTGGTCGTTCTCAGGGGTCGGGTAAAGCAGGTGTGTGGCCGAAAGAAATATATATTACTTTTCAGAAATCTGCCTAAAGCTTAGATCCGTCGTATTAAGCCACACCTAAAATTCCAAACACACGTGCTTTGATTAAGGCTTAATTAAGGTTTGCAGAGCTTCAGAATTTGCCATAAAATAGCGAGTAATCTGTTACAAAACCATATAAATTATATATCACTGTAATCACAAAACTTCAATCTATTTCCGTATTGTAACGGAATTTTAAATTATGTCTTTATTTTCGAGAAAATTTAGTCCAAACATAAGGAATATTTTGTTGATGTTTGACCATCAAAATCTTTAAAAAGAAGTTGTCTAAAAATGTGTTACAATACGGATATAGTATAATCCTTTATCTTTAATTTCCTTCTTCATTTCTGTAAAAATACCTAGCCAGTTTTATTTTGCTACCTTTTCGGACTAGTGAAATAGACTCTTAATATTCACAGACTTCTTCGCGTAAAAATCCATATCCATATCCAGATATATTATGTATACAGGGTGTTCCAGAAATAAGTGGCATATATTTTAAGGAAGAAACATCTTTTCTCTTACCATTTTTGGAATAAATTGTAAAACTTTAAAAATAATGGCAACATTTTGAGAACCGCTGGCTATAATTGGCTATTAAGGGTTTTTTCCATAGAGTTAAAAAATGTTTTTCACGAAATTTTTCAGCTTATTTGGCGCCCTGTGTTGCCAGGTAGTCAAAGGAAATATGTGCTATAATTATTGAATCTGAAATACCTGGAATGAGTTGTTGTGTTTCGTTCGTATACGGTTTAATTGTCTGATTTTGTTGATGTTCCGAATAGTGAATTCCGATAAATATGTTGGTTGAAAGGGTAAGTACAAACGAAATATTTAAAAGAATGTTTTTTATTGAAACTATATTTTTTAAGTATATGTAGTTAAAAATAAATATAAAATTGTGATATGCGTAAAAATAATTATTAATAGACAGTTAAAGGACGGCCAAAGACGTAGACGTAAACGTATCGTTTGACATGTACGCTTGCGCAGTGAGAAATTCACTTGCGTTTACGGATACGTGATACGTATCTTTACGTGCCTTTACGTACGTACAAAACGCAAACGTATCGAGCCGAAGGAGTTTCGATTTTCACCCGAATGATATCGAACGTACAAATTCACAAACAACTCGTTTCCACAACTGGCTAGTAATTAAGTTATTTCATAAATTTTGGGGCCAGTGTTACAGAACTGGGCCTATTTTATTACAATAAATTAGTATGAAAATATTAAGCATCATAATAAACTCATTTTGGAATCTATTTAATTAAATGCTAGTTCTTATAGCCAAAATCCATATGAGGATTCTAAAAGATGGAATCTAATAACTAATCATAAAGCTGTGTCTGTTTTCCAATATTTTTTTTATTACGAAGAGCATTTTAAGTTGTAAAGACTACTTTCTGTAATAAAATAATTTCCATTTATAATTTTCTTCATTTTTCGATATTACTTTTATAAATTTAATGTGGAATCAATGGAATAATAGATATCCATTTTCAATTTTAAAATGAAATAAATTGTTTCACAAAATGATTTAGAATTACAAATGTACCATTTGCGTTACGTACGTCAAAATACTTGCTTTAACTCTTGTTTACACGATAACGCAACGGCAGACGTAACGCAAGTTTCTGCGTTACGTGTCGAGAGATACGTATACGTATTGTGCCTTGCTTTAACTGTCTAATGTGCTTTGTTTCTAGAATTGTTAGGTTAAAATTGTTAGGTTATAGACACCGATACGATTAGAATTAATACTCTAAGTAATTTTAATTCTAAAGTAATTTTTTGTGTACAAATTGAAAATTACAGTGAATACAAAAGTTAAAATTACAGTGAATACAAATAATATGGTTAATATGGATAATGTAGGAGGTGGCAAACACTGCACCATTTAGATACACTCAGATAGAGAAATCTCAGGTGAATAAACAAGTGGCACTAAAAAGTTCTTTAAAATTTCAAATTTTTTAAAGTTATATAAAAATTCGTGACCTCTGGATTGTACACACAAAAATTGATACAAAGATTCCTTTAAAAGGCATGTGTTAATCAGTTGGATAAAGCGAATTTAGAAAATCTATACCGTTAAGGAGAAGAATGGGTATGAAAGTTTGCTGTACGAAAATGAATTACTAATAGAAGTATAAAATTTTATGCAAGGGTTTATTTAGTGACATCAATAATTGGGTAGGTTTATAGGGTGATTCAAAATCATAATATTATCGTTTTATTCAAAAACGGTTATCATTAAAATATTACATTTAGTCTATCATGTAATCTTGAATATTTTGTAATTGTATACCATGTTATAACAAATATATTAATGGAAGAAACTAAAGAGTATATTTAAGATAAAATATATATAATATTATATATTACGATTTGGTTTTCATAAGGTCTCAAAATTAACAGTTTTCTTTCATTATTAAGCACTCATTTAAAAATGTTGAGTCGTAGTTAAACGTCAAAACATAAAAAATCAAACGTTTTCATCAATAATTATTTATTTGGACACTAAAATTTAAAGAGTTTAAGCGTCTACGAAACTGAACCTTCTATAAAGTTTTATCACAAGATTCAGAAGACAACGGGCGATCCTCTAGATCATAAAAATGCATATATCGGAATTAGATAAGTTAAACAACTTTTTTTTCCTCAAAATTGACAATCCTATCGAAAAGCTACTACAGTACCCTAAATATTTAATCTTAGATCAAACAAGCCATTCCCAAATACGAAAAGCAAACCTTTTAACGATTTAAACTCTAATAACCTATGACTCACTAGTAACTAGTCATTTAAAAACTGACTACAAAAATTGTTTTAAAAAACACATATTGGAATTACTTATCAGAGGTGGGCAAAGGTTGAAAGAGTCGTTTATTGAGTGAGTATTAAGAATGAATGAATGTGAATGAAGAATGAAGAGAATCGATTCACTGCTTAGAATGCGGCTTTTTCAAAGGAATCTTGCCGGGTACATATTCATAAATTAGCATAGCGTAAGTATAAAACTATTGAGTCATGAAAATGAATCGGTGAGAAATAAAATCGTTTCACCATGGGTTCATCGCTCAGAATGCCATCCATTTGAATCATGGTGAGTTACTAAAAGGAATCATAATGCACATCACTATTAGATATATTAAAATAAAAAAAAGATTAAACTGCTCAGCCCTCAACAACTCGTAACCGTATACACCAGTGTACACCAGTGCAGACACGCACACTCACACAACCACACCTACACTAGTGTACACTGATGTAACTGCCTTCAGGCTTCATCAGTACGGTTAGGAATCAGGAAGCGATGAAACCGATCCCAAAACACAAAAACCAGGAAGCAAACGATGCAACGAGGCACCGTGTATAACCCAGGAGATGGAAAAAAAAATAATAATAAATGCCTTTATTGTCAAAAAATTTTTCAATTTGTAGACAAAGGTAAACTAACAAACAAAGTAAAAAAACAAGGTACACAAACAAACAAAAGATAATACAAAACATTATACAAATAATATTGTCAGTCTTATTGTTAAAATAAACATTTATAAATGTTTATAATGTTAAAGAACAAAAAAATAAAAATAATATTCAAAAATATTTAGCTAGTTTATAGTAAAATATCAATGACCTCTAAATAAATTCATTTCGATACAGATATAGAGTCGCCCAGGATTACGAGCTTGTTGATTCCTGTTGGCTACCTCCGCGGCTGTTCTGGACAAAGCCCGCAATCCTGGGCGACTCTGGTTCTTGGCTGCAAATTGGGGCTTTAGGCTCCCGTTTGCTCCTTTGCATCATTTATTTTCGCTTCTTCATCAATTTTTTTTCCTGCTTTATGCTTATAAATTTATGCTTACCCCTTGAAACGGGACACTTGGTGGAGCGTGCTCATCTTCCAGATGCTCTCTGGAGAGCATCTCATTTTGGTCTGGACCAAAATTCGTCGCGAGTCTGACACTAGGCCTATTCTTGTTTCATTACTAAACATTGCGAAATTCCAATTAGGTCCATTTGCTCTCATCTCCTCAGCCCATTGTAGTCGCGTAATTTTGTGCTGTAAATTAAGCTTCGGAACACGTAGAGGCCTCCTTAAATGTAATCCTCTGTCATGGAGACAACGACAAGCATGCTTAGCGGTGACTGGTGCCTTTCATTCTACGCCTTCAAAAGCTATGGAAACCCTACTCGACTTACCTCCTCTTCAAATTATTTTGGAGAGGGAGGCGAGATGGGCTACATATAGGTTTCTAAATATGGCACGAGAGAGCCAAGGAACAATCATGTTCATACAAAACCGACTAGTAGACGAACTACAATCGGATGAGATTCTGGGAATGGTCTCGGATCTCACACCACCAATCCAACTCTTGACGCGCACCTACAACGTCCTGTTTCCGAATAGGGACGAATGGGATAAGCCGAGAAACGGCTTATTATTTGCGGAAATGGGTTGGTACACGGACGGATCCAAAAACGATAAAGGATCTGGCGCAGGAATTTACTGCAGCAGTCCAAAGACTGAGATCTACCACAGTCTTGGAAAACACACCACTATTTTCCAAGCTGAGCTATATGCGATTGAAACCTGTGTGCAACTGCTGGTAGAACAGCAATACACCGGGAAAACAATAAGCGTATTTTCGGATAGTCAAGCCGCGTTGAAAGCACTTGAGGCAACGAAAAGTACGTCCAGGACGATTCTTCATTGTAAGAAACTACTCAATATATTAGGAGATGGAAACAAAGTCGCTAATATGGATACCGGGACATGTCGGCCTAGAGGGAAATGAACATGCTGATTCCCTCGCCAAAACTGGTGCAGATTCCCCATTCGTGGGCCCAGAACCGACACTTAGCGTACCAAAAAATCTCGCAAGAGACAGGCTCTGTGAATGGGTTAGGGGTGTAACGCTTCGGGACTGGTATGACAGTCCCGGAATGGAACATGCCAAAACAATCCTAGCAGGGCCATCCAAACGTAGAACAGATGAACTCCTAAAGGCTGGTAGGAACGGAGCGCGTACGCTTACTGCAGTATACACGGGCCACTGCCGGCTGAGATCACACCTACAGAGGATGGGACTGGTGGAAGACGCCGAATGCCGACTCTGTATGGAAGATGTCGAAACAATGAAGCACGTTATGTGTACCTGCCCCGCTGCGGGCAGGACCAGGTTTGAGGTGTTTGACAAACCCACGCTAGACTTATCAGACCTAGAAGACATATCACCCTCGGACATAACGGCCTATGTTAAAAGGCTGGGTCTTGAGGGCGAACTTTAATGCTCTTTTTCTATTAAAGAGCTTGTAGAAACTGAGCCACAATAGGCCCTCGCGGCCTCAGTGGAGGGTCCCACCTGGGACTCACTCTTAGTAAAAATACAATACAATACATGGAGTCTTCTTGCTATGTTCTTTGAAACATTGACTCCTTCAAGGCGAGCTAACTCATTTTTAATAGCAGTACTAGAAAGCAGGGGATTGCGTCGTGCAATTAGGGATATTTGACGGTCTTGCACAGCAGTAGTAGCTCTCTACCTCTTCCAGGCCGGTCTGTAACCTCGGTTGTCTCCCTGATCTTTTTAATATTCGCGAAACATCGCTTTGGTTAACTCCTACAATCTCAGCTATTGCAACTTGCCGGTAGCCCCGTTGAGACAGTGTTACTATTCTGACTCTATTAAACTGTGAAATAATGTTTCTAGGCATTTTAAGGCCACAACAATAGTCAACTTCTTCTAAAACCCAAGAGACCACAAATCGAAATGTGCAAGAATTTGTAATAATATTGGGTCTAAACGATAAACATTGTTTACCATATCCATTTTAACAAAAAAATGTTTATTACAGATTATCAAAGCTATGTATAAAGAAAGATTCTTTAAATTCCTTTCCGTATATTTTTAAACGAGATATGCAATAATTTTGGCCATGTGTGTACATATCTACCGGAAAGCTACACACATACACAGAACCCTAAATATTTAATCCGACATCAAACAAACCGTTCCCAAATAGAAAAAGCAAACCTCCAAACGACTTCGACGCTACAGCTAATAATCTATGAGTCACTAGGCAATTAAGGAACGAACACGTGAAACCGAGGGCGAAAGGGCCTCAAATAACCGGTCGCGCGAGCCAATTACCCGCCCTAAAAGGTAATAAAGCGCAAATTACCGATAAATTCGAGTAACAAACGGGCAGGAATGCGGTAAATTCGCAGGAATAGGGGGCAACGGTCCGTCTTGTCTTTCCTGCATCGAGAAATAGCCGACGCGGTGGACCGGACCGGTCTGCCCACTGGGTGCAAGGCAACGCGGTCTTGCGGCACTTGGTCAGGCGTTGTCAGAAATATTTTGTTAACAGTGCCAACCAGAAATCGGAAGGACCCCAGATGGATTTTTCTTAAAGTGTATCTATCACTTCTTAAATTATTTGCGCTTATTAACGAGTGTAGTACCCTGGCTAACATATTTTTTGATTTTTATTATAATTTATTATAATAAAAAATGTTGCAAAAAAATGTTGCCTCACATTAAATTAACAAAAGACAGCTTTATACGATTTCTTCCAAAAAATGTTACTGTTAAACTGCTTCTATACAGGATGGTCCGAACTGTATTCCAGAAACTTTAGCAGCATATTCTGATGCAGATAAAAATAAGCAAAAAACTTTGTATAAATGTGTGTTCTAAAATGCTTAGTTTTGGAGATACTGGATGTAGAAGTTTCATTTTTATTTCGATTTTTTTCAAATAATTTCTGTGATGTCAATATTTGGATTAAAATTGGTGTCTGGGAGATTTTTTACTTGAGAAATGTGATTTTATTGTCAACACGACTCCTATTTGTAGTAGGTAATCCGGATTAGGTAAAACTTCAAATAATAAAAGCAATCAATGATTAAAATTTACCTTGAGCTAATGTAATATTAATCCACTTAAATGTATATATTTTGTAGTAAACTTATACCTCCTAAATTCATAACCTAATATTTATTTTTTAATTGATAATTTTGTAGTAACTGCCTTTGGCTACGTTACGGATCTGCACATTGTTGGATCTTAGCACCCTCGATATTTTTGTACTTTATTCGATAGAATATGACATTCCGAATAGAATGAGATATCATACGTCAATTTTTGACATTCTCGCTTAATAAAAAATCGCATTTTAAATTTGAATCTAGAGTGCCATGACTATGTTAAAAACACTAATTTTATGCTTCGGCCTGGAAAATCGTCCAAACCTCACAGAGTAACTGACATCGGTAATATGCAGAACAAGATTGGTGACATGAAGCATTCACTCTTATTTGCACATGCTATATGAGGATGTGATACAACCTCGTGCTTGTTTAAAAAAGGTAAACTGGCGACTCTCAAAATGTTGCAAAAAGATCCTCATCTGCGACAAATTAAATCCATTTTTTTTAGATCCTGCAGCACAAAAATCTGAGCTAGTCGAAGCTAGTGGAAATACATTCTTATTTTTTTTATATGGTCGACATAGGCTAGCAAAAGATTTAGATCAGTTGAGGTATTATAAATATAATACCCGTACATCTCGTCAGGTTCTTAGTAAAAATTTTGATTTAGCTACCTTACCTCCAACAACTAACGCAGCTGAAAATCATTATTATATATAATTTACAAATGAAGTATTGGTTAAATAACGGAAAAGAGGCAACAAGAAGGTTGATGGACTAAAAAAACGGATACCTTAGTTCCAAAAACGACGTCAAACGCAGTGGCACCAAATCTGGATGTAATAAACTATGTACATGCTTAAAATCCAATATGCCCTGTTCAAGCTTGTGTGGTAACTGTAATGATATTTCTTGCGACAACAAACAAATCTCGGTCGATGACAGGGGCGTAGATAGGTGTATGCTATGGGGGTGGTACTATGATTAAGTCGCAAAAAAAATCACCGTCGGAATTTTTTTGTCGAATTAAAACGACGGCGATTTTTTTGTCTTCAAAAAGATATAAAAACATAACACAAAAATTAAAATATAGATTTGTAAATAACAAACACAAAAATGAAACAACGACATTTATTAGTTAATTTTCTATAAACTATAAATAAAAAAATAACTATCAAAAACTATCTAATCTATCTATCTAAAAACTATCTATCTAAACTATCAAAAAAAACTATAACTAAAACTACAAAACAAAATCAAGTTTTCTAGTACGCTGTTTGGAAAACCTATCAATAACAGCATCAACATTTATTTCAATATCTTTATGGATATTGATTAGAGTTAACCCCACTAATCTGTCCTGGCCAATAAGAACACTTTGTGTGCTTTTAATTAGGTCGAACATATTATAAACGATAAATCAACATAATTAAAAGCATACAAAGTGTTCTTATATGTCGGATATTAATTAAAAAAAATTCTTTCATAGTCAATGACTATTTCAATTCTCGTATCTCGTCAAGCGTCAGGAGGGGGTACTGTCCCCCAGAACCCCCCCTTATCTACGCCCTTGGTCGATGAAGAACAAATCGAATGAAATTGTAAACTTCATTTTTTTTCTAGAGATGACAGGTTGAAAAGTTAGGTTACAAGTTGGTAACACATTTTTATTAAAATGGTCATAATTTGAATTATTGTTATTCGATTTGTAGGGGTATGTTTATAATGTATTTATCATAATGAAAAAGTGTTAAGATCGTATATGATATTTATGTCAAAAAGGCATTCGCAAGTACTTACATTTTATTTTTTTCTTCCAACCTGTAGCCTAATTTTTCAAACTGTCACTGTATGTATTTCTAAAAACAAGTTATTTACAAAATGGTAACAAAGAGACCTTGGTTTAAGTGCAAATAGCCCCGACCGGGACAAGGCGTAGGCTGCTCTCGTACATTATTAATACACATGTATTTAGTAAAGAATAGCTTTTACAATTTTTGTTAATTTTGAAATATTATTAAACCACCAATAAGTATTTCTTGAAAATGTCACAAGGATTGTATTTTAGTTGAATTGATGCTAAAATGAAATATCGATGTTATTTGTTAATAAGCTTAAAAATTTAGTAATTTGCATTTCGGTGATTCCTTTTAAAAATTGCTCAATTTTCAAAAAAAATTGTGTACGTCACTGCGTTAGGATAATAAACCATTTTTTATTGATTCTGGTAGAGTTTTTTATTCCCTTTAATTTTTATCTCTTGGAGTTTTTCGCTATAACGCACAGTTTTCGAGTTATTAACATTTTTTCCCAAAAAGTACCAAAATTCAAGATAACGGCCGATTTTTTTGGATGACGCACACACCGGACAAATGGGGACTTTTAGTATGTCAATAAGGGTTACTAATGCTAACTATTTTCAATGGTCGCAGCTTTCTAAAAATTTTTGCAAATTCAAAATTATTTGCACTGGTCTAATTCCAGAAACTTTAGCAGCATATTCTGATGCAGATAAAAATAAGCAAAAAACTTTGTATAAATGTGTGTTCTAAAATGCTTAGTTTTGGAGATACTGGGTGTAGAAGTTTCATTTTTATTTCGATTTTTTCCAAATAATTTCTGAAGTGATGTCAATATTTGGATTAAAATTGGTGTCTGGGAGATCTTTTACTTGAGAAATGTGATTTTATTGTCAACACGACTCCTATTTGTAGTAGGCGTCACCTACACGTGTTTTAACTGTTTTGAGAGGCGCCTTGCCCACATTTTTCGTCCTTCCCTTTTTTTCTCTTTTTTGTTACCCGCTAATGTCTCTATAATTAAAAAAGCACCAACGGCTATGGTAATATCAGATGCATCCTTATCGACAAACACACTAACACTGATTCACACACTGATTACTGGTGGGAACGCAGCGAACACCGCAAACAGGCGGAACGCTCCGCGCAAAATGTTTTGGTGCAGGTCGTTCAGAGCGCTCCCGGAAAATGTTTTGTTGCAGATTGTTTGGAGTGCGCGGCGCGTTTGGTTTGTGTGTGTGTTTTGTTGCAAGTGAATACGCACCTTTACACACATTATACAAAATCGCTACCTTCAACCGTTCTCAAGATATTTAGAATTGAAATAGTCAATACCTGTCATTATTGACTATAAAAAACATGTTGAGTAGATAGTTATTTTTGACTAAAATGATAAATTTAGGAACTTTTTATTTTTTTAAATTAATTATAAATTTTTCTTCGAAAAAATGATGATAAAACACTTTTTTGTTGAACTTTTAGTACAAAAACATTTCAAATTTATGGTTTTAGTCTAATAACTATTTAGTCAACATGTATAATTTATGTCAATGTTGACAGTTATTGATAATTTCGATTCCAAATATCTCGAGAAACACTACTCGCAGCAATTTTTACCAAGAGACTTTTTTTTACGAACGAAACATCGTAAATGTATTTTCTTTTTACTCAGTAGTTTTAAACAGGTACCGACAAAAAGTTATTACATTTCAAACCAATTAAAAATATGTAGGTGGGGCCCTCTACAAGTAGAAGTCATATTGATATCAAAATCAAATTTCAGCCGCCAATTTTCATCGCCAGTTTTTATCCAAATATTGACGTTGCTTCAGAAATTATTTGGAAAAAATCGAAATAAAATTGAAACTTCTACACCCTGTATCTCCGAAACTTAGCATTTTAGGACATTCATTTATACGAAATTTTTCATTTATTTTTGTCTGAAGAATATGCTGGCGAACATTCCGAAATGCAATTTGGACCACCCTATATAGCAGTTGACGGGCAATCAATAAGAAATGATCGAATGTCTAGCCACATAGATCTTAGTAGTGTTTGCTTCTTAATTAGAACACTACGTACAAATGTTGGTATTGGTATCCCATGGAGAAATAAGGGAGGAGAGACGCTACTATATACGTATTTCTGGAAAATAAGAAACGGGACCTGGGGGCGGGACAAAAGCGTACTAATTGATAAGGACCGGATTAGGTAAAACTTCAAATAATAAAAGCAATCAATGATTAAAATTTACCTTGAGCTAATGTAATATTAATCCACTTAAATGTATATATTTTGTAGTAAACTTATACCTCCTAAATTCATAACCTAATTTTTATTTTTTAATCGATAATTTTGTAGTAACTGCCTTTGGCTACGTTACGGATCTGCACATTGTTGGATCTTGGCAACCTCGATATTTTTTTACTTTATTCGATAGAATATGACATTCCGAATAGAATGAGATATCATACGTCAATTTTTGACATTCTCGCTTAATAAAAAATCGCATTTTAAATTTGAATCTAGAGTGCCATGACTATGTTAAAAACACTAATTCTTAATCAAGGAGCCTTGGAAAAATAGATTTGATCGTCTAATGTTTTAGTGTGTTGGCCTGGCCGGTTAAAAGTTGCCCAAGTTGTATTTTTAATCATATCTCAATTTTTCAAATGAACGAGGGTGGCTTATTAGCATATTTGGAAAAAACATTTTTTACGAATAATTTGATACCATACACTTGGTATTTCGAGTCAAATTGTCGTTATGAAACGCATGTTATAATTTCAAATAAACCATATGCAAAAATATCAAAAGTTGACATATGATATGTCATTCTATTCAGAGTGTTATTTTCTATCGAATAAAGTAAGAAAATACCGAGGGTGCCATTTAAAAATCAAAAGTTGTAGTAATTTCCGGTAAATCAAGAAGTGACCGAAAACAATTGAATACGTCGGTTAATCCTAATTTAAGTCATATACTAACATACCAAATCTCGATTTTTTTTCTGTAAAAATAAGAAAGTTATAGGGATGAGCCACTTTTGAGACGCACCCGGTATAGGGGAAGTTTCTAGAGAACTACAATATCTAGATCGGGAATTTGTTTCAAATGAGATCGACAATTTTTCACATCATTGTATCAAATGAGACGCACCCAGAATACCGTATGATTGAAAAAAAAACGGCATCAAAGACGGCTGGGGAATGCAATGGATGATAACATGCAAACGAATTGCCGTTAAGATACTGAATTTAAAATTTAAATGAACCTTCAACTGGACCTCGTGGATATTCTGGTACAATTGGAAAAGTTTTAGAAAACTGTGATTATTTACCAGTTACATCGTTTTATCGTATACAAAGTGAAAACTTTCCAGAACTTGTTTCTGAGGATCTAAGTACCATCAAAAATATTTATGGGACATAATGTCAAGCTGTTATCTCTTGTGTTTGCATGGAGAGCCTACATAAAAACCCGGGCAAATTATTTCATTCCCCTTGATTAACAGCTGCAAATAGAATACTAAGACTTTTATATTTTCTCAAATGAAGTATCAAAGAACATTATCAAAGATATTACAGATCTATTATGTCAAATATATATATTAAATCAAGGAAAATCATGCAAGATTATATGTGATATAAAAAATTATTTATTTTGTTCAAATTATTGTTACAATTTATTTATAAAATCAATTTTGCACTAGCAAATTGATTTTGAGTATACAAAACTATGTATTTTCAAATATTCTACTATTCTTAATCACTTTTTTTATTATCTTATTTAAGTGTATTTAACTACCATTCGAAAAAATAACGCTCTTTTTATTTATTTATCGTTAAAATTAGTTTTTTCTGCTCTCTCTCCTTTTAAAGTACAGCAACAAACGAGATCGTCGGCAAATTAACATCACAATCGCCCAATTTCCGAACCTTAAATACAGAAAATAAATATGGACCGTATGTTTTCAGAGTCGAGACCTTTTTCGAAAGTAAATATTTGTCTGAGAACCATTTAAAAAGGCAAGAACCTTCCAAAAATAAATAGGTTCCTGTTGTTTGCGTTACATTTCTCCGATAATGCCAGCCCTCGTTGTCAGATTGATAGTTAAAATATAAAAAGCAATAAGAGACTTTGAAACCGCATACAAAAAATATCAAAAATAGCTATTTTTCTATTCTTTCATAGTTACGGTAATGAAAGTTTCTTTGAAGATGACAGGCAATGAGGATAAGCTTTGAAATACAACATCCCCTTGACAATGTCATATATTTTTTGTTTAATATTTTTGTTGTGTTCATATAAAAATTAAAAATACATAAAAATTTAGAGGATGTCTTAATATTCAACTATACATTTTTGAAATTAGCTAAAAAATTGTTTACCGGATGGTGTTAAAAATGTAGGAGTTTCCCCCTACATTTTTAAAATCAAGATGTCGTCGTATCTGTCAAAATTAACGTTTTAAAAAAATTTCATGTAGAAAATTGGCACCATCGCGTAAAATTACATTAAAATGTCTATTTACTGTCTTAAAATAGGAACTAGAAAAATTGTAAATTGAGTGAAACATTTAAAATGATGTCCCTGTACAAATAAGAATTTTATGATGACATCTAGATAAATGAGGAAGTTATTTCTGCTATTGTCATGAGAATCGGCTGCATTGGTTACAGTCTACATATTTTATAGCCATTTATTAATTTAAATGTCAAATTTGACAGGTACCATACAGCTATGCCGTAGATTAAATTATAGCATAGATTCAATTTGATTATGTCATATTTAATATATTTCAATGCACAAACTCTAACAATCAGACACTTCTAAATGAATTATCTGACGCTGTATAAGCATCCTTTATAAATTTCTGTTTAAGGCAGTGATGCTGCTCCTTATTAATTTTTTTGATTTTGAATCACTGTACTATGTAATCCATACATTGTTCTGGATAGAATAAGATATTGAATATACATTGGTTCCAAAATCCTTTTTGTTATTAGAACTAGCTTAGCTGTATTCAATATTTTAGTTGTACAAAAATGTTTCATAATTTTACTAGGTATAGATGCCAGATGATAGATGCTTTATGTTCTGACAAATTATCAATAGATAAAACTAAACATTTAAAATCAGTAGATTCTAACCATAATTTTAATTCTATAAACTCTGCTATAAGGCTAAGTTCAGAGAATGGTAATAAAACATTAACTGGAATAAAGAATACAACTTAAAATGTCAAGCGATTTGCTTGTTTACAAATATTCAATGTAAGTTTGGGCCCAATTTGGGTCCTATTTCAAGATTGACAGTTCCCAGAGAAAAACTCGTTAGATCACTGAATTCTACGTGAAAAACTCTATGGGACTCAATTTTCACGTTTTCGATAAGTTATAAGGAACCGAGATACGAGGGGAGTCAAAAAATGCAACAATTCGCGTCGTATTTCAGGAACCAAGAGAGATAGGACAAATAATCTGTGTTAGCAGCTTTAGTTTCATAAAAAAAAGTGGCATAGTTATATGAAAACCGTATCATTGTAACGCTACACAAAACGAGAAACCCTGCAAAACATGCACACGAAAATGGGATACCCTGTACGTACCTAAGTACGAATAATGAACTACTGAGAATAAAATTGTCTTCGTGTAGGTTGAAACGAGCGACCCATACATTATCAAACAAATTGCGCAACGCAGGCTGTTGCGCAACGAGTTGCCAATGTATGATAGTGTTTGATGCGTTGCGCAATTGTTTGATGAGTTTCAAGAATATTTGAATTCTTTTGTTAAACAGGACTGTTTGCGCAACGCGTTGTGTAGTGTACGTGTGTGTTGCGCTTCGTTGTGCAATATTTTAGTTCTTTCATCTAAATTCTTTGTTTTCTTTTTCGTTTTTTGGTATCATCGACATCATCTAGGGTATATACGATAATAATTGACGCAATGGCATGATTGTTTCTCAAACAATGCACAACTTTTAATAAAAAGTTTGATCAAAATTTTACTAAGTGCATGGGTAAGGCAGTTATGCAACGGAACGTTGCGCATCGCTTTGTTGCGCAACTTGTTTGATAGTGTATGGACCGCTGAATCAGTTGTGCAACGCGTTGCGCATCGCTTCGTTGCGCAATTTGTTTGAGAATGTATGGGCCGCTTTTAGTAGCGTTTTAGATATTACAATATACCAACGCAGTTTTAAAAGTTTTTGTTTCAGTTTCTGTTTTTAATTTTGAAGCAATACTTCTTTACGCGCACTGGGAGTAAACATTCAAGGCAACCGTGACACACGAACTAGTAGTAACGAAAAGCGCGTATAGAGCTATTTTTTGTTACACGTAAAAAACTATTTTTTACGCGTATAAAACTATATGTTACAGGTAAAAAAAAATCTTTGAGCGTAAAAACTATTTGTTACACGGAAAAAACTAAAATTTTATACTTACCGAAAATATTCCTTATAAAATTTGCTACAAAAAAGGTTCTATCCATTATTTATATTTATCCAATGCATTTCGAGCAATAACCGTTTGAAAAATGGAGTACAAAAAAATACAGGTCGCCTTTCAAATTATAGTCTCCTAAGGTATTTAACGTGCTAAATATACAGGCAACAGATATAATACTGTATAATATATAAAAAAACATTGCCAATTCCACTAAACTAACATTCATACTTTCATCTACATATTGTCATCGTCTATAGTTTCTAGAATGTGCTCATTCGAACAATTTTGCCCACGACAGGTTCCGCACATAGTTATACATTTCATGCCGGCTTTAATGCAACTGCATCTTTTTACACAATCTTATTTGCAGTTGCACGTTATTAATGACAAAATTGAAGCAGGAGCGGGCGATTCTGTTGTATATAAAGGTGACAGGGTGTTGTTGATTTTCTTCCAGCCCCACTGGTCGGATTTTATAGGTTGTTCTTACCATATTTGTACTTGAAGATATGTTCTCCGGGAATGTTACCTAGCTGCAGCAGATGTGGGAGGCAATTTTGATAAAAGTACCGTGCTGTTTGCTTGACCAACTAACTTATTGAAACAAACGTATCATTGCTCACCAAGGCTCCCTTCAGATGATTGAAGTTTGTATAGTTTCAGTATAAAGGTCTCTCCAGCTTTTTCAATTTCTTCAGGTGTTGACTTTGCGTTGTTAAAAATATCGACGATACTATGAAGGTCTTTTTCTTTATTAAATATTTGTACGTGTTGTTGTTTTCCTTTTCCAAAAAATCCTGATGTTGTGTCACGCCCGCTAATAGCGTGAATAAACAAAATTGATTTTTTTGAATTACGTATAATACTGGATGATTGCAAGTCTCTTGAACTATACATTCGTTGTTTCACATTACCTAGGGCTTCTTTCAGAAAAAGAATGTCTTTTTCATCGGGGGAAAGTGCTGCTAATAAAACAACAAGATCGACATCTTGTCCAACGACTAGAACTTGTTCATTTTTCTCAGATATTTGGATGACGGTACGAATAATTTGAACATCAGCAAACAGGATTGTGTAAAAAGATGCAGTTGCATTAAAGCCGGCATGAAATGTACAACTATGTGCGGAACCTGTCGTGGGCAAAGTTGTTCGAATACATTCTAGAAACTATAGACGATGACAATATGGAGATGAAAGTATGAATGTTAGTTTAGTGGAATAGGCAATGTTTTGTTTATATTATACAGTATTATATCTGTTGCTTGTATATTTAGCACGTTAAAATACCTTGGGAGTCTATAATTTGAAAGGCGACCTGTATTTTTTTTGTACTCCATTTTTCAAACGGTTATTGCTCGAAATGCATTGGATAAAGATAAATAATAAATAGAACCTTTTTTGTAGAAAATTTTTGTAAGGAAGATTTTTGATAAGAATAAAATTTTCTGTGCGACTAATGGTTTTCGAGAAAAACGAGAAAAACCACCGCAGTGCGTATTGGGGGTGGTTTTTGGGGTGAAGCTTACACTTTACAGTTAGGAACTCTTTTGATTTAAAAAGTCTCCTTTTAGTACGTATAACCTCAACATATCAAAATTTTTATAATTTTTTCTAAATATGCTAATATCAACGTACTAATCTATACTAATATATAAAATCCTTAAGTGACTGATATACTGATTAATCACGATCCTGCTCAAACCACTCAACGTAAGAAGCTCAATTTTGGTATACAGGTTGATTCTAGAGTATAGAGGTTCGATAAGAAGGGATTTTTCGAAATTCCAGTTCCAAGAGGGTGAAACCACCCCTCAAATATTACAATACTTTTTATTTAAAAACGAAAAAGTTTCCGAAAAACGCTTAAACACGTATATTTTATTTTGTTTTTTTTACATATTTTAAGATTTTTTAAAAATATATACAGGGTGTTTCGAAAAATCTGGTCATTGATCCTGCTTAAAGTGCTTGACGTAAAAAGCTGATTTTCGGAAATCAGATTGACTTTAGGGTGTAGAGGTTCGATAAGAAGGGATTTTTCGAAACTCGAATTCTAAGGGGGTGAAACTATCCCTCAAATATTAAAATATTTTTTATTTAAAAACCGGTGAGTTTTTCACAAAAACTCTTAAACACGAATATTTTATTTTGTTGTTTTACATATTTTAAGATTTTTTATAAATTTATACAGCGTGTTTCATAAAATATGACCATTGAGTAATCACGATTCTGCTTAAACTGCTTGACGTTTAAAGCTGATTTTTGGCAAACGGATTGACTGTGGGGTGTAGAGGTTCGGTAAGGAGGGGTTTCTCGAATCTCAAATTCCAAGAGGGTGAAAACGCCCCTCAAATATTACAATATTTCTTATTTAAAAAACTGTTAGTCTTTTGAGAAAACGCTTGGACAAGCATAATTTATTTGTTTTTTACATATTTTGAAATGTTTTTAAAAATCATACAGGGTGTTCCAAAAAGCTGGGTAATTTCTTAACCACGATTCTGCTTAACCTACTAAAAAAGTAAAAAGCTTATTTTTGTGCAAAAAAGTCAAAAGTCGAAAGTCAAATTCCAACGAGATGAAACTACCCCACAAATATTACCAAGTTATATAATAATATCGCCATATTGTTTTTTCTCATGCTGACATAAATGTGAGAAAATTTTATCCAGTTTGTATGTTAATGGAAATTCTTGCTTTGCTTTATCATCACCATTACAAATGATTAATTCGACGCGAACGAAGTCGCTGGTACACGCTAGTTCTATATAAAGATATAATAAATTGTTTGTTAAATCCTTGTTTTTCCAGTCAGAAAAAAAAGTAATTAGGATTATCTATACTGAATAATTCTATCCCGATGGCCATAAGGATTATCCAAAAACAATCCACGCGTTGGGGCTTTGAATATTTCAAAACATCACCCAACATTAATCCCGGTCGCCGTACGCAGCGTCACCCCGAACGATAGAAATTAAAAGACAATTCAATCCGGGTGCGACACGGCACACGAAAAAATAGGGAGACAAAGCCAGCCACCCCTAAGGGCGAAACGAGCAAAAAATAAAATAAAAAAACACCAGCGACGCCCTCGACCCGGTCCTAACTCGCTTTCCGACAACTCAAAATCAATTCCAAAACATTGGCATTTAATTTCGTTAAGTCGGCAGAAATGGGGCGGAATTGTACAATTTGACAACATTGAATTGCAGTTTTCGTAATTAGAAATTATTTATTCTCTAATTGTAGTGTTTTATTTTATTTTGTCCAAATCAATATAATTTAATTTTTATTTAGTACCCCTGGTGCTAATTTTGTTGTTTTTAACCATAATAATGCAAGAGCATTTCACGTCAATATTAAAATTTCTTTGCAACCTATGCATTTATTTTTTATTTATTATTTAACACCATTATACCGTATGATTGAATAAAAACTGCGTCAGCGATGGCTATGAAATGACGATCGATGATATTTCCCATATAATTTTACATATAAAATGACAGCGATCTTAATTTCATAGCTATCGCTGACGCCGTTTTTATTCGATCATACGGTATAATGCCAATAACATTACTCACGAACCCTACTTTCCTTTAACAACGGATGACAATTATATTTCTATATAAGAAAGTTAATAAAGAGAAGAATAAACAGACACTGCTTGGGTATTGAAAGGGGATAAAGAAAAATCTGGCTGAGATTTAGAATTTACTCCTCAAAATTTTATAATATAAGATCTTCCAATAGATCAAAACACATACTAAAATATATCTCTGATTGACAACAACTACTTCAACATATTATATCGAGATCGAAACTACAAAATCCTGAATAAGGAGAAAACATATAATATGAGCATACACTCTTTACAATTGACATTCTAACAAATCAATACTTGATCATGTTATTGCAAATATTAATGATAAGTCCATTAAAATGCACATTATCTCCTCTAATATATCCGATCACAATTATTTAATTAAAGCAGCATTAGAATCAAAAATAACCAATGGACCTACATAAATATACACAATTTGAAATAATAAAACAAAATATTCAAAAAATAGACAAAATGATCTCCGGTGAAATTAAATCTTATGAAGAACTGTCAAAAAGTATAGAAAAAATTATAGACCGGAATATGAACATTATTAGAATAAAAAGAAAAGATGATTGTCCTTGGATAAATCAAAATATTATAAAAGAAATAAGAAAAAAAATTAAACTTTATAAGAAACACCGAAAACACCCAAATAACGAACTCCTAAAAAGAAAATATATTGAACAAAAACAATACATTAGCCCTTATAAAAATGACGAAAAAACAATATTTCAGAAGAAAATTTAATGATAATAAAAATGACAGCAGAAAAACTTGAGAATTCATTAACAAGCAAATACACCCCAATAAAAATGTCAATACTATTAAAGAAATTACCAAAAATGATGGAATAAATAATACTATTCCAGAAATTATAGCAAATTAATTAAATAACTATCTTACTACAGTAGGGCAAAGATTAGCTGAAGAACAAATACCAAAAAGCAAAGGAATATCTAAAACAAGAACTACTAAGAAAACTTACGGCAAATGCTACAATAAACAAATAAAAGAAGAAAAAATGAAACAAATTATTAATGATCTAAAACGAAATAAAGTACCAGGATTTGATAAAATAAGAAATAATATAAAGATAACAAGAAGACTTTAATACCAATACTCCTAAAACTAACAAATAACATATTAAATTCAGAAATATACCCACAATATCTAAAACAATCCACAATAATCCCTATATTATTATACAAAAAAGGCTAAAAGAACCAAACACAAAATTATAAACCAATTACTTTATTATCGGCATTGAATAAAATAATAGACGCTTTCCTGAAAAATTGGGGCGCGAGCTCAGCTGTATATACATATGACTTGAAATATAAAAGAAGTATCTCAAGTCAATTACGTCGGACTTAAATTCATAACAAGTTAAAATAGGACACGCATATAAACAGACTAAAAAAAGAAAACACCAGAACAACAGCCACACTCCTAAAATTTAAAAATATAATACCAGCTATGAATAAACCAATATATCATGCATTATTTTCAAATAAAGTTGAAAAAATAAAAAAAAGTTGTTCAAATAAACTGTTAGTATAAAGAATATATGAATAGTAGAGGTGGCAAGAAAAGAAAACGCCAGAACAATAGTCACACTCCTAAAACTCACATTTGAAAATAATGCATGATATATTGGTTTCTTCATATCTGGTATTATATTTTTAAGTTTTAGCGCGTTATTTTTAAGTTTTAAGCTGGCGTTTTATTTTTTTATTTTTTTATTAATTAATATTTAATTAATACGTGGAGTAATACAACAGAAAAAACCTTAACATGCTACAAAGACAACAAAATAAAATACTAAGAATAATATTTGACCTAGATAAACTAACACCAACAGAAAAAGTATATCAAAATACAGAAGAACTAAACATGAGACAATTAATAAAATATCATAATATATTACTTCTACACAAAATCAAAAATAAGTTAATAAAAACAAATATTTCTTTAAAAATTAACAAACAAATACACACTTATGAAACTAGAAGAAAATCAGACATCAGAACAGACAAGGGAACCCAAAAAAACTTTTACAAAAACTAACAACAGAAACTACCACAATATATAACATGGTACCAAAAGAATTATTACAATTAAATTATCACATAAATCTCCCCGTACCTTCTGCCAAACGTCACAACGTGGCAATGCCGCCCCGTTAAGCCAGGTACGTATCCAGCCGCTAGAATCGCAAGCGCGCGCCGCGCTCGCAGTTCAAAAACGACCGTCGAGATGCCCGTATGTTCGACGTCGATTTTTTGACGCGTCGGGACGCTTTACGAAGTCGCGGAATTGACGGTCCTCGACGCGATGGTGTGCCACTGCTGTGAAATTTTTGCCTTTTTGTTTGTGCGAGTTTGAGAGTGAATTTTCGGTATTTTGTTGTTATTGTTTGTTCTTTTTGAGGGAGATACGATGGAGCGACAACAGTTTTGGACGTGTTTTATCTTAGGATTGTGGTGGTTCGGTGCGGTGGATGCCGGAGGGTCATCGGGGAGTTATTACGGTAAGACACTGACTTTGAGGATGTTTAAAATATTCCGTTGTTGATGAAGTCATAATTACGGAAGAAATGCCGAAGAAGTTAATATTAATACTACTTCTAGTAGGGACTAGGTACTTGATTATCAAGCACTGTAACATTTGTTGGTACCTTTTTTTATTTACAATATACAAGGTGAATCTTAAATAAGATTCCAGAAACACCATTATGAGTTCTTTTGCCCAAGAAAAAATTGAAAATTTGAAATTTTTTTTTGGAAATTTTAGTTTTTAGTTAAAAAGCATAATTTCTTGATAATATGGCAACATAAGTAGATTAAATTTACAAAAAAGAAAACCCCCAAAAAAATTAGTGGTTCTCAAAATTTAAGCAAAAAAATGATTTTCCTCGGATTTTGGGCTTATTCGAAAAACGGTTAACGGTGTTTCTTGTATCGAGATCTACCAGACCTAAGAATATTTGCACTTATTTAAGACTCACCCTGTACCTATATCGCGATTAGTTTTGGTTTACCGACGTATAAAAATATTTTAAAAATGTTATAAATTTTGAAAATATACCTAAGAAGTACTTCAAGCTGGTACCACCACCGACTGTAGTACCACCGTCTATGAAAGAATATAATTTGTCGTGTTCGTAGAGGATTGCGATAGTACGAAGGCACTGGAATTACATTTAATAAGTTAGGTACTCTCGTTTAAATTCAATTCTTTAGAAAGAGCCTCGGAAAGAGCCTACCAATATGTCTAGTACTATAGGTACCTACCTATTCTATAACCAAAAAAATATATAATTTCTAAGACCAAAAGGTTGTTGACTACTGCCAGATATGGTAGATACCGGGAAAAAATATATTTTATAGCAAAAGCTATTACAATTAGCTTCAACGGTAAAGAAACTATATTCATTACAACATTCAGTAGATAGGTATAAACATTAAATAATAAAGTATGAAACTCGGTATGAAATAATTCAAATAATAATAATGCATAACTTTAGACCAAAGCGAGGATCAAACACTTAAGTAAAAATTGAAAAAATCGCTTAATAATAATACTAACTGCATGACAGTGCAGTGAAAGAAATATGCAAAATATCAAAAACATAATTTGTGCGCCCTCTATTTCAAAAACATTAGTAAAACCAAAGTAAAACTTCGGAAAAACTTGGATTTGCGAAGATCATAATTTTTAGACACCTATTTGGACACAATTTTATTTGTCTCGATATTTGATATATCGCACATCCCGTTCAAAACTGTATTATATAAAAAAAATGTTTTTGGGATTATTTCAAAAACAAAATACCTTTTTAATCTTATTTATGTTCCAAAAAAATGCCACTAAAACTAAATTCAAAATTGCCAACTTTCAAAATAAAAAATAGGCGCCGGGAGGCACGTATAGCCGCCCATACTAAAATATGTTAATATCTGAAAAACTGCGAATTTGACTGATTTTGATGTTATTACAAATTTTGTGGCAAATATTATTCCTAATCTTAATTTGAAAACCGCGTTTCGCTAGCTACTGTAATTTTGGAGTTTACTATTATTTTTTAAATTTTTTAACCCCCTCCCATACCCCCTTACCAACCCCCACCCCCACCAAAATTTAATGGCCAGATTCTCGGGTGCTACAGTATTTTTGTGCCAAATTTGGTTAAAATCGGTTCAGCGGTTTTTGAGTTATCGTGTTACAGACGGACAGACAGACAGACATCATGAAAATATTTTGTATTTAGGTCATTTATGACCCATAACTCATTTTGAGTGAAATTAAAAAAACTTTGTTTTTGCCGATCTTACTAGACTACCATACCTATTGGTATGGTCGGCTAAAGATTGAGGACGAGAGGGTAAAAAAGAGGCACAGGCGAAACATTTTTTGAAACCTGGCCCAAATGTCTAGTTTACCAATAATTTGCCAACGGTATGCGATTGATTGTCTTTCTTACTTTCTTAAAAATATTTTGTCCCATTGCCGTTGCTGCCAAAAGTCACTAACTTACTTTTTATTACTTTTAACATAAAACCCGTTTAAAGATGAATTGCATTGCATAAAGATGTTATAGTTACTAACTATTCGGTATTAAAATAAAACATAAATAGCCAGAAATCGTAGCTAATGACTTTTCAATCGATTCTCCGCTTCAAAATACAGTTAGTGATTGAATTTGGTTGTTTCGGAAAAATGTTAGTGATTTTTGGCAGCAATAGGACGATTTATACTCAAAACTTGTTAAAATAAAACAAACCATTTTCAACAAAACTTTTTTTTCAAAACATAAGCTAACAGTAAATAAACATAAATAAATAAAATAGTTAAACGTGTTTATCGCTTCCACACTTCTTCCACATTCTCTTCATTTTCTTTTCTATACAAACAAGTGTGCTTAAAGGCACAGATTAACAATTTTTAAAGTATTGCGGTAATAGACGAATAGTGTGAAAATGGAATTTTTAGATTTTGAGTTGGCGTGTAACAAATAGGACTTTTTCAATACGCGAAAGAAAAGGACAGTGATCAAAAAGAGGAAGGACTGTCCTCTGGGATAGAGGACGGTTGGTAACCCTACATATAGCATGTAACCACAGAGAACATATTATACTCATAAAAAGAACATATAATAAATAAAGATTATATGTTCTCTGTGATGTAACTCTCGAGATAATCCTCGTTAAGTTTCAGTTACTTCGTATAGTAAATCTATAACTCGGTTTATAAGCTTTATGTATGTGCTTTAAAAACAACATCTTGTACAACCAACCCTGTATACTAGCTATACTAGCCAAACCAACCCTGTACACTAGCTCAACCAGAAAAACAGTTTCTTTAATAATGCAAGTCTTCAAAATACCTACAATATTTCGATCATAAAACGAAATATTTTATAAAAATTTAGCTACAATTCAAACCTATCCACAATTGAAACTTCAAATATGGCGAAAAACATCTTGTTTTTGAACTAAACAACCTTTTCTGTTAAGCTAACAAAACTCTACATGTTCGTAAACTAGATTACTTTTTTGTTCGCAATAACCAGAAAAGTTTCTTGTTGAAAACTTCAATTGATCAAACAAAAGTTTGTTACTAGGTGTGGATAGAAGTAATAAAAGCTGGAGTTCTCAGCCTTTTTGATTCCGTAAAGAAAATGAATATCTCCAAAAAAGTTAATACAAAAAAGATTTTTTCAGATAAAACGAACGAGATTTGGTATGTTAGTATATGATAATTTAAGTAAATTAAGATTGATTGATGCATTCAATTATTTTTGGTCACTTCCCGTTTCACCGGAAATGACTACAACTTTTGATTTTTAAATGACACCCTCGGTATGTTTCACTTTATTCGAACGAAAATGAATGGCATATCATATGTCAACTTTTGACATTTTCGCTTAAAACAAATCGTATTTTACATTTCAATCTAGAGTGCCATGGCTGTGTTAAAAACAGTAATTTTTAATCAAGGAACCTTGAAAAATAGTTTTGATCGTCTAATCTTTGTCGTGTCTTGTCCTGGCCGGTTAAAAGATGCTCAAATCATATTCCAATTGTTTTAAATGGAACAAAGGTGGCTCATTAACATATTTGGGAAAAGCACAAATTGTCGTTCTGAACCGCATGTTACAGTTTCAAATACGGCTTTCAATAATCTCTAGGCATTCTTTGACCAAGTTCGAATGATGGTTACTGAATTCATTGCTTTTAATGCTGCTTGACTATCGTCTAAGATGACTATTTATTGTTTCCGATAGTTCCTGTTTAAGATAAGTTGCTGCAATGCTAAAATAAGTTGCTAAGAAGGATGCTGGGGTAGGTACTGGAGATAAGCTAAACTGTCATTCTCCAATAGCAATTAAAACTGCCATTGCGACTTTTAAATCGCAGCGACTATCACCTGCAATTGAGATTTTAATATTTACCGAGATATTTACCAAACCAAATTATTAGTAAAAAAATGCTTTTTCTAAATATGCCAATTAATGAGCCACCCTCGTTCCATTTGAAAAAAAATTGAGATATTATTAAAAATACGATTTGGGCATCTTTTAACTGGCCAGGACAAGTCGCGAAAAACAATTGGCGATCAAATCTATTTTTCCAAGACATCTTGATTAAAATAAGTGTTTTAACACAGCCATGGCATTCTAGATTGAAATTTAAAATACGACTTTTTAAGCGAAAATGTCAAAAGTTCCCATATGATATGCCATTCTAGTCAGAGTGTCATCGAATATAGAAAAAAAGTACCGAGGGTGTTATGTGTCATTTAAAAATCAAAAGCTGTTCGGTGAAACAGAAAGTGACTAATACTTTACTTACAATTGAATATTCAATCCTAATTTATGCCATATACTAAAATACCAAATCTCGTTTTTTTTTATCAGAAAAAATAAAAAAGTTATAGGGGTGAACCACTCTTGAGAAACACCCGGTATATTATGATCGTGGCCCTAGAAAATAATAACTTCTCAATAAATAAATAATATCAGAGAGAAAATTCAAACGCAGTTTACTATAAAATGCTTCAATAGACCACAAAATTACATTCGCAACAATATCGCAAATCGCAACTCCTAAAAATTCAAACTCGCAGGTAGAAATCACGGTCCCAGTTTAGAAAATCACAATCGTAGCAAAATCGCAAATCGCAGTTAAGGTAATACTGGTTGCCAAAATTGAAACTCCCAAATAGATGAAATCGCAATCGCAGTTTCCTATGAGAATCGCAGGTTGCGATTACGATTTTAAAACCGATTCAATTGAATCGCAGTTTGCGATTTCTTGCTCATCTCTAGTAGGTACCCATTGGGTCGGCGTATTTAGTTTTCGGCCCAAATATTCCTATGTCTGTTCCGGCTTTGGTTTTGGAAGCATCAGTATACCACGTTATGGTATAGTCTTTTACCTGCTTAGCAAACGTTTCTCTGTTCCAATTCTTGGAGGGGTTTCTGAAAGTTGTACATTTTTGGATTTCTACGCTTATTCTGATGTCGTTTTTTTAAATAGGCAATGAGATTTTTTGCACATTCAAAATAATGTAAATTTATTTATATCTTTTGCCAATTAAGTATTTTAAAATTTGTTTAAATACATCTATACATAATTCAATTGAACTAAATAATGTTGTTTGTACTATTGCTGTACCGTCAGGGGATGTTTTAATTAAATAATCCAAAGTTATTATTGAATTTTAATAAAATATAATTTCAATTTAAATTAATACCTATGCTGCAGTTAGTTTTCATTACGCAAATAGTGTATATATAGATATGTGTTTATTATAGGTGTTTAATATCACAAATATTTATTCAAATAATTATTCCATAGAGCATTAATTCAAAACAGAATAAAATTACATTATGAACTACAGATCTTTTGTCTATTGTTTGATTATAAAATGTCAAAAAAATTACAGAGAGTTTCTAATAATTAATTTTATTTAAGTAAACTTATTGTTTCTTTGTATGTAAATAAGTATTAGATTACGTAATTACTTACTATGGGCTGTGAAAAATGATTATTAACTGAAGCTCTTAGCTGGAAACTGATATGCTTGAAGTGTTTTAACTGTTATTCTTTGAACTCTCCTGTGTTCTTTACGATGAGCTCGTTTTCAGTGGAGGAAATCGTAAAATATTGGTACGGCGCTATAAAAAAAGAGGAAGTATTGGTTGTTTGGGGAATTACGAAGATATATAATGTCAAGTGTAAAATTCAAAATACATAGTTGTTTATTTTTTTTCAGTTCTATCATTCATTCTTGATTTCCACAAACATACAATAAAAATTTTATATCAGACTTTCATTGTCCTTATTTGCACAGATGTATACAACTACGACGTTTCTGACAGTTATAGGTTTGGGTCCATTTCAAAAAATTCCGACCGCAGCGATGTATACGGCAGAAATCAGAAATGTTCGCTATGTATTTCACGCCGTCCCGGTTACAGTTCTTGTTGATCGAGTTAAAATAATATTGAAATCGTGGCTTTCTCGTTTTTTTTGGTACTTTTGGTACTGACTAATTTTTGTTCAGTGGTGATGCAGTACATCAATCCGAAAGCAAGGGATGGTTTTTCAAAGTAAAATGGATAAAAAATTGAGATTTTTAATGAAAATAATATCAAATTATGAAGTAATCACTCATGAGCAAATTAACATGAACACAAGCAAAAGAAAAGTACCTACAGTTAACTTAAATGTCACATAAACCAACTTAACTGAATTTGAGACAAAAGCACTAAAATATTGAATTAAAAATGCAACTATCTATTAAAGCATAACAAATATTATACCAGCATCATTACTTATTTAGAAAAGTTTGATTTCGACCGCTAGAAGGTATCAAAGTTACCGAGGCTCGATCCTGTGATGGCCCAAAAGATCTGAACCCTAATTGGTAGTATTAATTAGAGTTTCCGGAACCGTACTAAAATATTTTCGTTCAATGATTGTGGAGTTCGTCAGTTAGAAAGCAAAAAATGGTTCTCAAAAGTAAAACTGATAAAAAAATTTAGTTTCAAATGAAAATAATATCAAATGAGTCATGAGAAAGTAAAAATGGACACAAATATTAAACACAAGCGAAAAAAAACGAACACACATAGGTAGCTTAAAAATTACATCAAACATCAACCAACCCCGAAATCAATTTAACTAAATTTGAAAAAAAAACTTAAATTTTTCAATTAAAGATGCAAATGCCTATAAAAATATAACACAAAAAACATAACTAATACATTTAACAATTTTATATTAAATAATAAATTAACATATTTAAACTTCAGCAATTATTGCTAATAAACATTATAGAAACACAACAAATAACTTCAGAAGTAAGAACAACACTACTTATTAGAAGAGTTTGATTTCGACCGCTAGAAAGTATGAAAAGTCTTTCGCACGTAGCAAAAAATATGTTTAATTATTATTACCCAGTCCCGAACGTACCGACAGACCCGGGAATTCCCGGTACTTTCAGTACCGGGATTGGTAAAGTGCTATCAAATTTTTTTATCGTTATGTCTTATTTTTTTATCGTTACTGTCTTATTCAAAGACGAATATCTCCAATAAAAATAAAGCTAATGAGATGACTCAAAAAACAAACTATCGAGCAAAGACGTACCTAGATGATAAAATTATTGTTTAGTTCCTTGCTTTTTTAACATATTCCACAGGGTGTTCCACACTTTCATCAAAATAACAACCTTTTGTGTTCCCTCGTATAATTGAGAGATGAGAACCTTCATTTTTAATTTAGAAAGAGACACTAAAAAGTCAAATAATTTAGCTACAAATTGCTTAAAAGATCATCCAAAATCGATCCACTGGAACACAATTTATACTAATATATAAAATACTTAAATGACTGACTCACTGATTAATCACGATCCTGCACAAACCACTAAACGTAAAGCCGCGTACACACTTAGCGAACGCATACGTTCGACCAAATCCGCACACGTGCGGTGATTTTGTATGAATTACTTTTTCTCTGTTCGCTGTTCGCCCCCAGTCGCTTCTAGTTGCTAGTCTGAACAACTTGTACTTAGTTTAGATTCATCATGTCATCAGATGAAGATTTAATTGCAATTGCTAGTGCAGCTTACGTTATAATATATGAAGAACGTATCAAGAAAAAGACCAGAAGGCGTCGCCGCTGGTGGATGACATCGCTTTTTAAAGTAGGAGCCGATATAGAGGTTCAGACTTAATGCGTGACTTACAAGTAGAAAAAGGATACGGTCTGTTTGAAAACTTTTGTTGAATAAATTCTACCGAATTTGAATTGAACCAAGGGGGTGAAACCACCCCTCAAATATTACAATATTTTTTATTTAAAAAACGGTCAAGTTTCCGAAAAAACGCTTAAACACGTATATTTTATTTTATTTTTTTACATATTTTAAGATTTTTTAAAAATGTATACAGGGTGTTTCATAAAATATGACCATTGAGTAATCATGATTCTGCTTAAAGAGCTTGACGTAAAAAGCTGATTTTTGGAAAACGGATTGACTTTAGGGTGTAGAGGTTCGATAATAAGGGATTTTGCGAAATTCGAATTCTAAGAGGGTGAAACCACCCCCCAAATATTAGAATATTTTTTATTAAAAAGCGGTGAGTTTTTCGGAAAAACTCTTAAGCACGTATATTTTATTTTGTTGTTTTACATATTTTAAGATTTTTTAAAAATTTATACAGGGTGTTTCATAAAATATGACCATTGGGTAATCACGATTCTGCTTAAACTGCTTGACGTGCAAAGCTGATTTTTGGCAAACGGATTGACTGTGGGGTGTAGAGGTTCGATAAGGAAGAGTTTCTCGAATCTCAAATTCCAAGAGGGTGAAAACGCCCCTCAAATATTACAATATTTGTTATTTAAAAAACGGTTAGTTTTTCGGGAAAACGCATAATTTATTTTGTCTTTTTACATATTTTGAAATTTTTTAAAAAATCATACAGGGTGTTCCAAAAAGTTGGGGAATTGATTAAACACGATTCTGCTTAAACTGCTTGACATAAAAAGCTTATTTTTGACAAACGGATTTTTTGAAAGTCAAATTCCAACGAGATGAAACTACCCCTCAATTATTACCAAGTTAGGGTGTTTCAAAACAAATGCGAAAAACTTCAGGGGGTGATTCCTTGTTCAAAATAAAGGGTAGTTTGCTTCATAAACGTTGGGTCAAAAGTCAACCATTAGGGAGATATTGCGGTACAAAGATGGCGGAAAAATAATGTTTTTATTTTTATCTTGAAAACGAAAAGAGATAGACTAATGAAATTTTATGGAAGCATTGCTGTTATCAAAACACCCTTTCTGGTAATTTTTTAAATTTTTTAAAATGAATGGAAGGGGTTGAAATAAACTACCCCTATCATTCTTGTTAACGAAATTTAAAGAAAAATCTTATCAAACACATGCAAAAAATTAATTTGGGTAGTTTAGTTTGTTTAGAAACTTTTTTATCTCTTGTATTTTTTTGATAAAACTCACCGATTTGAAATTAAAAAATAAAATGTAAAGCATTACATGTCAGGACAAAAAATATTTTCTGATAAAGAATCTAGTGGGCTGCCGTAATTTTTTTAGGAAAAAATCTAGTCGGCCGCTGTTACTTTTTAGGATGTTTCTAATATTATTTTATTTGACATTACTCTACTGCAATAGGTTATTATCTAGATGATTATTATTATCGTTATTATCACTAGATTTTAATCTAAAAAATGTTTTGTCCTGACATGTAATGCTTTACATTTAATTTTTTAATTTCCAATCGGTGAGTTTTATCAAAAAATACAAGAGGTAAAAAAATTTCTAAACAAACTAAACTATCCAAATTAAAGCATTTGCATGTGTTTGATAAGATTTTTCTTTAAATTTCGTTAACAAGAATGATAGGGGTAGTTTATTTCAACCCCTTCCACTCATTTTAAAAAAGTAAAAAAATTACCTGAAAGTGTGTTTGACCCACCGTGTATAAAGCAAACTGCCCTTTATTTTGAACAAGGAATCACCCTCTAAAGTTTTTCGCATTTGTTTTGAAACACCCTGTATAATAATATCGCCATATTGTTTTTTTCTCTTGCTGTCATAAATGTGAGAAAATTTTATCCAGTTTGTATGTTAATGGAAATTCTTGCTTTGCTTTATCATCACCATTACAAATGATAAATTCGACGCGAATGAATTCGCGGGTACACGCTAGTATTATTATAAAACTCGAGATAAAACTTCCAAAAAATTAAATAGGTACATCAAAATTTTTTAAGAGTGTACTTGAAGTAAAAGTCTGAAATAGAAAAGAAATTTAATGTAATTTTTTCCCGGAATAATGAACACCCTGTAGAAACTCTGAGAATAATATAGATTTAATTCCCCGACGACACTGTCTTCCCTTTTAATGTGCCAATGTCGAAATGTCTTTTTAACGGGGAGCAACAGCTGAAGTTTCTTTCAATTTAAGATCATTCCGTTACGCCGGATACAAAAGTGTGTTTTCATGTGTTAAAAACAGAATTTATTATTCTATTAGACGGCATTACGGGAGGCACTACCCGAGCTAAAAGGTACAAAAGCTGACCGTAGCCGTGGCAAAAGCTGTTTAGAAAAAGGTTCAGGAAGGTCACACTCTCCTTTGTGTGTGTACAAACACAAAGCAGAAGGAATAACGAAGTACAGCAAACCTATGTTTACGTTTTTCTTCTTTTTCAGTTTATGAAAAAGTCTTGGAAATGTTTTTGACGGCTTTTGGTTCATCACAAATTAGGGCTACAAAAAGTGTTTCGATTCTCTACAGTACAGGGTGGTCGAAATTGGTCTGTTTTAACAAAGTAAACCTATTTCCTGACTAGATAGAGCAAAACCGACATAGATGTGATGGGCTCGATTTCTGAGACACGTTTAATGGCGTAAACCGCCTGTTGATGTTTTTACTGCCAACTGAAATACGGGGTCTTTTTGAATTTTTTACCATTTGGAAAATTGCCCGTAACTTTAGTATTTCGCGGAATAATAAAATTTTGTAAAAACGTTCTTAAGGCACTTTTTTAAGCACAATTCAGTGACGTAGTCGGTTTTTTTTCTCCTAGTTGCCTAATTATTTTTTATCACTAGAAGGCTACTAGGCAAGTTTTTGGACTTATTACACCAGTTCGCCTAATAAATCGCTGTAACTCTATGCTCTAAAGATGTTTATTGTGTATTCAACAAGGAGGTGCTGTTTGAACATCTTTGAGTTTTTCTTTAGAAAACTATATGTCACTCAAAAACTACGTTTTTTTTAGTTTTGTTCTTTGTTTATTGTATCGACTTCAATTGTAATTACTAATACTAAAATAGAATGTTAATTTACCTTTTCAAAAGTCTTTAATTATGCAGATAAATAATAATATAGAATATAAATTGTGTTAAAAAATATCTAGCAAATAGGTCAACACAAAATCAAGGTCCGCTTCGATATAAAGATAAAAAACCTAATGAAGACTACAGGGAAAAAACGATCTAAGTCACATTTTCTTACTTTTGAGATAAATGATTTTGAAACTTTAAAGACTAAAGGAAAAGAAATAATAAAATGTAGCGAATCGTAAGAAGTTTTTATCAATAGTTATATGTATAGACATTAACTGATTAACAGACAAATCAAAGAAAAATAATTTGTAGCAAATTTGTTAGATAGAATAAAACTCGTATTCGCTTGGTTCAATGGAAAAGTGATCCAAGTCCATATGGAATAGTTCTGTATGTGGTTGCTCTGAGGATTACTCGTGCTGGAATAAAGAGAAAAATATGTTTTTATTCTCATTTTTATTATTAATATTGTTATTATATTTTCTTAATATTTTTTTATTTATTTCTTATTTTTATTATTATTTTTTTATTAATATTATTATCATTAGATTATTTTTTTACTTAGGAATGGCCAGAGATTTGTTTCTGATAAAATTAAACTACACTACTAGACAGTTCTCTTATGGTTCCACTAGAACATTTCCAGAATTTAATTTCTTTGAATTTAAAACTAGTGACACAATAGACATCTCAGATAATCAGACTTCTTTTCTTAGGCAGAAATAAAAACAATATAGATTAATTGATATTACTCACCATATCTGCATCGTTTAGATGAGCATTGTTTGACGCACAAGGCAGATTTGTGTAGTACTCTTGCAGAGATTCATCTACGAACTTTTTCAAAAATTGTAACTGCTCATATAAAATTGTTGTGGTGCTGAATATATAGCTCTTTTTATTCGTTTTGTATGCGTTGATATGTTTAAAAACGTGAAATATGGACTTGGATCGGTCTTCCGTGAATTCACGTGGACTTAGATCGCTTTTCCAAAGTATTAATATTTTAATCGCTGATTTTAGTGGACTTAGATAATTAGGGATCGGCAAGACAAGAAATGTATTGACAAGCAATTTCTTGCCTTGTCTTGAAATATTTTCAAGAATTAAAAAAAATCTTGTCTTGGCCATTTCATGAGAGTTGATTTCTTGTCTTGATTCAAGAAATCTTGAAATTTCTTGATATCTTGACAAAAGGGGAATCCCCGTTTAAAATTCGTTTATTAAAGAAGAACCCCCTGTTTAAAAGTCGCGGTGAGATTGGTTAATGTATGCGTAAAATCGAGGGTCAAGCATCTAATTTTCAAAAAATTCAAAAACTTTGGGTTCATTATACTACAGTAGCCAATATCATCAGATTTACATAATTGTGTTAATTATTATTATTATTATCTAACATTAAAATGAGTGACTGTGATGGTTCATTGAGCAGCAAATCTAAGCCATTCGTAATTGAATCTGGTTCAGAATACCTACCACCTCAGAACCTGGACGTAGAAGTTTAATTAGTGACTTTGGCAGTAGTGACGGTGATAATATTACTACAGATAAAAACAGTCAAAACACAACAATGATAAAAGCTACTCTACTTCAGTGGCGTACATTAAAATGTATTATTTTTTTTTTATTTTAAAACTTTTACGTTAATTCAAAAAGTCTGTATGCCACTGAAGTAGACCCGCTTTGCAAAGTTTTTTTTATTCTAATATCGTAGACCATAACATATCTAAAAAATTATAAAAAAACATTTAAAAATTAAAAAAATATTAGGCATTAAAAAAGGTTCTAATTTAATTTGGCCCACAGTATGCCAACTTTGGACATCCGTCAAAGTGCCGCTTCGTCCAAATATTTTTTGCTTAATAATTTTTTTATCCATCAATTAATGGATATTCATAATATAATATACAAGTACCTAAGTAAATGAGTATTCCTTTTTTATCTTATATTTTCAAGAAATTTCAAGATTTTCTTGATTTCTTGTCAAGAAATCTTGATCTTGAGAAGTAATTTCTTGTCTTGTCTTGAAAACCAAAAATCATTTCTTGTCTTGATCTTGTCTTGAAATCAAGACAAGATCAAGAAGTTGTCAAGAAAATGACGACCCCTATAGATAATTATTTCAGTGTTATACATTATTCCTATTTTGGAACGGACACTTGATGGGCATAAGATGGCAGTGTTATCTCAATTTCAATTTTTTTTTACTTAGTCCGTTTTTCCGTGTAGTCTTCTAATATGTCTCTCATTCTTGGAAATAGATACTCATAACTTTATATCGTTGGAAAGGATTAAACGCCACCATTTTTTTAAGTTCATAGCCAACTATGATTTCCTTTGAAAAAATTATATTTATTATCATTTCTGACAAAAAGAGCAAGTATAGAAAAAAACTGACCACGCCACTGAATTGTGCTTAAAAAAGTGCCTTAAGAACGTTTTTACAAAATTTTATTATTCCGCGAAATAAAAAAGTTATAGGCAATTTTCAAAATGTCAAGAAATTCAAAAAGACCCTGTATCTCAGTTGGCAGTGAAAATATCAACAAGTGGTTTACGCTATTAAACATGTCTCAGAAATCGAGCCCATGACATCTATGTTGGTTTTGCTCTATCTAGTCAGGAAATATGTTTTCTCTGTTAAAACAGACCAATTTCGACCACCCTGAACATATTTTTATTTTTGCAATAATATCGATTATTTTCGAATAGTACATCTAGTATTTTATACTCAATTTTTCCTATTTTTATTTCCTATTGATTACCTATAAATTAACACAGCTTTTATTCAATTAAACAGGGTCCGACAATAGTTCCTACAATAAAAATTTGGCGCCGAGAGGCACGTATAGCCGCCCATACTAAAATATGTTAATAAAAAGTTGGTAGGCTGCAGTTCTTTTAGTTTCAAAGTAAAGGAATTTTTCCAATTTTGGTCCGCGGGTATTTCCCCTATCCGCCACCTGGGGTCGCGTCCGATGGGAGTTTGGAGTTCTCTCCACGGATTTTCTCAAAAACGGACTACGGAAACACAGAATATCTCAAAAGCTGCGACTTTGACTGATTTTGATGCTATTACAAATTTTGTTGCAAATATTATTCCTAATCTTAAATTGAAAACCGCGTTTCGCTAGCTACTGTAATTTTGGAGTTACAATTTTTTAAAATGTTTAACCCCTTTCAAAAAACTGACCAGATTCTCGGGTGCCCCAGTATTTGTGTGCCAAATTTGGTTAAAATCGGTTTAGCGGTTTTTGAGTTATCGTGTTACAGACGGACAGATAGACACATTTTGTATTTAGGTCATTTATGACCCAAATAACTTATTTTGAGTGAAATTAAAAAAACTTTTTTTTTGTCGATCTTAATAGCCTACCGTACCTGTTGGTTTGGTTTGGTTTGGTTTGGTTTCCCAAGTTTTTTATTCCAGGAGCTACAGATGCCCGACGCACTATTACCGGACCCTGTATGTTTTTAGTCACTTGCTATACCCAGTATATACAGAAATTTTCTTTTATTTCATTATAAACTTATTATTTGTCTTTCGCTTTATTATTATATGTTTGTCATTAAAGTGACATTCCTATCTACAAAAATATTGAGCTTTTGAAGTCTTAGTTATTAAGTTACGTATATAGAGTTTTTTTCTAATGCAAAGAACTTATAATAAAGCATAGCCCAATCAAATGACAGCTGGTGCAAATATCGTGTTTTTTGGTATGTATAGAAATTCCGATATAAGAAAATTAAGATTCATCTTGATATAAGTTTCTTGATATAAGTTAATGAAGTGTTTTCTAAAATTCATCTCATTAGTGATCTAGTTAGTTAAATTTTGGTTCAAAAACCGGTCTTAATACAATACATTGTTATATTCTGTCTAAAATGAAGTAGGGACCTTTTCAAATCTCGTCTTGCCAATCTTCCGTTTAAGCTACCGAAAATGTTTAAAGTTTTATTGTATCCTGAAGCCATTGTAGACGAGAAATTTCAGCTGTTGCACCCGCTCGAACACAATAAGAAATTCGAAACTTTAGAAATTAAGGTGGGTTTAGCAATCTGAAGCGTACCTTAGTCCTTAGTCCCCTCGCAGATACGACATGACTGTATAATAAAGTTGGATTTTAGCTACTTTAAAACAAACGGAATAATATAGGCTTTTTTATTCGAAATGCTAAGCTGTTATAGACTTTCGAGTCAGAATATTGGCGTAAAATATACCTGTAAAATATACCAAACAGTGTTCTTGCACTGTTCTTGCGGCGCATTAAAAACAAAAGTACCTAATAAAATAGGTGCAAATGTGCGCTCTATTATTGTAGTGAAACTTCTTTACGCACGTTGGGAATAAAAATTCAAGGCCGTGACACATGGCCTTGAATGACGGCGGTGACGCACGAGCTGGCGAGAGGAAAAGTGGCTTGGTTTGGTTTGGGTAATCTGTACCATACGCGGCTAAGAAAATCATTATAAACCTGACTACCAGTAGAGATCGGCAAGACAAGAAATCTTGTCTTGACAAGCAATTTCTTGTCTTGTCTTGAAATATTTTCAAGAATTAAAAAAAATCTTGTCTTGACCATTCCTTGAGAGTTGATTTCTTGTCTTGATTCAAGAAATCTTGAAATTTCTTGATATCTTGACAAAAGGGGAACCCCCGTTTAAAATTCGTTTATTAAAGGGGAACCCCCTGTTTAAAAGTCGAGGTGAGATTGGTTAATGTGATGTTTATGCTTTATGCGTAAAATCAAGGGTCAGGCATCTAATTTTCAAAAACTTTGGGCTCATTATACTACAGTAGCCAAAATCATCAGATTTACATAATTTTGTTAATTATTATTATAATTATCTAATATTAAAATGAGTGATTGTGATGGTTCGTTGAGCAGCAAATCTGAGCCATTCGTAATTGAATCTGGTTCAGAATACCTACCACTTCAGACACCTCGACGTAGAAGTTTAATTAGTAACTTTGACAGTATATAGTGACGGTGATAATACTACTACAGATAAAAACAGTCAAAACAACAATGATAAAAGCTACTCTACTTCAGTGGCGTACATTAAAATGTATTATTTTTTTAATTTTAAAAGTTTTACGTTAATTCAAAAAGTCTGAAGCCACTGAAGTAGACCCGCTTTGCAAAGTTTTTTTTACTCTAATATCGTAGGCCATAACATTGTTGGCCACAGTATGCCAACTTTGGACATCCGATTTTAGACGTACTTATGTCAACTTTGGACATTGGACTATTGGACATCCGACAAAGTGCCGCTTCGTACAAATATTTTTTGCTTAATAATTTTTTTATCCATCTTTTTATCCAATAGGTATTCATATAATTTACAAATACCTAAGTAAATGAGTATTTCTTTTTTACTTTATATTTTCAAGAAATTTCAAGATTTTCTTGATTTCTTGTCAAGAAATCTTGATCTTGAGAAGTAATTTCTTGTCTTGTCTTGAAAACCAAAAATCATTTCTTGTCTTGAAATCAAGACAAGATCAAGAAGTTGTCGAGAAAATGACGACCCCTAACTACCAGCCATGATGTGTACCAATATCCTCTGGGAGTGCGCTAGGTAGTAAGTTTTCATGCATATCAATAATACTAATAAAACATTTAACCAAAAATAGACCACAAACCACACAAAACAAATTGTTGGTGTTGGTTAGTAGTAGGTAGTCATAGATATACATAGATGTAGTAATATCTTGGTTTACTGGCCACAGCCAGGGCTCTCCGGCTGGCTTATAAAATTATCGTTTTTTTTAATAAAAATTAAAAGAACATTATAACATTATAAAGCTAGAATAGTATACGTTTTTATATTAACTCTAATTTTTTTGAAGTTTATAAAAAGCATTTATAAAAAATATATGGATATCCCTTAAATCCTTCAATTTAATAGTTGTTAGTAAGAAGTTCCACTTCAATTATGCGCACATAGTGCACATACTGTTTCTTTTTAAATTTTAATATATGATTGCTCCTCGGATTGCCCATAATTTTGTTAAAATTAAAGTATTTATCTAATGGTCTAAAAAAGCTGTAAATTAAGGAGTATAATATGTAAATTAAGGAGTATAAAGTACACGAACTGGTCCACCAACCAACGGCAGTCAACCAGGAAAACGTCGATACTGTACGTAAGTTGGTCAAATCTCGTGAAATTGAAGCATCATTGGTCATTTCAAAGATTCCAATTCTCAAAATTTGACATGAAGAATTGTCTGTAAAAAAGTTTTTCGTTAGATACCGCATCTGTTGACGGAAGAAAAGAAAGAAATTAGAGTCAATTAGTGTCAAAAAACAATACACCGGTTTAACACAGGAAGCTGAAAAAATATATACAGCATTGTCAGTGCTGATGAATCCTGGATTTACTCCTATTTATCCGAAAATAAACATCAATCGGCTGTTATTCTGAGATGAACCAAAACCGACGAAAGTTATCCGTTCTCGAAGTGTTTCCAAAAAGCTGGAGGAGAACATTTGTCTCTGGTTATGTAGCAACAATTCCTCTGCATGATCAAAGAACTGTTAATGCTGATTGTGCCCTCAAGGACGCATGATATTCCACCAAGACAATGCAAGTTCTCAAATAGCTCGAAGAATGAATGAGATTTTAAAGCAAGAAAACATCGAATTGTTGGACCATCCTCCACACAGTACCGATCTAAGTGACCTAAGTCCTAACGACATTTTACTTTTCCTAAAATTAAGAATAAAGTGCATGGTTAAAGAACCCAGTCCCCAGAAAAACACAATTTTGAAGGTACTACCAACAAACGCATGGAATAGCTGGTTTCGAAATTGGTTCCAACAGATGCAAAAATGCATTTCTCTGCGTGGAAAATACTTCGAAAAACAATAGTGTTTAAAAGTTATTAAATGTTTTTTTTTCTACTTTATGTCTTCTAAATCTTTTATTATTTTTTCATTTTTTTCACACTTTTTTTTTACATTACCTCTAATATTTTTATACCTCCTTAATCTTTAAGAAAATGTATTGATAAGAAAGTTACAATATTAAGGGGACTATAAAAACTAACTTCTGTAAAGTAGGGGGCATTTACGACTTAATAAAACCGTCACATAAAGTTTTCTTTATATTGGACAACTTTTATGAATGTTAAAATACAGTAAAAAGGGCACTAAGAGACTTCTGCAGTCCTGCTATAAGGAGATAACAACATAATAAAATATTAAATATATTTTCTCGGGGGGTGTAACTTTTGCCAATATGGCGTAACACGATTTGTACATGCAAACAAAATTAATTAATTATTAATTAAAATTTATTGGATTATTTAGAAAAGAGTTTAATATTATTTTAAATGTTTTGATTTAATTTTTTCTTTCCATACAGGTCGATATTCTGAACATTCACATTTACTCGTTAAGTAGAATTATTTCCTCTAACAAAATACAATTTACTTTCGTTGTATGACAAAAAGTTTTATGTTTTTGAAGCAAAACTTCTTTCTTCCAAGGTCGCGAAGCGTCACAAAAATGGTAACGGTATTGCAGCGTCGTACTCTGGTCCTATGTGAGCTAGAGGGATTAAACTCCCAATGTAGATGGAGCTCGAAAAGTCCTTTATTTTCATGGTATTTTGACGACGCCGACGTTTCGTGCACTACGAAAAATGGCGAAAAAATCGTCCGATTTAAATTAAATTTGGTATGTCGATAGATTGGACCAAGACCAACTTGCCCGTGTACGACACGTGTCACTGTGACAGTTAGTTTTGACATAAGACACGTCAAAATTTGATGTCGTCCGATATCAACCAAATTTGGTGGGTATAGGCTATGTGAAGGACGCGACGGTGCACATGGTCCAACTCTGCAAAATTAGATAGGATGTTTGGTTTACATCTTCATCAGGGTCAGGGTGGGACTAAGGATAATGAAAATCTGGGTCGATTTCGGCATACTTGGGGACGGGCTAAAGAATGACGCCCTCAACGTTTCAAACCGATGCCTCTAAATGGACGAAATCATCAGGATTTTTCTTAATTATGGGTCTATTATAACCAAACTCGGCACTTGGATAGAGGTACCCGAATGGAGTTCTGAGACGGACAGACAGACAAACGGAGGTAAGAAGAAGGTTCACTACACATATGCGCAGATAGTGCACACACCATTTTTTTTATTTGAAGTTTCCTCGGAAGTCTCTGTGTAACCTGTAAAGTAGTAAATGCGAGAGTAAATGCGACTATTGCGACTTGAAGAAACTGTGTTTATAAAAAGTCAGGTTTCCACAGGAGGAACACTGAGGAACTTTTGTGTTGCTGTTGCTTGTTTCTAAAAATGTTCCATAAAGTTCCTTTATGTTTCTTTTTATTTTGGCAACAAATTGGTCAAAATCGATCAAATGTTCCTATTTGTTGTCGGTTTATATTCTGAGCGGTAAACTTCAAGAGAAATTCGGGAACAGTGAGCAATATGCAGCAACAAATGCGTATTGTTGCCGCAGTGGAAACAAACGCCGCGTGGGAGTAATTTGACACAAATGCGGGGAGTAATTTGACACAATAACCATTCATGGTCGGTTATGGACATTCGTAAAATTCGTAAAAAAAATTTACACTACCATTAGTTATTCTTCTCCCAAAAAAAGTCGTCTTTTATAAGAACATTGAAGAGCTGCTCGCCACAATATTGCTTTCTTTCTTGAAGACTTGGCTTAACCCAACACGTATGCTTTCTTTTCCGTTTTCTTGTGGTCAATACTATACAGGCCCGGCAATGGATCTCTAGGCATAGGAATTACATGCATTGGAATGAAACGCCTATAAAAAGTCTATGCTTAAACAGAGATGGACAACCACTTCCCCGCTTCCACTTCCACTACGACTGTCTACTTAGACAAACTCCAATAAGATAACAAATTTTGGAAATTCCGCCACCTCCCATCCACTCATGATACCCATCTCCCTACCCTTTATTTATCGCCATTATTTTATTTCCCTTCCCGCGCCTCCGCACCTCGCTATTCCGACTCCCGTCAGTTCATCACAGAGTTGCCAGGTCTACCGGCTTCGTCTGTAAGCTACCGATCTACCGATTTAAAGAAAAATCTAACGATATATTCAACTGCGTCTTTAGTTTTTACAATAGAAGCACTTTTAAAAAGCTGACTTATTTGACTAAAAATTAAGCGACTGCCGCGTTGGAATCTCTATAATCTGACTTTATTATTGTTTCATTAAATTTTATTTAGTAATACAACATTACCATACAGGTCATCGTTCTGTCTTAGTTGCAGAGCTTTTTAAATTTAGAATGAGTGGGAGGGGGGTTAATCACTGCGACCTTACAGATCTATTGTGTCCCCCTTTCTTGAGTTATAACTCATCATACAGTCCCAGGGCTTTGACAAAAGCCAGTATCTGGGACGGTTTTATAGAGGGTAGTTCTCCATCTCCAATATCAATCGTACCAAAGTTCATGGCACGAATGGTTGTCGTCTCGGCGCACTCAGTGATGAGGTGTACTGTGTTTCCTCATTTTCCCCACAGAATCTGCATTCGCCGTTTCTTCTTAGTTTCAATCTACTGAGGTGTTAATTGAGGAGACAGTGTCCTGTTAAAAACCCCGTGACAATCCGAAGATTGTTCTTACTTAAACCCAGGAAGATCTGTGATTTTTCTTAATCATAAGCCCTCAGAAACTTCTTCGAGTGTCTTAGACCGTTGCAAGATTCCCACTCCAGGTTGCGGACGGAATCTTCCAAGTTTTTGAGTTCCGCCTTGAGTTGATTACCACTTGGAAAGCAGAACGGTTCTGGTCCAGTTAGTGGAGTGTTCGCTCCTTTTCTAGCTAGATCATTTGCTTTTTCATTGCCTTCTATCCCTTGGTGAGCAGGCACCCAGAGTAGGAGGACTTTGTTTTCTTTGCCTAATTTATTCAGCTTCTCTATGCATTCTTTGGCCAATTTCGAATTGATTGATACTGAGTTGATCGCTTTTAACGCTGCTTGACTATCAGATAAGATGGCTATTTCTTGTTTCCGATAGTTCCTATCTAAGATAAGTTGTACGCATCTTTTGATAGCGTAGATTTCTGCCTGTAGGATACTAGGGTAAGTGCCCATTGGTCGGAGTATTTAGCTCTCGGCCCAAATACTCCGATCCCTGTTCCCGTATTGGTCTTGGAAGCATCAGTATACCAAGTTATGGTATGGTCTTTCAACTGCTGGGCAAGCGTTTCGCTCTTCCAATCATTTTTATTGTTCAATACTACATTGAGATTTTCTCAAAGTTGTACGTTCTTGGCATATCGTCCACTGGGAGTTTCAGGAGTGGTATTTCCTTTTTGAGGGTGTTCCAAGCCCCTGATCTGACAATTCTCCCAGTTCTAATTCCGTTAGTGACCATTCTAATCATTGTCGCATGGGCATCTCTACCAATGACAATGTGCAGTGGTGTTAGATCTAGAATGACCTCCATTGCTGCTGTTGGACAGGTTTTCATGGCTCCTGTGATACAAACGCATGCTAGTCTCTGGACTTTGCACAAGTTTAGCCTTGCCGTCCGTTGCTCTAGTTTTGTGAACCAGGCAACTGCTCCATAAGTAATCATGGGTCTTACTATCATGGTATACATCCAGCGCAAAGTGTTAGGGGAGCAGCCCCATCTATTTCCGGCCAGTCTTCTGCATATCATGAGAGCCTTTATGGCTTTGCTGGTAGTGTTCTTAATATGCCTGTTCCACAGGAGTTTACTGTCCAGGGTTATTCCCAGATATTTAACTTCCTGTGTTGGCAGTATTACCTTTCCATCTAGTTGAATTCTTTTCAAGTTTTTCAGACTTCGCTTTCTGGTGAATGGCACTATCGCGGTTTTGTCTGAGTTGATACTCAGCACGACAGTCCTACACCATCTCTCAGTGATACGGAGTCGTCTTTGGATAATATTACACAGGGTGCCTTTTCCCCCGAGCGATGATGACTATGTCATCTGCATACCCAATGCAGTGTATTCCCGCTAGAGTTAATTCGTCTAGTAGTTCATCCACTACCAAGCTCCACAGCAAAGGGGAGGTTACTCCACCTTGTGGAGTTCCTTTGCGTTTAGCCAGTAAGAGTTACAGAGATATTCCTAAAAATCCTATTATTACCCTTTTTATTAGTGGTAATATGACATGCTCCGAAGAAGTTGATATCTTTGAAAAGATTTTATTTCTGTTTATCTACTAAAGGAACCCATATTTTCCCCCAAAAAATGTAAACAAAAAACAAAATTTAAGTTAAGAAACAACCTAAATTCGGACAAATATTTTAGTGATTTTCCCGTCAAAAAAATATATTAATACGAAAAAAGAGTTGAGAGTTGCTACAGCTTTCCCATTGAAATGAAATTAATTTTAGATATTACTGATCAAAATTTGTACAAAGGTAAAAAGTGACTGCTACACTAATTTGTGACTGCTATCCCTACTTATTATAGTTTTAGATGTTTTTAATAATATATTAATATTATTTAATTCAATATTTTTTTTAATATCAAATAATATACCTAACGATTTCTAATTCTTGTTATATTTATTATATTTGTATTTTATTTGAGTGATCTATTATTACGACACATAGGAATGCTAATTTTGGAGTTAAATATTATATTTTATTTCGTTTCTGTACTTTTAATTTTTGTTGAAGATCTGCCGAGAATTTTGTTCTCGTATGGAATTATAATCTAACAAACCCGGGCAACCTGTTCGTCTACCCTTATAAAGTTTTTTCGGCCTAAAGGTTGTCGCCCACTAGACCAGCGACGCGGCGCGGTGGCGCCATGTGGAAATTTCTTTATTCGATTGCCATGTATTTAAATGGACCAACGCACATCAGAGCGCGCAGCGCAGAAGCGCGCCGCGGGATTTCCGTCAAGAAGTCGGAAGACTTCTCTAGCAACTTTTTTCCGTCTCCGCCGTTTTGGCGCGTTGCAGTGTGCGTACTCACATTGGAAATAATTTTGCATTCGAGTCTTTTCAGTTGGCTTTTTGACTAGGAACTAGTGATACGTATCAATGGTAGAATTGTATTTTTAAAGGTAAATTAGGCAAATCGATTTTCATAAAGGAATATGATATTTTTTTAAGTCTTCCCTCACTAGAGACAGATGGACGAAATGCCGTTCTATCAAAGATTTAATATAATTGAGGGGTGTAGAGGCAAAACCGGCAATCTCCACTTTTTAACAAAAGTGACAATCTCCAATTTTTAAATTCTAATTACCTAAATATATAAAAAAGATCAGGGTTTTTTTCACCACATAACTAATATACACATCAGAATAAATAAGAATTATCAAAAGTATTAGTAATTTGTCTCTTCTGAAAAAATATGATGAGTAGAGATGCTCGGTGTTTTGCTTCTAAAACCCTCAATTGAGGAGTGCGTAAAATGTTTCCTTTATATTTTGTAATACTGAAAAAAATGATCTTGTCTTTTATTAAATCTGGAAAAAGATGGTAAAATTCTCCAAACTTCTTTCTTTTTTTGTTAATCGTATGAGTCCAAACTTTTCCTCACCCCCTCTTCCTCTTCCTCTGTTAGAAGAGCACAAAAAATACGCTTTCGTCCGTACTTGAACTCATTGCTTTAAAAACTAAACTACAGTAAGTAAAAAACACTTCGACTATAACTAAATAGCGTTGCCGCGTTTCAAAAGCGCGCTATAGTGGGCGTAGTCCCTGCAGCCGGAAAAATTCTTCCCAGCGCCGAAGTGCCGCGCAGCGGTCTAAAGTGGGCGACAACCCACCTTGTCACAGCCGCGGCTTTGTCAAGCGCCGCCGTCGACCGGCTGTGTCGGGGCGACTTCTAGGAAGATCGTACAGTATTGCCATTTCATAGAATTGCACTTGCTATTTTAGAAATGATATCAAAGTTTTGCATGTTACTTTTCGTTTTAGAAAGAAGTTATGTGCCTAGAGAAAACATTCTTAAAAATGTTTCGTACTTTATTTAATATTTCATTAAGTAGGCAAAATAATGGGATTAGAAGATTTAGGATTTTGACAAGCCAACATAATTTCGATTTAATTGAATGGCAACACTGTCCGTCCTGTTTCTATTTTTTCGATTCTGTTCTATTAGGCGGTAGCCCCACACAAAGCGTCTTAAAGACTCGCCCGGCGCCCTCTCTCAGGGGCTCTCTCGTCGTATCACTTCTATGATCACTTCCCCTATACGATGGTAGGGAAAAGACACTTTATCCGTCTCTGTTGCACTGCAGTGTATTTTGCAGCCTTACCATCTTTTTTTATCGCATTGATAACCTCCTATTGCTAATATTCCTTTGTCAGTAGTGTATACGCCGCAGCTGCTAATGCTATTTCTTCGTCTGCATCCATATTTCTACACTATATTGCAATCAGGTGGAAATACTAGGTTGCACTGCACAAGTTACCAGAAACAACGTAAATTGTTTAGTCGACTAAGTGGAAACAAAAAGTTTACATGTGTTGCTTATAAGTTAAACATGTAACAAGAAATAGAAACATAGGGCAACAGAAATGTTTCTCAATGTTTCATCAGTGGAAACCTACCTTATGATAAGCAGAGTCGACATATTTAAGCTGCTGAGGAAATTTTCTTAAGAGTCTATTACGCTGTACTGTTCGGATCGCTCTTACGGGTCGGGTAAAGCGGGTGTGTGGCTGAAGGAAATATTTATTATATTTCAAAAATCTGCCTAAGGCTTAGCCTGATCCTGTCGTGTTAAGCCACAGCCATAATTCCAAACACACGTGCTTTGTTTAAGGCTTGATTAAGGTTTGCATAGCTTCAGAATTTGCCATAAAATAGCGAGCAATTTGTTACAAAACTATATTATAAATTATATATCACTGTAATCAGAAAACTTCAATCTATTTCCGTATTGTAACAGAATTTTAAATTATGTCATTATTTTCGAGAAAATTTTGTCGAATAAAAAGGAATATTTTGTTGCTATTTGACCATCAAAATCTTAAGAATGAAAAAGTTGTCTAAAAATGTGCTACAATACGGATATAGTATAATTCTTTAACTTTAATTTCCTTTTTCATTTATGTAAAAATACCTAGCCAGTTTTACATAAAATGTTAAATGCCGAACGCTTATTTTGCTACTTTTTCGGACTAATAAAATGGACTCTTAAAACACTTTTAGAGATAGAGCCTTCTATAAGATATTTTGCCTTCTAATCGCTCTCTCAACCTAAAACCATTTTGACTTAAAAAGGACATTTTTGTGAATTGTCACCACAATAGTTGACATATAACATATGTCAAAATATTTTTTTTTCTATTATTTGGCAACTTAATTTCAAAAAATACATTTTCCAAAATGTTCTTTTTGGCATCCTAGTTATAAAATCTCCTCCGACTTATGACATATTCCTTTGAAAAAGTAAAAAGACAAAACCGGTGTCACGCGTTCTTTTGTAGGTGCTCCAGCAGGAAAGGAAAATATAATTTGCATGGCATGTGTGAGAGATTCCCGTTTTGTCGTCGCACGAATCGCCCCGCAATTGGTATTCCCGGCGTTATTGGAGATTTCCTTTTGGTTTTTCCCGATTTTCGCAGCGGAGACAAACTCGTTGTGAGGCGGTGAAAAGTGAAAAATTGAATCGAGAATACGTAAATAGAAGATTCCTTAACACGATCGAGATTGATTTTATTAGTAGTTGTAGAGTAATTTTGTCCGTTTTTGTTTTGGACAGTTCTTGTAAAACATACGATGAATGTTATTTCCAAGTTAACTTGTCGTTGTTTTTTTCGATCATACGGTATTTACAAGTATTATAAATATAAACAGTTCATTATGCATGAGATTTTATCTATATCTATAGTAATATATAAAATCCTTAAGTGACTGACATACTGATTAATCACGATCCTGCTCAAACCACTCAACGTAAGAAGCTCAATTTTGGCATACAGGTTGATTCTAGGGTTCGATAAGAAGGGATTTTTCGAAATTCCAGTTCCAAGAGGGTGAAACCACCCCTCAAATATTACAATATTTTTTATTTAAAAAACGGTCAAATTTCTGAAAAAACGCTTAAACACGTGTATTTTATTTTGTTTTTTACATATTTTAAGATTTTTTAAAAATGTATACAGGGTGTTTCGAAAAATCCGGTCATTGATTAATCACGATCCTGCTTAAAGCGCTTGACGTCAAAAGCTGATTTTTGGAAAACATATTGACTTTAGGGTGTAGAGGTTCGATAAGAAGGGATTTTTCGAAACTCGAATTCTAAGGGGGTGAAACTATCCCTCAAATATTAAAATATTTTTTATTTAAAAACCGGTGAGTTTTTCGGAAAAACTCTTAAACACGTATATTTTATTTTGTTGATTTACATATTTTAAGATTTTTATAAATTTATACAGGGTGTTTCATAAAATATGACCATTGAGTAATCACGATTCTGCTTAAACTGCTTGACGTTTAAAGCTGATTTTTGGCAAACGGATTGACTGTGGGGCTTAGAGGTTCGATAAGGAGGGGTTTCTCGAATCTCAACTTCTAAGAGGGTGAAAACGCCCCTCAAATATTACAATATTTGTTATTTAAAAAACGGTTAGTCTTTCGGGAAAACGCTTGGACAAGCATAATTTATTTGGTTCTTTTTCATATATTGAAATCATACAGGGTGTTCCAAAAAGTTGGGAAATTTCTTAACCACGATTCTGCTTAAACTGCTTGACGTAAAAAGCTTATTTTTGGCAAACGGATTTTTCGAAAGTCATATTCCAACGAGATGAAACTACCCCTCAAATATTACCAAGTTATATAATAATATTGCCATATTGTTTTTTCTCATGCTGACATAAATGTGAGAAAATTTTATCCAGTTTGTATGTTAATGGAAATTCTTGCTTTGCTTTATCATCACCATTACAAATGATTAATTCGACGCGAACGAAGTCGCTGGTACACGCTAGTATAATTATAAAACACAAAAAAAACAGGTTTAGAAATTGAACGTAATCGGCGAAATAGATTCAGGTTAAATCACTATGGTCTACCCACCTCTTAGGTGACTTTCCACGCGATCGCCTTCCCTTTACCTTCCCTTCCGCCATCAGTCGCTCCATTGAGGTACCACTTCTGGCAATCTGGCCAAAATATTGCAGGATTGACTGATTTAATTTTGTGAGCAGACGTGATTCAATTTTTAGTTCTTTATTAATGGAAATGTTTGTTCGATGAGCCGTCCATGGTATTCGCAGCAATATCGTCGATATACCCGCTTCTCCAAGGCATTTATTCTTTGTGTATCACATTCCTTCAGTGTCCATGTTTCAGAGCCATATATAGCTATGGGGAAAATGAGAGAGTTCGCAATCATGTTATTTATTTTTTTTTGTTTCTTATGACGCTAACACCTTAATCAACCATTTCCAATTAAGGTGTAGCATCCCGCACATACAGGGTGGCCCATCGAAAACGTTCCGCAAGGCATAACGGTCAGGGTATTCTTTTTTTCAAAAAATCCAAAAACACGTCAATTTTGTTTGTGAGGGGGACAACTTTTGTACCAAAAACGATTGCAAAATCTTCAACCATCTGAGCGGGGGTGTCATCCTCCAACTTTTTTCAAATAGAATGGGGGGTCAAGTCGTACCGCAATGAAAAGGGCTTTCTATTCTCTATACTTTCCGGTTTCGTTTTTAAAAATCGGTCGAGTTATTGAGAAAATATGAAGGATTGAAATTTGAAAAGTTTATTTAAACATTTATCAGAGTAAATGATAAGGGTAAATTCCTTCGACCAATTTGCCGTTTTTCTTATTATTTCTAGATGTTTACGCATTTTTTCACTTGCCACAAGGTTGAACGATCAGGTGCGGTAGTAGCTTTTCAGTGACTTATGCGTTGAAGTTCTTCTCAATATCGTTAAACTTTTTAATAATGATGGTGTACTCACTTGCAGAAACAGTGGAAATAATCGAACTTTATTTAAAAAATAATGAATGTGGCAATCGGGTTGCGCAGATTTCAACGAATGCCATCCTGACAAACACCTTTAAGGCAAAATTGTTCGCGAGTTAGTAGCAAAATTTCGCGAAACTGGTTCCGTTATGAATAAAAAGAGGCAGAGGGAAAATCCTGTAGTAAATGAAGCTATGGAGGTATTCGTATTGGGCCAAGTTGCCATGGATAGTACGCTGAGTACAAGAAAATTAGCCAATGCAAAATTAGCCGGCGTGAATCGTACCAGGTACCAGTGTCCAAAGGATATTAAAAAAATAGAAGTTCCACCCGTACAAAATTCAGTTGGTACAAGAACTCAACGAAGACGATTTTGATCGTCGCTTGCAATTTTGTGAAACTGTGAGTGAACGAGTGGCGAATGATAATAATTTCCTATTTAATGTGTGTTTTTCGGATGAGTGTACTTTCTTTTTGAACGGTGTAGTTAATCGGCATAACTGTCGGTATTGGGCTGAGGGGTTTTTCACGAGGTGCACACAAAAACCCTCAGAAATTGAACGTGTGGGCTGGTATTTTTGGAAATTCTATTTTTGTTTCTTTTGACGCTAACACCTTAATTGGAAATGGTTGATTAAGCTGAAAATCATGATGATGATTTTCAGGTGTAGCATCCCGCATATACAGGGTTGCCTATCGAAACCTTATGGCAAGTGAAAAAATGCGTAAGCATCTAGAAATAATAAGAAAAAACAGCAAATTGGTCGAAGGAATTTAGCCTTATCATTTACTCTGATAAATGTTTAAATAAACTTTTCAAATTTCAATCCTTCATATTTTCTCAATGACTCGACCGATTTTCAAAACCGAAGCGGGAAAGTATAGAGAATAAAAAGCCATTTTCATTGCGGTACCACTTTACCCCCTTCCCATTTGAAAAAAGTTAGGGGATGACACCCCCGCTTAGTGGGTTGAAGATTTTGCAACCATTTTTGTGGCAAAAGTTGTCCCCCTCACAAACAAAATTGACGTGTTTTTGGATTTTTTGAAAAAAAAATATCCTGGTGGCCACCCTGTATATTCTTCTACTATTTCCAGTGTTGCGTTATTTATTAGAATGTCTTTTTTGTCTACTAGACTGGGTATATCTGGATGTGCCTTCATATTAAAAATATTTTTAATTGGTAGATCTCGTTATGAAACAATCATGTACAAAAAATCTCCGATCTGAATATTGTAGTTCTCTAAAAACTTCTTATGAACGTTCAGTCTGGGGCACCCTGTATATCGAAGCTTTTTTACATCGAGTTTCCTGTTTAAATTTTGATGTACCATTTAAAAAAAATACCTTCATGGTAAACATATTCTATATTCTCATTGTAATTTATCAAAAAGCAAATGGAGAAAACAGATACATACGTACAGGCCGTACATACGAAAGGCTTATTTGTAGGTACGGAACAAACAAATTGTTGCCTTGGACTAGTCATGGATTTGTTTAAACAAATGAGCTTCAGCTGCATATGCTTTGAATGCAAAAAAATCGAATACATATTGACAAAGACGCATTAAGTATGTTAAACAAACTTTGAAAATGAAATTCTGAATGCACCATTAGATATTTTATTCCTGAACCTTAAATTGGAGTTGAGTTTTGATTTATTAAGCGATTGTTGCAAATTTTGCGTATTTCTATTTAAAATATGTGTTAATCATCATCACCATCATCATTTTCAGCTTATTCAACCATTTACAATTATGGTGTAGTGTAGCCTCCCTCACATGTTTAGATACTCTTTTTTTGTAGTTGGACCCATTGTTGTTTATTGTTATTGTTGACCTAGTGTTAATATTAGAATAATTATACTAAGGGCTGGAAAAGGTTAGTCTTGAGTCGAGATTTCCGTATGTAAAGGTGCGTATTCATTATCCGCACGAACGAACGAACGAATGTTCGCTAGTGGTATGGACTGGGACCGCACGACAGGACCGCACGAGAAGACCGGAGGCATTTGTTGGCGAACGCTTTTGATGTACCGACTCGAAACGGATGGTCGAGCGAACGAACGAACGAACGGCCGCATGCGTTCGGTCCCCGTCCAAATATACCGCACTTTCATTCGTTCGTTCGTTCGTTCGGATAATGAATACGCACCTTAAGAAGAGTACAATGCGTTTATAATGTACTGAACAAAGAGAGGACATTGAACACGTTGCCAAACGTATGAATTAAACCGAGAAAATGTGCACATCGCTAAGAGACGTGGAAGGGGATATAGCAGATTTGTCGCAGTTGACCGGTCGACCCATACCCAATCAATACCTCTGTCAGTACTTAAAGTTCTAGGGAAAGGTGGACATGCGTTCAGCTTCACGATTTAATTACGTCTCGTGATACTTAATTTGTTTATTTATTAACGAGTCGTTGTAATTTTTCCTATAGCTTGAGTTTTTTTAAATGTAAGCTAGAAACACTTGCATTTTTGGTAAAAATAAGTGGAATTGAGTTGGTGTTCGATAGTGGTCGCGCTATTCGAACTCTGAATTCAAAAACCGATATCTCGAAATCTATTAGAAATAATAGATTGTAGTTTTTTCAAGAACTTTGTTAATATTTCTGCTGTATTTTCTTTGTAGACAGTATGTGAAAAACTTTATCAATAAAAAAATTACACGATTGCTAAAAATTTCTATGCTCTAAAAGTAAATGGATGGATTATTTACAATTTTTGAATGGAAAAAACAACCTTATCGAATTTTTCTTATGTAAACATATTATAAAATATCCGATTTTAAAAATAAAAAAAAGTTTCAATATCTTAAGTGGTTCTTGAGTTATGGCCTGTTATGTGTTAAAAAGTTGAGTTTTTAAATTACCGCGATTACTGACGTTTTCTCGTTATAAAAAAAATGACACCTTAACGATATCCTTATAATTCCATTTCAGATGCTCAGAAATATGTCTAATGATTTTATCTAGTTATCTCTTGAAAAAAAGTCTTTTAAAAATAAGCGGTTTGCGATCGTGAATTTATTTTACTTGTTAGGGAAAGGCGTACCGGCAATGCTGCAACAGCACACCGTCGCATTTCTCTCACTCTGACTTAATATCCCTATCCCTATGCGATTTACTTCCACACATGTAAATGCCGACCCAAAAGTAACAGTTGCCAGCACGGTATTATACTAAATAGAATTAAACTAAGTATCCCGTGATTTGATTCTATCAGAAAATCAATTTTTGTAAACTGCGTTTCTGAACTATTGATCAATTATTAGAAAATTCAATTTACATTCATTTATACGGAGCGTTTAACAATGATTGAAATTCATATATATTCGAATATTTATTGGCTCTTATTAAATAGATTCATTTTGTATAAAATAATTATGATTTTCGCAACTTCTGATAAAATTACGATGGTTAAACAGCATTATACTGGAAACAGTATCCCCGTTGTGTTGGTTATGTTCGAATCTCAGTCACCGGACAGCCCAATACCGAGTTACCAATTTAAAGAATAAACCAGTGGTTTGCAATTGAAAACCGGTCCCACACGTTGTATCAACACCTTTCAACGTTGGACACATGAACATTTGCCACATCGTGTAGGAGACACACTTGTGAATTGCAATATTGTGGAAGCATATGCCAAATGGTGCGTCTAACGAACGTTGGAACCAACAGAACCAACGTTGGAAGCATCATGTAGGGCCGACATAAGGCACATGGAAGTGTGAAAATAAAAATAATGAACAGGAAGGAAACAACAATAATTTGAATATTCTTCTTCATGTTGAAGAGAAGAAAAACATTTACTCCCGTTTATTGAGAGAAACATAGAGAGTAGGAAAATACCACAGTATATTATTCTTCGGACACTTAATATTATTAGCTATTCCAAGAAAAAAATGGGTTGGCTTTAGAAGAAGTCGTCCCTGAAGACCAGAAGATCTGGTTTTAAATGAATAGCTGTCCTGCACCAATGGATAGAAGACAAAAAGTGAACACTCAACTGGACCAGAACCGTTCTGTTTTCCAAGCGGAAACCAACTAAAAGTGGAAATGAAGAACTCTGAAGACTCTATCCGTAATGGGAGTCATCCAACGGTTTAAGACACTCGAAAAAGTTCTTCAGAACTTACGACCGAGAAAAATCAAATATTTTCCTTGATTTAAGTAAAAACAATCTTCGGATTGTCACGGAGTTTCTAACAGGACACTGTCTCAGTAGACTGAAGCTGAGAAACAGCGAGACGAATGCAGATTCTGTGGGGAAAATTGGGAAACGCCAGAACAGCTTATCACTGAGTGCGCCGAGACGATGACCGCTCGTGCCATGAACTTTGGTACGGCCGATGTCAAGGATGGAGAGCTGGCCTCTGTGAAGCCGTCTCAGATACTGGCTTTTGTTAAAGCCTTGAGACTGTGTGATGAGTTATAAGTTATAACTCAAGAAAAGGGAACACACAATAGATCTTGTAAGGTCGCGGTGATTAACCCCCCTCCTGAACATTCTACATCCAGCTAAAATTAAAAACATAAGCACAAATTATAAAGAAAGAATTGCATTCTCTAACCGCATATGTGCACTACATTTTAATCTAGAACTGTTGTAATCTACCAGCATTAACTACCATTTTCTCTTATTGTCTCGAGATATAATCGGTCTAATAACGAGAAAAACACGCGCAGGTACAACTGTACATTACAGGTTGTCCATTACATCGATACGCAGAGAGAATTAAATTGTCCATCAAGCCGATCCGTGGTTTGATTGTTGTTCTTTCCATCCGAACGAGGTAACGGGTCGTCGAGTGGAGAGAGGTATTATTCGAAACGTCGAGGAGTGGCTGGCCGGTACGCTGACTTAACAGTAATGCCGGTACTAATCTAAATTGGTCGTGCCGTCAGTGGCGGTTCGGTGGTACGGCCTTAGCCGAGGAATTTGTTATTTAAATCGGCGTTCTAGAAATGGGTTTTGATTATATCCTAGGATAATCAGTAAAATGTAGGGTCGGAATATAAATTGGATGATGTTAGTGAGGGGTTTTCAATTTTGCTTATGCTAATACCAGCTTTGCAATGAAAATGTATACTGAATGGTCTTGCAGAAAAAGCAAGACGAAGACCAATACTAAGATCACACCTACAAGTTGTTCTTCTTTTCTGGCGCTTTTTATGTTCTTTATTTGTTCACATATATGTAAAATGTAGAGTGACAATTTTGATTATGCAAAAGAAAGACTGGTTGCCTAACGATTAACATTAATTTAAAAATAAATCCCCAACATGAATAATGAACAAAACATTTAAACTGAACAAATCACAAACAAATTGTTGGTTAGTAGCAGTTAGTAGTAGTCAAGAGATATAAGTAGATGTAGTAGTATTTTGGTTTAATAGCCACAACTGCCAGGCTGTCCTGCCGAGTGATAGAATTGATTAGTAGCAGTTAGTAGTAGTCAAGAGATATAAGTAGATGTAGTAGTATTTTGGTTTAATGACCACAACTGCCAGGCTATCCGGCCGAGTGATAGAATTATCGTTTTGTAATAGAAATTAAAAAAAACATTATAAAATTATAAAGCTAGACTAGCATACGGTTTTATATTAACTATAATTTTTTTGAAGTTTATAAAAAGCATTTATTCACTAAAATAGTCACACAGAGTCTTTTCAGCGATTTTTAAAGGAAAAGTATACGTCTGTTACAAAATGCCTGAGAGCACAGCGAGAAGGGATGGAATCATAAAACATCGTAAACCATAGGCGCTACAACTTTTCCAAATTCCATCAGCTGCCTTTTTTAAAAAAATAATTATTGTTTTGCCCTTGAATGAGCCCAAATACATTGCAGAAAGAAAATTATTTGGTTTTGATTACGTGGACTGATCATTCTGTAGTTATTCTGTGGTATCCGCATCATGTCTGTGTATTGCCATTATCATATTATTTTACGTTGTGTAACAAAATATATTTTAACAAAACTTCTGTATTAAATCTTAAAACCCTACTACTCCACACTGGTACAAGTCAGGATCTTCTCAGGTAACCCTTCTAACCATGAATATCTTTATTGCCCTATTATTATACATATTGTTGTATGTAATTCAAACAGTGAGACCCTTGATTTTTGTATTATACAGGGTGCTACAAATTCGAGGTACGAGCATTGGTATCTCGGTAACCGTAAGAGATATGAACATGGTTAAATTGGGGCAAAGTTGCGTATTGAGATGTTCACCAGGATGAAATCAAAAAAGTTTTAAAAATTTCAAGGATTGCTGAGTTTTTTGGAAAAAAACGGATTTTTTTGAAAATCAATTTTATATTTTCCTGTCGTTAGTTTTTAGGAAATCAAAAAACTAATTGCACATTCTCATAGCCACTTTATTAGGGCTATCTGATAGTATTTTTAGATTTTTAAATTAACTGATAATTTGTAAGATACAGAGGCCAACTTAATTTTTTTAAATACGGACCTGCATTTTTTATTTTAGATTTTGAAAGAACTCGGTCTCCTGAGTACAATGGTATGCCACACTTTATACTTTTTTTTGTTTTGGGTATGAGTACAATGATGTGCCACACTTTATACTTTTTTTTGTTTTGGCATGAAATTATTGTAAATAATTTCAAGTCCGACTCTGGTTTCTTAAATTATTTAATCTGATTATGTTCATCGCAACAATATTGATCAGCGCTAATTAACATTGAATAAGGAAAATCGAGCCAATTGGAAAACTCAAATTAATAATATCCAGGTCGGAAAGTTAAAGATACTATTTTTAACTTTTTTATTGTGAATTTGAAATCTCAGTGTACGATCTAATAATATGCATAATATTAATCGTTGTTATTATAAATAAATCAACTTCTACACACTAGTTTCTAATGTTCTGCATGTTCGAAAGGGTTACTACCCTCCCTATTGAACAAATTTATTTTTTGTTCAATTTTATTTATAGCGCTTTGAACTTTCTTCTTATACTTCCGAATGCATTTTGTAGTCCTTATTGTAAATGTTGAGATGAATTGATTTCACTTTTAGAAATGACGTCAAGTAATGTAGCTACATGGCGATATTACGGTTACCGAGATACCCTCGGAGATACCAATGCTCGTACCTCGAATTTGTAGCACCCTGTAGAGGTAATTAATTTTGTTACATAGAATTCTAATCCTATCTTCGTATAATCAATATTTTCTGAAAATCCCTCGAAAAATCCCCAAAAATTGTTTTCATTAGTGTTCTTCTTCTATCTTTCCTTCTTCCTCGCTAATAAAGAAATGTGTAATGTCCCGCCACTGAGTCTCTTTAGTCTAAAGATTAAATTTCCCATTAACCCATGTAAAATGTGTGTTGTGCACATTTATCAGCAGTTATAGATTAATGAAATCGGTTTTTTATCCATTTTCTGTCGAGACTATCTTTTGTCTTTCCTGGCACGTCAAATAAATAGTTATTTGGTATTAAAATGAGCCATTAAAATAAATCTCTACGCCAGCTTTAATTCTTTGGAATATATAAATATTATAGTATTAGAAGTAATTAGTTTTTGATAAGAAAACTTTCACTAAATATATACACATTAATAATTTTAGCTGCCATCCAAGAGTTCCGATTTGTTTTGTTGTATTATTTTTTTTTTCAAAGTGTTTACAAATACTGTATGGATAGTGACAAAATGATAATATAAATATATTTTTATCAGCTCAGAATACAAATACCACCTTGACATAAAGAACCAAATTTGTCCTTGAACCTCACTAGTAATTGAACCTCATAATATTTAATATGAACATTAAAAAAATATGAAATATATTAATAATAATTTAATTTATTAAAATATAAGGTAGTCCGAATTGTATTCGGAAAACTTCGGCAACATATTGTGCAGATAAAAGTAAGTATAAAAGTTCGTATAAATGTATACTCTGTTTTTTTTCTCAGGTAAGATTTCGACAGACGATGACAGAAGAAAAGCATGAACTCGCCTTTAGATTTTTGTCATTTTTGACGCTTGTCAAAGTCTTGCCAAATTATAGGTTATAATTTTGTGTCAACTTTTGTTAAATACCCTGCGTTTTGGAAGACGATGCATTTTGATTCGTATTATTACGTGTGTTTTGTGTCTTTTCAAGTCAAGTGGAGGAAAAATCGAGTGAAAATTAACTGTAGACCCAGAGCACAGTTTATAGAAAGTCTTATACACCAATGAAGTTGCCATCGATAAAGTTTGTATACCATTTCGTCGTAGGTAAGTGCATCTCGTATATGGTAGAAGGATCAAACTAAACACATACTAAAAACTGGAGTAGCTGTAAAATATCGACATCACACGATAGGTAAATAATGGATTTTAGTACTGCAGAAAAATAATGTCAAAAGGTACTGGTTTAAAAAAATTAAGATTAAAGTTAATTAATCAACCTTTAAGGTATAAAATTTGGTAGGTGTTATTATTAATAAAATAGTTTGTTGTATTTACCCATGTGGTTTTATTTATACCTGTGGAATATTACAAATTTGTATTTGTACATAAGTTATATTGATAAATATAATCATAAATGCGGGTAGTTTCATAAAGCTTGAAAGTAAATAATAGTTCTTTTTTATATTTTTTTGGTATGTAGTGTCTTGTTCTTGTTTGTTTTGTATTAACACATACCGTTTTTATTGAATAAAATAACTCGATTACATTTTTTCAGTTTTATACAGTTTTTTTCACAATATTTTGAAGTAATCACTTGTCATCTTGTCAATCAAATTTTAAATATATCGCTATGCGTTCCAGTTGTACCAACTTATTTCTTTGTAAAATAAAATAAACTACTTTGAAATTAAAATGACAGACACATCTATTACTGTCAAGGATCTTCTCGTTGGACAGACTATATGTCCTAAAATGCTTTGTTTCGGAGATACAGGGTGTAGAAATTTCAATTTTATTTTCAATTTTTTCCAAATAATTTCTGAGTTAACGCCGATATTTGGATGAAAATTGCTGTCTAGATGTTTTTCCTTCTTTTTCTTCGTACGTTACGACCAAGTCCTGTGTTTTCTTCAAGGGTTCCTTAAGAACAGTTGGGATGACGAAGACCAGCTCTCATACCATCTTATAGGTGGTCGTCCAGACGATCGAGGTGTGTTAGGTCGTTTCTCCTTATTAATTGGTGTCTGGATGTCAATGTGACTTCTACTTGTAGGGGGTGCCACTTATTTTTTTAACAGTTTCGACGAGTAATAACTTCTCGTCTGTAAAATCTTGTAAACATTACATTATCATCTTGTAAAATATTATACAAAATTAATGAGAATGATGAAATGAAATATCTTCCAGGACTGATGTTATCCTTAATGATGAAATTTTAGCTCACGTTTCGACTGTATACCGGGTGCGTCTCAAAAGTGGCTCACCTCTGTAACTTCTTCATTTTTTCAAATAAAAAAACGAGATTAGGTATGTTAGTATATGACATAAATTAGGATTGATTGATATATTCAATTGTTTTTGGTCACTTCTTGTTTTACCAAAAATGACTTCAACTTTTGATTTTTAAATGGCACCCTCGGTATATTTCTACTTTATAGAGAATGACACTCTGAACAAAATAACATATCATATGTCAACTTTTTACATTTTCGCATATGGTTTATTTGAAATTGTAACTTGCGGATCATAACACCAATTTGACTCGAAATATCAAGTGTGGTACCAAATTATTCATAAAAAATACTTTTTCCAAATATCCTAATGAGCCACCATTGTTCCATTTGACAAAATTGAGATATGATTAAAAATACGATTTGGGTATCTTTCAACCGGCCAGGACAAGTCACGAAAAACATTAGTTAGTTGATCAAAACTATTTTTCGAAGGCTTCTTCATTAAAAATTAGTGTTTTTAAAACAGACATCACACTCTAGATTGAAATTTAAAATACGATTTTATTTTAAGCGAAAATGTCAAAAGTTAACATATGATATGCCATTCTATTCAGAGTGTCATTTTCTATCGAATAAAGTAGAAATATACCGAGGGTGCCATTTAAAAATCAAAAGTTCATTTCTGGTAAAACAAGAAGTGACCAAAAACAATTGAATATGTCAATCAATCCTGATTTATGTCGTATACTAACATACCAAATCTCGTTTTTTTACCTGAAAAAATAAAAAAGTTCTAGTAGGTTAGGTTTGACTGACTGCCCACTTTATCTTTATAGATTATCAAATAAAACAATTTTTTTCATAGTTTCACATCAGTTTTCCTCATACTTTTTCTTCGTTATAACCCAACTAATTTTCATTAATATAAAAGCTAGGTACAGCGAGATATTTTTGCGCCTTTCATCGGGCCGTTGGACTTGAATTTTCCTAAAAGCCTGGTGGAAATTTATCTTTCCTCTGGGCCGGGAAAGTGAAAATAGACGCGTCGGCATTTTCCGACTTCGGCGGCAGCTGCGAGGGGCGGTCTTCGCCCACTCTCGTGTGTTTGTTTATCTCAACTTTTCCTTCTCTTTCGCCCTGTGCCTTTCGCTACGACGATTTCTGTCTGTCTCTTTTCATGATAATTTGTTGCTTGTCGCCCGAAGGGAATCGAACCCAGAGCAACTGGTTAACCGAGCGCGCGGCGTTATTTATCGGTCCCATATTTATGAGCGGTTGCCTTTTTTTCGTAGGGATGAGAAGACGTATCGATATATCGAATTATACATACTAACCCCATGGTACAAAGAATACAAGGTATGATCGATAGCGACTCCAATTTCGTTCAGTTCGCGCATATCACCTGTGACGTCACCAGGAAAATAATGAATAAATAAAAAATAAAGAAAGTTGACAGGAGATCTGCATTTTTTGGGGTTATGGTTAAGAATTGTTTATTTTAAGACTTTTTAGTTCGTTTAATTTAATAATTACTAAAACCAGCAGTTCCAAAAATATATTTAAAAATAATAATTATCTATTAACATGGATTTGGACGATAGGTAAGAATACTGAATTTATTTCTATATTCGGTATAAAATTGTTTATTAGGTTTTTAGTTTGCGATGTTTATGGTAAATAATTTTCATTTTCATTGCCTCTGAATTCACATGAGGACAGAGTTGAGGATATCTATGGAAAAGTAACCACAAGAGGAATTGTTACATCATTTAAAAAATATTGGGAAGTTTATTGTTTCCCATCGAAAAGTAGAAAATGCCAATGCAGATGAACGTATTGTAATTGTGATAGAAGTAATTCTAAGGGTGAAGTTTATTATAATTAGTGGAAGTAATACCAAGGGTGAAGTTTATTATAATTAGTGACCTCTGCTTCTTTTTATATGTAGAAGTTTCTGGTTTTGAGAATAAATCGGTTGAACGACACCCAAAATTTAAAGGAAGTATTTGCATACCCAGAATATGCCCATCAAGGATTATATAGCTCAAATTTCCTTTAATGGTAGGCAATTATTCAATGCAAATTAACTTTTTAAGTGACTAAAATATTAAATAGTTTACAATATGGTATATCACTAAAAATATATTACTTTTAGGTACAATTAGGGCCCGATACATTTCAAAAAGTAGAATATTATTTTATATTAAATGAGGTATTGTACTAACAATCAATTTATATTATAACGGAGATTAAAAATAACGGAATAAATAGTTCTTTTTTATACTACAAAAATAAACTATAGAATACAACAGTATTTAAAAAAATAAATAAAAAGTTATGTCCCGGCCGAGATTCGAACTCGGGTCTCTCGCTTCCTAGCCCGACTCCTTACGCACTGCTCCACAGTAACTTGCTTAGCGATAATTCAATGACGGTATATAAACAAAAAAACAGGTTTATAACAATATCTTGACGATTTGAACTGGCGCGCGGAGCGTGCTGACCAATAGCGCCTGTTATCACCTGTGACGTAGCGACCAACCTGCGCAATATCATACCTTGTATTCTTTGTACCATGTACTAACCCCTGCAATGGGATTCTGTAAGCTCCGTAGCAAAAAAATTCTTATCTATCTATTTTTATACGGTTGATGAATCACACGAAAGAAAATATGTTTACAGAATCGTCCTGCTGGTCACTTCATCTGCGTGGTTTGTATTTTAATGCGTGCGACAGAGATAAATATAAATGACCGGTTGACAGACAGAGAAATGTGTGTTGAAAAAAATAAACTATTTTAAAAACTTTAATGTATACTACTTAAATGAAGATAATATATCTATATTTGATATCAATTAAACTTTTAGTTACGTAGTCGAGGGCGCGATTTTTAAATTCATTGTTGCCAACCATGGACATACTCGGCGCCGCGGCGCCGCGACTTGCTGACTAACTGGAATTTAAATTTCGCGCTTGGGATTCAGGTGGTAGCTCTACTGTAAAAAATGTCAAGTTGTCTCATTTATTCATTTGTTTATTTATGACATTGTCATTTGTTGTTACACTTTAGTTTTGTATTGCGCATTTTTGTTTTAAATAAATAGTGTTGTGATACTTTAAGCTTAAAAATGTCTACTAGCAGACCTTGCAGTCGAACATTGTTCTTTTTAAAACCTCTTTTAGTGCGAGGTGTACAGTTCGTCTGCTGGAATTTTTTGTCGAATTTTTATTGATGGGACCCGTCGTCTAATTTTTTACGAAAAACATCGAGAGAATATCGTTTCCCCTCTCACGGATACCCCGCAGCCACAGAACGGACAGACGTACTGTACAAGATAGCTAATAGCAGTAAAAACTCATCGCAACTTTATTATAATATTTTAAACGGAAAAGCGGTAGTAATGGCCCTTTATGTCTCTTAAGTGCTGTTAAGAAGGTGAGTTTTGTTGATGTAAATATTATCTGTTTATATACTTAAAATTAATTTTTTTTCTAAAATATTTTGATTAAAAGAAAATATGTAAAAGAGGGCCACGCTGTGCCAGTCAAACTTAATCACGTGACTAAAAGTTTATTTGGTATGAACTCTAAGTCAAATATAATTTATTACAGTTGTGCTAAAATGAGTAACTAATGGTGAAAAATAGTTCAAAAAAGTTCCAACTAATAGATGCAACATTTATTGTAAACGCCTACTTGTGCGATTTACATAACAATTACTGTTTTGTAGTTATACACGTTTTCTGTTACATACTTACATTAATTTAAAATATAACATTTTCTCAAAAACAAATTGGACATAAATGTACCTAAATATGGAAAAGGCACCCAAATATAGGCCACTATAAAACAAACATTTCAAACTAATTAAAACGTATATCAGATTTTTTTATTAAACACATTCAGACAAGAAAACACCCCTAAAACAATGAAAACAAACATCTAATCAATGCATTGTCATAATATACAATATTATTTGCAATCACGTATCTAGAAATAAATACCTAGAGACACGCTTGCTTTCTGAGTACAAATCATCAGCAGATGATTAAAACTAAACTAATATCTACAAATTGAGCTTTACAAAATTAGCCAAGCGAGTCAAACCCAATCAAGCTTAACAATTAATTACCGAGGCTAGAGCAATAAGAACAGAAAACTGAAAGGAATTGGTCCGTTATCTCTGTTCATATTATCTTTACATTTATTTATCATGACTCTCTCATAGGTAACTATACGTAATGTATATATGTAATAACTATACAACGATCTTTATCAAAAATATGTTGAGCAACACACTTTTATTTTGCTGTTTTAACGCCAAAGGTTCCAACCAAAGACATCTAAATAAAGGGAGATAAAACAATTTACATTTTATCGCGATCACGAACCGTGTTCCGCCAGAATCGATGATGACAGATTTACGCGGTATGTGATAGAATACGAGTTCCAAATGTTATTATTGTTATTAATGTTTTTTGGGTACCTATAGAACCGTCAAACTAAATATTTGTATAGGTATATAACTTTAATTAATATATTATAGATTGTGCCAGGATTATACCTTTCAACTTATTTTTAGTTTTCTAATTAAATTATATTAGGGAAATTACAATGACAACTAGCGGCGTCGCTGTGGATTCATCTTTACTACGAAATTGTCGAAATCTGTAGGAATTATGCTGACATTTGACGGTTTCATTTGTTTTCATTCAACTTATATTTGACAGCGCGCGGTCGTGAGTTTTCTACGGTAGTTGAAAGTTTTTGTAGCTTTTGAACAACTTTCTAATAACTATTAGTGTTTATGGCAAAGAAAACTATTTAAAGTAGTTTTTAACTATCTACAATGGTTCGCTAGTGCATAGTTTGTAAAAAGGTGGACTATTCTAACCCGGAATTGATATTTCGACGGTAAGTGTCATTACTTTTTTTTACCTTCAGCCATGGTTACAGTCACGTATCTAGATACTTTTAGTTATAAGTAGATTATTACAAAAATACGTATATTTTCTTATTTTCTGGCGCTTTCAATTGTGAAATTAGAGTTACGCTGAGTTAGACCTCAGGCAAAAAAGTTATAATGGAAAATTGGCTTGAGGCAATCCAAATCAATTTTTGATAAAATTCATCAGTTTTTGATAAAAAAACATCACGCCACCGTCACGCCACTGATAGAGCCAAATGACAGAAAGATAGACGAAACTCAACCGTGTTGTCATATTTATGTACCCGTCTCTTTTTAACTCTCATAAAAGTTTCAAACCATGTATGATTCTAAAAAATTGAGTTTTATGAATGGAGTATTCTACCTACCCATTTAGATGTCTGGTTCCAACCCTCAACTGTAATATAATTTTCTGTATTAATCGATCCATTAACAATACATCGATACAACTCTCGATTCATTTTTTTCCGACCCGTCCCTACTTTCCACTACTTGGAGAGATCTAGTCGAAGGGAAAGTCGTGAGGCGTGTTTGTCGCCATGTGCAAGATATTCGGAATTGATAAACAAGTCTAGATTTTCCGTCTGGCGCTGCAACCGACGACCGTTCGACTTCCAGACCTGGCACCTAGTAGTGACGGATTTATATCTACCGATACCGATCGACATCTTTTTTAAACCTTATCGTTAAAATAGGGCCTCTAAAAACGTCGCACTTACGATTTTAACACTTTAAGGGCCGTGGCAGGAGGTGCCTGAATTTATGGCGGTCGTTAGGGTGTTCCTTTTTTTCAAATCTTTTCAACGAGAATAGTGTTACGTTTTTTTTTCTCTAGAATAGAGTATCAGGATCGTTTAGAAAGGTATAAAAAAATAATAAAAATAGTTATTTTTTTATACAAGACGATAATGCAATTTTATCGTCGTGTATAAATAGTTATTTTTATACAAGACCATAAAATGGTATTTCATCGTCGACCGAAAAGATTTAACACAGAAGCTTTCTAGAATTAATTTCGGGAGACGATAATGCAATTTTATCGTCGTGTAAAAATAGTTATTTTTATACAAGACCATAAAATGGTATTTCATCGTCGACCGAAAAGATTTAACACAGAAGCTTTCTAGAATTAATTTCGGGAGACGATAATGCAATTTTATCGTCGTGTATAAATAGTTATTTTTTATACAAGACGATAAAATGGTATTTCATCGTCGACCTCGCGATTTCATCGCTCGTGAATTAATTTCAGGTGATGATAATGCAAATTTATCGTCGTGTATAATACAATATTTTTTCCATAGCGAGTTACGTTTTAAAAAATATTCAGAAATTATTATTTCAAGGAATTTATTACGAGGAGAAAAAATATTGGCGTTGGTTTCTATGTAATTTGACAAATAAATAAAGCTGTCTCTTTAGTTGTCAGTTTTGAGTCAATATTTTTTAATTCTCTTTCGTGTCTATTGCTGATTGAATTGGAGCCAGAAATGGCTCAAAACGAAATAAGTATACTCTGTTTTTTTTCTCAGGTAAGATTTCGACAGACGATGACAGAAGAAAAGCAGATGACGTCCCATACCAATCTATGTATTTTACTAAAAAAAGTTTCTAATAATTTTTAAGTTAACTATGGATGGGTTTAAATATAAATTCGTCATGCGTCGTCACTTGTTGTTTTTAACCAGTTTTATTGGTTTGTTTCAAAAATGACAGATCGTATTTCAATTTTATTGATTTGACGGAACGATGAACGACAAACGGACGCCGATGCGTATGAACTCGCCTTTAGATTTTTGACGTTTGTCAAAGTCTTGCCAAATTATAACTTTTGTCAAATACCCTGCGTTTTGGAAGATGATGCATTTTGATTCGTGTTATTACGAGTGTTTTGTGTCTTTTGAAGTCAAGTGGAGGAAAAATCGAGTGAAAATTAACTGTAGAACCCAGAGCACAGGTTATGGTTAATATATAGTCGCTGCCCAGGCAGAAAGTCTTATACAGATACACCAATACAGTTACTATCAATAAAGTTCGTAGAAATGTGCGACGAATGGGGCATTCCATTTTATATTTATAACCAGATATATGTTTTGACAAGACTTTGACAGTTAAAACAACAAATTACAAGAGATTATATATTGATTATTATATGACTTGAAAGACCACGGCACTGGAATTAAGTTTTATGTGACCTTGAACAGATTAGTTCACATGGTAGCGGCCGATGAATCACTCCCAAACATTCGTGGTGTTTACTATATACCATCTCGTCGTAGATAAGTGCATCTCGAATATGGTAGAAGGACCATACTAAACATATACTAAAAACTGGAGTAGCTGTAAAATATCGACATCACACGATAGGTAAATAATGGATTTTAGTACTGCAGAAAAATAATGTCAAAAGGTACTGGTTTAAAAAAATTAAGATTAAAGTTAATTAATCAACCTGTGAGGTATAAAATTTGGTAAGTGTTATTATTAATAAAATAGTTTGTTTTATTTATGTTGTTTTATTTATTCCTGCGGAATATTACAAATTTGTATTTGTACATAAGTTATATTGATAAAATATAATCATAAATGCGGAAAGTTTCATAAAGCTTGAAAGTAAGAAATAGTTCTTTTTTATATTTTTTGGTATGTGGTGTCTTGTTTTTGTTTGTTTTGTATTAACACATACCGTTTTTTATTAAATAAAATAACTCGATTACATTTTTTCAGTTTTATGCAGTTTTATTCACAATATTTTGAAGTTACTGGTCAGTCAAATTTTAAATACATATATTAATTTCCTGCTATGCGTTCCAGTTGTACCAACTTATTTCTTTGTAAAATAAAATAAACTACTTTGAAATTAAAATGACAGACACATCTATCACTGTCAAGGATCTTCTCGTTGAACAGACTATAAATTTTCAACAGATATTCAGGCTGAGGCGACAAACGCCATATCCGAACTACTTCCATTTAAATCCCGAATAACTTATCGCAACCAAAAATTTTCAAAAATGGAAGCAATTAAAAAACGTGCGAGAAGAAATAAAGTTTTTAACCTATCCTCGCTGTTAAAGTATCATTTAATCTACTCTTGCGATTAAAGTACTATTTTATCTACTATTTTTGATAGATATAAGGCAATTTTAACAGTTGCTATGGAAAAGGTACTTAAAATGGGGTCATTCCTGCTGAATTTTTAGACCATTTGAAGACTACACGAAAAACCAGATATGTCATATTTTCATAGAAATTAAGATAGCGATAAAACTTTATAGGCAAATGTTTGGTTTGGTTTGGTTGGTTATTTGAGTCACCATCCAAAGAAAGTAATATACGCTTAGTCCCAGAGATATTACAGCTTAATTATTTTACCATACAAGGGAAAAACGAGAGTAGTCCACGCGTAACTGCATTTTTCTTAGCCCCAGTTAAAATGGACAAAGCTGGTTTTTCCTGTGTATAATCTTCATTTGAAATAACGTAAATAAATGTTTATACCTAATATGTATGTGATGATTAAATTGGTGCTAAGCAAATAAAAATCTGTATAAATATAATAATTAATTAATTAATTAATTTTTCGAAAAAAAACATATTATACCTTATATTGCTAAAAAGCTTAAATAATAGCGCTTTTTATAAAGTGTTGATATGGTTTCCATTTAAAAAAACATATGTTTTTGTTATATGTCAAAAATGACTGGCTTTAGAAAAAATCGGAGAGCACAAACTCATTAGGGATGTGATTATCTACAACTTTTATCCCAAAACTTTTTGTCTAAAATAGATTATAATGGAATTAGGGACAATTTTTAAAACAGCCAAAATTTGTTTTTTTTTCGAAATATTTAGTAAGTCATGAACTTCTTCAAAAATCTGAAAGGCGCATATTTACGACCCCACAAAACTGCGATTCTTTCCCCATTCTTTAACCGACTCTCTATCTTCAGTAGTTTCCGAGATACCCATAGAAAACATCGTAGGAAACTCAGCCTATATATTTACATCGACAAAATCCAGGCGATACCGATGTCTATGAAACGCTCATATTTTCATGAATCCCATTCATGGGCGTGTCAACATCTTCCAGATGAAAGTCGAATGACAGGCGGAGAAGAAAGAAGGTAAAAATACCCCGTGGCTGTTAAAAATAAATCTTTGTTTAATGTCAACGTGTAGACCTAATATTTACGCTTTCTAGAAACGGTGTGTTTGGTAATTCTAGATCCTGGAGGGTTGCGGATAGGGATACGATGAAAGAAAGCTTTCAAAAAAGGGGTACATAATATACAAAAGTAAACATTTTCTTGATATATTTACATATTTCGTGAAATTTAAAATACTATATACAGGATGCTTCTTGAAAAAAGACATATGTAGGTTTGCTTGTTGTACTTTTAAAAAATATAGTTCTACAGGATATCCCCAAAAAAGTTACATATCAAAGTTGTGTTTTTTATAATGGAACACCCTATATATTAATTGATTTTCGGATTCTGACAGAAAAAATAAAGGTGAGTTTTATAAGAGAAGTATATGACTAAAATGTAATGTTTTTGACATATTTAACATCAAAATAAAAACACTAAATCACCACAATACACCAAAACACTTTTACTTTTACACTGGACGCGCGTTTCGCTAACCATGTTAGCATCATCAGCAGATGATTATAAACTAAAGTACAATCTCTAAGTTGAGCGTTTATATACTCGCCCAGTGGGCACCGAGTGGGCGTGGCAAAATCTAGCCAACCGAATCAGAACCCACTGAGCGTAACAGTTAGATTTCCGCCACTAGAGTAGTAGGAACAAAGAACTTGAAGGAATTGGACCGTTGTCTCTGTTCATACTATCTTTACATTTATTAATTCTGATAGAAGAACTGTGACTGAATATATTGAGCTTACATCGTTATGTATGAAACAAAATTGTTTTCAATTTAATAACAACTTTTTTGAACAGCGGGAAGGTACAGCAATGGGTAATCCATTGTCTCCATTTTTGGCTAATTTATTCATGAGCAGGTTTGAAGTGGAGGCTAAGAATCAGTTTGAGTATTTTCCAAGAGTACGGTTTAGGTATGTGGATGATATTTTTGCTGTTTTTGACACACATTCAGACACCATAGATAATTTTATTTCTAAGTTAAATAATCGTTTTCCTTCCATTAAATTTACGCATGAAATTGAGAACAACGACAGATTACCATTTCTAGATGTATTAGTTATTAGAAATGCTAATAATTGCCTGGAATTTGATATCTATAGGAAAAATACGACCACACGCAGATATATTCCTAATGAATCACATCATAGTGTTGAACATAAAATGGCTAGTTTAAATTTCTTAGTTCATAGATTACCCACTTTCCAACGAAAGATATGAAAATATGAAACAGAAAGAGATTACATTAGGAATGTAGCTGAGTGTAATGGATATTCTCCTTCACTAGTTGATAAATTAATTAGAAAACGTAGGTATAGGTTAATGATTTCTGAAAATTCGACGTTTCAAGTGGAGAAAGATACGTCTAAATATTTTTCGATACCGTTTGATAGAGAGTTATCCCGTGGTCTAAAAGGGATTTTTAAGAATGTCAATTATAAACTTGTGTATAGTGCTAATAATAAATTACAACAATTATTAGGTAATCCAAAGGATAAAATACCTCATAAAACAATAAAATTTCTCAGAAATTTGCCGAAAATGCAAACTTATCCTACATAGAATATGAATCATACTTAAATGCTCCTGATTTTATCTAATCTGGGTTTTTTTGTGTGGATATGTTAAAGACAGTGTTTACAAAACTCGACCAACAACTATTGTCGAGAATATGAGAGAAATAAATGATTGTAGCTGCTTTGCCTAGAACTCAACATTATGCCTTTTAAAATGTAAAATGAAAAGGCAATCATTTTATGCAGTTAACAAGAAAGGAAGCATTTGAGCATTTGATTTCATCTAACTAATTTTTGTCACATACTTATAGATTTATATCTAGTTTTAATTCTGTAATAATTAAAATATGTTTTAAACGTGTATCTTTCCGTGTATCACCCTGTTATATCATCCTTTAATTTTTGTTAAATTAACAAAAGGTGTATCACAGCCACCTAGATTATTTCAAATAATAAAGATCTACTGACGCAAAATCATAAAAATCAATATATCTAGGAAAATCTTTGTTTTATCTATATAATCAATATGAGAAACTTCACCAGTGAAATAAAAAAAGTAGGTTTCCATTTGAAAAAAATGATTTATGATAATTTTTTAATATGATTTATTTTTATTATAATATGTACTTATATGACATTCGAAGAATTTAATTTTTGAAACAGATAGCCACATGTATGCTCTATATTTTACAGTGGCTGTAGTAGTGTATATTTTATAGTGGCTGTAGCTCAAAAACGGTTAATGCTAGGTATAGACTCTTTAACATCATTATTCATAGAATTTTACAGAGCATTTTAAGTAGGTATCTAATAAAAAATGGCGGCACACATTTAAAATAAGAAAATTGCTGTCAACTTCCGGTATTTCCGGAAGTGCCGCCATATTGAAAACATTTTTAATCAATAGATATCCTTGTAAAACAATATTGTGCAAGAAATCTTCGATCTAGATATTGTAGTTCTCTAGAAACTTCTATTGCACACTCATCCTGGGACACCTTGTATACGAGTACATAAATATATAAAACATAATGTATTTCATACAGTGCCTGATTATAATGCCTGGGAATTCTATACAATGCCGGATTTCAAACTTTTCCGGACACGTATATATTAAAGTAATCTTCTGTTTAAATTTGCAATTTAGAATCAATACCCCTTTTTATTTATTTTATTTTCATTTTCTCAAATGCCATAATAAAATCGTTATCAATGTTACAATATTGGTGTGTATGAAGGTTAAATGCTCGTTTGCTTATATTAAAACACACATAGATAAAAGTTTACTAGTTCCTCTAAAATATGCCATAGGATACACATATTTATTTATACAGTTATAGTTTGCACAAATGACATCACTATTTTCTTAAGTTTTTATATGGTATTTATATTTTACTTGGCAAAAATTTATGGTGAAATAAATGATGAATTATTATTGTAAACTTAATAAGACTAGAATAGAAAACAAATTTCTTGCAGTATAGGTATATAATAAAATTATATAAGGATTCTTGCCACTTAACTGCTAATATAGAAATTTAATTCTACGCTGTGTTTGTCATAATGTCGATCAACCTGCTCTCACTACCGGTTTCGGAGCCCTACTCCATCATCAGGTGAGCTTGGACAGATCCACAAAATGACAGCCACAGCGCAGAAATAGTTAATTCCGACTTGTCGGAAAGTGTCGGTTGTCGGTTAGATATTAAGTCCCGAACGGGAGATAGCGGCCTGCGTGCAATGGTAGTACTTTCGTACCACCGAGGCGCACTATCAATAGTAAAAGGATGGTAAAAGCGGTAAAAGATGGCCAAACCTAACCAAAAAGCCTTTTAGCATCCTTTTACTATCGATAGTGCGCCTCGGTGGTACGAAAGTACTACTATTGCACGCAGGCCGCTATCTCCCGTTCGGGACCTAATATCTAACCGACACTTTCCGACAAGTCGGAATTAACTATCTCTGCGCTGTGGTTGTCATTTTGTGGATCTGCCTAAGCTCACCTGATGATGGAGTAGGGCTCCGAAACCGGTCGTGAGAGCAGGTTGATCCACATTATGACAAACACAGCGTAGAATTAAATTTCTCTATTAGCAGTTAAGTGGCAAGAATCCTTATATAATTTTATTACTTAATAAGACTGTTTACAAGTTTATCTAAAAATAATAGAGTGATACTATAGGAAATATTTTGTTCAGTTTGAATGATGGGTATTACGATTCTTTTTAGTGAATCGAATCCTACGATTCGTTCATTTGAACGAACCACATGCACAATTTACGTTTCATAAAAACAAGATCGTAACTGGCACTACCGGCGATAATTGGGTAGGACAATTACTTAAGGGATCAGAAAAAGAAATATACAGTTCTTTCATTTGTTTTTCAACAAAGTCTTTATGACACTGGCGTAATTGGATTGATTATTTTACTAATAATATTAAATTATCAACCCAGTTTATATATGGTACAGTAAAAGTTGGAAACCAGTGATTGTTAACAATTACTAGTAAAAGATCACATTCACTGATTTGCTAAGATAACACCAAGACACCAGTAAACAGCTATTTTTGAAACCAACTTCTACTAATGAAAGCTAGCATTCCCTGGACGATAGCAGTGAGTTTGAAAGATTCAGTTAGTGCGGTTGCCACATGTTGTAAAATATAAGGATAAATAAGGATAAGTTGAATAATAGGCAATATAAAGACAGCATTAAATTGGGTTAAACGTTGGCAACGTTGACAGATATCTAGCGTAAATTCGCTTTGTTTTTTGTGGTTATGTATAATTGTTTTGTTATCGTTATAAAAAGTGCTGTGCGGTATTCTGCATTCTGCGGTGCCATTTTTGCATTATAAGGAAGTCATAGTAAAACGTGCGTGCAAGAGAAAAAGATATCAAGGAACCTAGTGACTGAATTTATTAAACATTTTGATATGCTTGAAGTAGCGGGTTTGAAAAATCGAATAACTCCCGTTGAAGAAAATTCTGGCATACTTTATTTTGTCCACGATGAAGAACTTTATTAAAAACAATCTTGTACTATGAATGTTTTTTTTAATTGTTTTGTACGCTTTAAAATGTTTACTATGATTTTCCTTTTAATATTTAGAAGGTTTTGCCTTTATTTTCTATAGTTCTTGTTAAATATACCAAAGAAGTAAATTGTAATTTTAAGATATGTGGATCAGCTGGAATATTGAAGTGATCCAATATTCTTAAAAGTTTTATTTGTTCTAACTTCCACGAACATTTGCCCTGTACAGGGTGGGTCAAATTCGACGCTTTTAAATGGAAACACCCTTTTCTATAGGAGATAGACAAAAACTAATATGGGTGTTTGGAGCTCAATTTTTGTCAAAAACATGATTGTGAAAACCGCATATCGATATCTGTTACCGTTTCGGAGTTACGGGGTGTTTTTCAAAAATATGCATTTTTAACAAATCGCTGTAACTTTTTTGCTATGGGAAATTTTGTATTTTTATGAAAACATTTCCAAAGCACCTTTTTACGTAGAATTTATTGGTTTAAGTATAATTTTTCTAAAATTAATAAGTTAAGAATTATCAACAGAAAATTTGATTATATGGGACACCCTGTATATTTTTAATTTATTGAAAACAATTTAAAATTACCTTTCCAAAAATATAACACACTCGATATTTTGCTCGATTCCTCTTCGAGATATAGAGTATATAAAAATTCGCCCGCTTAAAAAAAGTAGGCTTTGAACGGCACCGGCTGTAATGCAAAAAAATTCTAGCTGTGAGCATCAATTAAAACTATATCTAATAACAATAAAAATAAATAGCAAACCAAGACATGAGATTTTGCTACAGGTGTTCGACATATCGAACGTCTTATGTTATGGACAGACGGGGCAGTTTATGAACATTTCTCGCGGAATTCATTAACTCAGTGGGGGTGAAATAAGTGCTAAGTATTTCTAATTCTTGTCTAGATTATACGGAAGAATAAGGAACCTTTATTCTTCCGCAAATATATCCATAGGATTAGATCCATGGGCACTAAGCCAGGCGGCCTCGACGGCCAACGGCTGGGATTTTGGTTAGCTATACAATTATTCTTGAAATTGGCTGCAAAAATTTGCTGATAATTTCAGCGTTCAGAGGCGGTGCTTAGTCTTGCTGGAAAAATATGTTTTCTAGTTCCATTAAGGGTATATCATCAATAAGGGGTCCAAAGCCTACTAGTTATAAGTGGCGAACTTTTAAAAATTCTGTATTTCGAAGGGGATTATAACAAAATATCAAGTGTGCTATATTTTTGGAAAGGTAATTTTAAATTCTTTTCAGTTAATTAAAAATATAGAGGGTGTCCCAAATAAAAAATCAATTTTTCTGTTGATAACTCTTAAATTATTAGTTTTAAAAAAATTATACTTAAACCATTAAATTCTACTAAAAAGGTGCTTTGGAAATGTTTTCATAGAAATACAAAATTTTCCATAGTAAAAAAGTTACAGCGATTTGTTAAAAATGCACATTTTTGAAAAACACCCCGTAACTCCGAAACGGTAACAGATATTGATGTGCAGTTTTCACCATCATGTTTTTAATGAAAATTGAGCTCCAGACACCGATATTAGTTTTCGTCTATCTCCTATAGAAAAGGGTGTTTCCATTTAAAAGCGTCGAATTTGACCCACCCTGTACAATAGAATAACTTTTACTGGCAACCATTAGTAAATGTTACTTTTACTAGTGAATGTGAGAAATAGAAAGAAAGACTAGAAAAAGTCGACAAATCTCTTTAAAATACCGCATTCACTGGTCCAATCCGTAATTGCTAGCATTTCCTAGTGAATGTTAACAATCCAATTTCCAACTTTCACTTTAACATATAAACCAATCGTTTACGATATTCTCAGATGGTGGCAGCACCGGCGGAGAATGCACTGAGCCTATAGATCTAAACCAACTTGGTTGTATTCCTCAGTGGATTATCTATTGAGTACAAATATAAATACTGAGTAGGAATATTTAGTGAATAGCAAGCTTGAGGTATCATATCTGGATACTCACTTTTATTCATGCTTCAACTTTCCTTGGATAATTTGTATGTAATGGTAGAAAATAAAGGCAAACTAAATAAATTTCTATAAGTTCTTAAAAATTATTTAGTCTGTCTTTATCGAACTCTGTCCGTCTTTCAAAGTAGTTACTTAAACCAAAACTCTATTGTACATACATATACAATGCCAAATATATAATAAAAATGGTGACATGCATTTATATACTCACATTTCCAGAGGACAGGTTGGGGGAAACGCCATTTAATTACATCCACTACTAATTTTGGAGTGATAAAAATTAACTGTTCTTAAATACATAAAAATTCTCCATAAATGCTTGGAATTTCTTACACGAGGGGCACTAGCCCTTTTTATTATAGCCCATAAAAATTTTATGGAGTCGTTATACCAATGAGTTCTTCATCATCTCGTAAAGAACTAAATTGTCTTTAAAACACCGCAAATGACATTGTATACAAACAAAATGTTTATAATGTAGGAAGTGTAGGAAGATATAAAATTCAGTTTTTTAAGAAATCTTCTATTATATCAATACAATTTTTGGTGTTTCTTTAAAGACCTTCTTAACTGTGCTTTCATAGTAGCCCTGTTGTCTTTGATTTGTTAGATTTCATTATTATTAAATTACCAACATCTATACAATTATCTTTATGAAAAACATATTGAGCAACGTAGTACTTCTCGGTACCCCCATATCTTAACAGAGAGCATATAGTTTATTTAAGAGAATATTCAAATAAACGAAAAGAAAAATAGCGTCCTAGTTTCTGACATTTTATTTTTAGGCTGATTAACAATACTAATGTATAATTCACAGTGAGTGTTAAAAAGTCATAGAAGAAAAATGGATATGTCCATTCAAGATACTCTTCTTTTTCGTATGTTTTTTGAATATAATGTTTATTATTGTTTTCTAAGAAGTAAGAAGCCTGTATAATTTATTACTATACTGTATATTTTTATATATTTTCTTATATTCAACATTCAATACTATAACAAGTTTTTTAGATTAAGGTATTTTTTTTATTAAACTTAAAAATTAACTAAATTATATAAATTATTAATAAATTTGTGAGTGTCTAAAGGGATCGCACCGCTAAAAAACTGATAGAAAGCGACAAACCACAAACTACAAAAGTAGTGCGAACCCAAAAACAAAATAAAAATAAATTCAGTTAGAAAACCCAAAAAACATATGTGTACAAAGAATAAAAATTAGAATAAAAATAGAAAACATTATCTCAGAAGAGATGAGCAGATATACCATACCATACCATACCGCCATTACTCGCTGACGAGTATTTGACACGCATCAGAAGATGGTCACGCAAGGCGTTTTCTTTCATGAGCTTTTCTGTGACTGAAAAGCCCGATACGTGATGTTATCTGTCTACCGCACTCCAGACATTCAAAAATCTCATTGCTTTGTTGCCTCTTTACTTTTTGGTTGTCGCTGTTAACTGACTTTACTATTCTTCTCCATTCCGTTCTATTGTGAGCTGCCCCTTCCCACTCATTCTGCTTGTTAATTCCTTTTAAGTTTTCGTGGAAAATATCCTTGAACCTTTTGAGTTGTCCACCCGGCCTCCTCTTACCGTCTACAAGCTCACCGTAAAGCAGAGATTTTAGTATGCGGTTTTCTTGCGTTCTGCATACGTGACCAGCCCATCTTAAGCGGGACTGTGTAATCATGACTTCAATACTCTCGCAGTTAGCTTTTTCAACCGACACGTTTGAGACATGATGGAACCATTTTATTCTTAAGAGTTGTCTAAGATGTCTCTGTTGCAACTTGTTTAATGCGTTCATGTGTCGGCGGTACAGCACCCAGGTTTCGCTTCCATATAACATGGTGGGAATTATTATCGCTCGGTACACTGCAAGTTTCGTTTTTGTGCTCAAGTCATGATTGTAGAAAACCCTGTCTTTTAATTTCCAGAATGCTCTTGAGGCGCTGCTAATCCTGTGCTGAATTTCAGAGTCGATATTGGCCTTTTCCGAAATCAAACTGCCGAGGTAATTGAATTCCGCTACATATTCCAACAGCTCATCTCCGATTTTTATAACATTGTTGTAATCTTCTGGGGGAGTGCACATGATTTTAGTTTTATCGATGTTCAGCTTAAGTCCCAAGGCCTCGTGTGCCCATGTATATGTGTTCAACATTTCTTGCAATTGCTGTAACGTATTTGCAACTAGAGCACAGTCGTCAGCGTATTGAAGTTCTGTGATGAATTTTGTACGTGTTTTTGCCCTGAGTCTTTTTTTGTTGAACAGACCTTTTATGTTGAGCAGATATAAGCATCTATCGTAATTTACGTCGAAATATTCAACAATATTAAATCGATATAAATCAATATAAATTTTGTGTTAAATTTTACCAATACTCTGCAGCTACTATTTTTTATAAAAAAGGCCATTTCAAAGCACCGGTTGCGATGGCAATACAAATCGATCCAAAATACAAGCCCCTCTACCAATCGACGGTAACAAATAATTATTTATAATGTAGTAATGCAGTTCCGGCAAATTCCAGATTAAATTATGGGCTCTCGCACAGTCGTTTGGACTCACGCCATAACGCCAGGGCCGTACTGGTGCACAGGTAGGCAAAAATAAAAATTTAATGGCCACTGTTTCAGAGTCATTATACGATGACTGCCAAAAAGTTCACAACAAATGGGATATTATTGTCATTAGAGGAAAACAGTGCTTTTTACAATTAAAACACATGTTAACATACGTTCTGTCCTCAACCTATGATTTTGTCAATCAGTGCTGCTTTATGCTACTACGTTAGTACCTATAGTTTTAGTCACGTGATTAATCTTTACCGGAACAGCGTTGCCCAGTTTTACATATTTTCTTTTAATCGAAATATTTTAGGAAACAAAAATATATTAATTATAAATATATAAATAGTAATTATTTACATCAACAAAACTCGCCTTCTTAACAGCATTTAAGGGACATAAAGGGCCATTACTACCGCTTTTCCGTTCAATATATTCCTATAAAGTTGCGATGAGTTTTTTACGGCCATTAAACTATCTTATACACTTCGCACTTAAAGAGGTGCTAAAAAGAAGAATGTTCGACTGCAAAAAAACAAAATTTGGTATGTTAGTATGTGACAAATTAGGATTGATTGACGTATTCAATTGCTTTTATGGTAATTTCTTGTTTCACCGGAAATGATTATAACTTTTGATTTTTACCATTGTGGTATACTTTATTCGATAGAAAATGACACTCTGAATAGAATGACATATCATGTCCACTTTTGACATTTTCGCTTAAAAATCGTATTTTAAATTTCAGTCTAGTGCCACAGCTGTATTAAAAACACTAATTCTTAATCAAGGAGCCTTGTAAAAACCCGAAGTTAAGCGACGTAAAACCCTAACCGAAGTTAAGCGACGTAAGGTGATACTGGTGGATGGACGGGTGACCGGTTCGAAACTCTGTATCGTGCTGTTGTCCAAGGGAAAAGTGTAAAATCTATTGATACACACTGCTCATTCACGCCGGTTCGAGGCCGGAGGAGATCTAGAGTTACTATATACTAAAGTAACTGGAAAGGAAGCGGCGTAGTGACGCCTGAGGCAAATTTTCGAAGAGAAAGAGAGGGAACGTAAAAGGGGTGGTTGTCTTTGTCTGGCTCATTAATATAGATGGAAAGCCATGTGGTTTTTAATTTATTTGTTTAAATAATAATGTAATAATAAATGTTCTTGTTTCAAAAGGCGTTTAAATCAATTCACAATGTTTTATTTGTTCAATAATTGGAGTAGGTATAAATATTTGTAGCATGAAATGCATTATTTAATAAAGGCACATCGTTAATGGTTACCAATCGGGGGAAGTGAAAAACTAGAAAGGTTTACTTTCTATTACTTTTACCTAATTTAATTTAATTTTGGCTATAGTAGAAAGATAAAAATTATAATACCTACCTCTACTAATATGGGAAATTGGGATCAAATAAAAAACAATAAAGATATACAAATATAAAATTACATTTTTATTTACTACTAAAAGTACAAAAATTAACAAATTAATTATTTAATTTAAATTAATCTTCTTTTTAGCTTCTGCTTTAAAGTCTTTATTTGTCTGCGTAACTTTACACGGCTTCTTGGTTTTAATAGTGAACATTGAACTTTATGATCAGCAAATGTTTTACCAGAAGTGGTTGAAGTTGATGGCTGTGTCTCCGGTTGACTACATTCTATTTCAGCCTGATCAATGTCCATGGGTTCGGCACAATATACTATCTTAAATAAATAATAAAAGTTGATAAAAAAAGGCCTTTAGAGTAAAGCGATTGGTGGAAAAACAAAAACCTTTCCCTTCCAATGTTTATGATTTGAATCTTGGCTTACCCTCACGATTAAGTCCCTTCGTTGCACAACACTTTTCTTTTGCAAATGTTTGGGAAAGGAAAAAATACTTGGATCTGCATCTGGTTTGAGTACTTTTTGGTTTGATCCCAATCTAATCATAATCTAATCAGAAAATCAGATGGCACAAAGTGCTCCGAACACAGTTTGCTTGATTTTGAAGGCTTCTACTTTTCTCGTCGAATGGCTTTTATCCAGAGATTAAGGATTTCAGGGCGCCTAAACGGAAACCTAAACATAAAATGTAAACAATATAACCTAATAAACTTTTGACGCTGTACCCCTTACCCAAATAAAGAAATTGGCTTCTGTGGGTTATATTCATTACTGCAACATGACTGCAACCATATGCAGCACAAAAATTGACCATTGTAATTTATTCTTATAAACCAACAACTCACAGATTTTAAAAGTTTTTTCAGAGTTCAACTACACTTCAACTTCACTCGATTTACAGCACAAAACTACAAAATGTTTTAAAGCAAATCTTAAAATGTATTTATAACACACGTTTCCGGTCACTGATAATCCTAAATCAGGTAAACAAACTCTTAAATTGCTAAAATTCGTCAATGAAATCCAAACACAGTAAACGCCATCGCCAATACTCGCATATCTGTGCAAGTGCGACAAAGACAACAACCCCTTTTATTATCCCTCTCACTCTATGACAAATGCGCCTCAAAAATCGATATGTGAAAGCATTGCCGCAACCTTTCCAGTTACGTTAGTTATATAGTTCAATGCTCGTGCGTAAGAGTTAATTTAGACACTTCCTAAGTCGGTAGGCCACTGACCATGATATGGCCGAGGACCGCGGTTCGGATTCCGCGTAAACAAAGTAGGCCCCGTCCAGATTAGCCCTGGTAGCAAAAAGGAGACGTTAACTGAAATGTTTACTTTATCTTTACTTTACATGTTACAATTTCAAATATACCATATGCAAAAATGTCAAAAGTTGACATATGACTTGTTATTCGTTCCAGAGTTTTATTTTCTATCGAATAAAGTGAAAAAACACCGAGGGTGTTATTTAAAAATCAAAATTTGTAGTCATTTCCGGCGAAACAGGAAGTGATCAAAAACAATTGAATACGTCAATCAATCCTAATGTATGTCATATACTAACATACCAAATCTCGTTTTTTTATTTGTATAAATAAAAAAGTTATAGGGTGAGTAACTTTTAAGACGCACTCGGTATTTACGACGATGCAAAATTAATGGGAGAGGCAGTATCTATTTGGACAGTTGAAAATTTGCATGGGATTTCCTGTGTTTCCAATGACAATGCACCACCCGGTATACATTTTAGAGACGCAATAACAAGAGTAATATTAAACAAAGACAATGCAAATTCGAGTAGAAGATTTTAATCCGGACGAAACTTTCCAAATATGTCGTTTACCTTTGTTCGTCCCCCTCTTTTTCACTGAACTGTTGTTTCGCCGAGTTCGTTTGTTAAGGGCGCACAGCACCCCTATATATTTAATCCCTACACGAAATATAGCCGTAATTTGGCCGGATCCAGCCAACTTGATACCTGGAAACGTCTTGTATAGGGACGTTTTTCATTCCAGATTAACGGTAAGCCCCGAAGGGAGAAAAGTCCGAATTTGCGAAATAACAACTCCTAATTTTATTCGTTACGAACGTTTGTACCGTAACAATACCGACGTTTGTCCTGGCTTTGTTATTTTTAATTGTGTTTTGGTTATGTTGAATGTCGGTGGATATACGTATGACCTACGATGGCAATATAATTTCGTTTTCATTCTTTAATAGATTGTTATTGATAGAATCTGAATTAAAGTCATATTTTTGGCTGTTTGGAATGTTAAAGAAGCACAAAATTTATTTAGATCAATGCTACGGAAAGGGTGATGTTGTTATTGAAAAATGTGATACTTAAGCATATTTAACACAGCAACAAGTATGACGTTAATCAAAATTATTAACAACCATCTACCAAAGAATGAAATCAAAATTGTATTACCATAGAAACGCCTTTTGATTTTTAGGACTTTCTACCCTCAAAATTTCATTCGAAATGCTAAAAGTACCTACTTAAAAGAAATTTATAATAAAGCGAAAGAATATTAAGACTCTAACACTTTGTAGCTACGAAACAAAGCAGACTCGAACCTATGTTGATATGAAAAATAAATTTTATTTTTATTTGAGGAATCTCCCCACGAGAGATGGCACATGTTTTTTGAAACACCCTGTATATCGTGGGCGTACAAGGAAAACCATGTAAGTCCACTTTTTCGTAAAATCGTTTTTTCACATTACTAAGTCTATTTAGGTATAACCTCTCATATTAAATATCCTTTAAGTCCAATACAGTTCAAATATACGAGATATTATTAGCTTCAAAATAACTAAGTCCACAGACGCTAAATTTCGCTCAGAAAAATCTATTAAGTGCACTTAATGGATTTATGAATTTTTAACAGTCTGCAAAATGTTCAAGAAGGATCTGTGGGAATTCCCGATCAAGAAAGCGATTGTGATTCCGATAATGAGCCTCTGGCTCATTATTTGATCCCAAAAAGTAAAGGAGCCAATCAAGAAAAACCCACTAACTCCAGTAAAATTTAAGTTTTTTCAGAAAATCCATTAAGTCAGATTATTATAAAAAAAATGTCAATAAACAATTTGTTCTTAAAACCCCTGTATTTTAATTTAGCCTAAATTAGCCCTAGATAACCCTAATGTCAATCGATTTCTTTTAGTGCAGTCAAAAAATAAAATTGGATTTTACATATCACTTCAAACATTAAAATCACTTTTTCTCACCTTTTTAGTTTTTGGACTTACATGGTTTTCCTTGTACGCCCACGATATACAGGGTGGTTCGAACTGTATTCCGGAAACTTCGACAGCATATTCTGCAGATAAAAATAAGTAAAAAAGTTCGTATAAATATATGTTCTCAAATAATTAGTTTCGGAAATACAGGGTGTAGAAGTTTCATTTTTATTTCGATTTTTTCCCAAATAATTTTTAAAGTAACATCAATATTTGGATGAAAATTGGCGTCTAGAAGTTTTTTTACATGGGAAATTTTGATGTCAATATGACTCCTACTTGTAGAGGACGCCACCTACACATTTTTTAACCGGTTTGAAGAGTAATAACTTTTTGTCCGTACTTGTATAAAACTACTGAGTAAAAAAAACATACATTTTCGATGTTATTTACGTAGAAAGGGTCTCTTGGTAAAAATCGCTACTAGTAATGGTTATCCAGATATTTGGAATTGAAATTATCATTACCTGTCTTCATTGGCATACATTAAACATGTTGATTAAATAGTTATCAGACTGAAATCATAAATTTGAAATATTTTTGTGCCACAAGTTGAACAGAAACTGTTTTATCACCATTTGTTCCAAAAAAAAATTATGATTAATTTAAAAAAATAAAAAGTTTCCAAATTTATTATTTCAGGCAAATAACTATCTCTACTCATGTTTATTTTATTGTCGGTGACATGTAATGACTATTTCCATTCTAAATATTTTGAGAACGGTTGCTCGTACCGATTTTTACCAAGATACATTTTTTACGTAAAAAATCACGGAAATGTACATTTTTTCACTCAGTAGTTTTATACAGGTACGGACGAGTAAAGTCATTACTCTTCAAAACAGTTAAAATACATGGTGGCGCCCTCTATAAACACTAAACAGGAATCATATTGACATCAAAATCAAATTTCTCATGTCGAAAAACTCCTATACACAAATTTTCATCCAAATGTTGACGTTACTTCAGAAATTATTTGGGAAAAATCGAAATAAAAATGAAACTTCTACACCCTGTATCTCCGAAACTAAGCATTTTAGGACATACATTTATACGAACTTTTTTATTTATTTTTATCTGCAGAATATGCTGCCAAAGTTTCCGGAATACAGTTCGCACCGCCCTGTATATGGATAATCTATTTTTTATGAAGAATTTTTTTGTATCCATATATTATGTGACAGATATTCTTCATTGTGGTATTTTAAAAGGATCCTTGATATTTGTTTTCAATTACATTATTAAAAATTCAAACAGGCTTTATAATGATATATAATTTCATATGAACCGTAAATTGCAAAACAAAATCTATAACCAGTAATAACAGTTTCTTCGATATAATCAAACGTTAGGATTTACAGTGAGCAATTTAAAAAACGATCCAGTTTAATGTTAATCTTTTTCGAAAAGCTCCGCCGAAGCGCTCCAGGTGCTCATGACGATCCAACTAACTCCTACTATGTCTCGTTTCCGGGCATCCGTGCCGTCCTAACGGGCTTTTCAACGTAAATAATGGCAACCCGGAGCGCACTAGAACGAATTCCGGGACCATCTTCTTAATTACACGCTAACAACGCTAATTTGAGCCGTACTTTATGACCAGGTACGATCTCGGATTATGTAAGTCCGTATGCACCGTCGCGTTGGTATTTAAATTCGTGTAAATGTCGAATTTTCAATGCACTGACCCAATATGCTCAAAAAAGCTGGCTTAAAGTAAGCTTTCGATGTCTGTCGCTTAGATTTATAAAACGGAGAAATTAGGGATGGAAAATCAATTAAATATGTTCTGAGAGTAGTGATGATCGAGACAGGTCTTGATCTTGGTTTTGCACAAATACAATACGAGGAGCGACCAGTGCAACACTGCATTTTTTTCACGTTTATATGATATAAAAATTACTTAAGAATCCATTTCACTAGTTCGAAAAAGTAGCAAAATAAGCGTTCGGCATCTAACGTTTTATGTAAAACTGGCTAGGTATTTTTACACAAATGAAGAAGATTATTAAAGATAAAGGATTATACTATATCCGTATTGTAGCACATTTTTAGACAACTTCTTTATTTTTAAGGTTTTTATGGTCAAACATCAACAAAATATTGCTTTGTTTGGACTAAATTTTCTCGAAAATAAAGACATAATTTAAAATTCCGTTACAATGCGGAAATAGACTGAAGTTTTGTGATTACAGCGATATATAATTTATATGGTTTTGTAACAAATTGCTCGCTATTTTATGGCAAATGCTGAAGCTCTGCAAACCTTAATCAAGCCTTAATCAAAGCACATATGTATGGAATTTTGGATGTGGTTTGACACGACAGAATCGGGTTAAGCTTTAGGCAGATTTCTGAAATGTAATATATTTCCTTCGGCCACACACCCGCTTTACCCGACCCCTGAGAGCGACCCGAACAGTACAGCCTAATAGAATTTTAATAATTCAAAAAGTTTGATTTAATTCATTATTACAAACAGTGTTTCCCGACTATTTTTACAATAATTATAAGAAGAAATGCAGATTCAACATAATATCTAATATTGAAAAATAAATAAGAATATATCAAACCTAAATCTATTCTAATAATTTCTTTTATGAAAGTTTTATTTGCATTAAATTACTTAATATTCTTATATGTTTGTTTTAAGATTTTCTAAGAGTCTTGCAGCAAGACCAAGACCAAAACTGTTCCTGCAAGACCAAGGCTACTTATTAGGCTTCAAGACCAAGGGAGTCTGGGACTGGCATATTTACTCATCACTATCTGAGAATATGAAATTTTGCGCAGAGGTTCCTCAAGTGACACAACTGAGTATGAAGAAGCGATTTTTGGAAATGCATTCAATTTTCATCCCTTTTGGGAGTAAAATTAGTGAAAAAGTTGTACAAATATTGTAGCGATTTGTAAGTGAGCACTAAAACGCGAATTTAGAACATTAATCTCCTTAGGGCTGAAATATGTTTCAGAAATATGAAATTTTGCACAATTAGATGTGTTCAATAAGTGGCGCAATTAAGCACTATGAAGCAATTATTGAAACTGATCTCCTAAGAGGGTAAAATTATGGGTCAACTTGTATATAAAAATTTTAAAACTCTGTTCTAGAAGTATGAAATTTTGCACAGAAGTTCCTATGATTGAGAACTAAGAACGATTTTTTGTAAATTCATGTTCCTAAATGGATAAAATTAGGGGTAAATGTTTGTACGGAAACTCGTTATTCTTTGTTTGAGAAACATGAAATGTTGCACAAAGATTCGTTAAGCGACAGAATTAAGTACCCAGAAGACATTTGTCTAGCTTTTATTTTCCTTTAAACTTGTGAGTCTTTTGGGTTTTGTGTTATTATTTATCAGCTCTTAGAACATTTCTGATATGCTTACTTATTCCAATAAGAAGTTTATGACGAGTTTCATTGAAATATATCGATCGTTGCCATGCCTAGGAAGATAAAATCGAAAGATTATTCTGATAGAAACAGAAAAAAATATGCGTACAAGAAAATGGGTTTCTATTTAAAAGCCAGTTTTACTCCACTTCGATCTATACCGTTTATTTTGCCGACAAAAAATGAAGGGAATTCAATTCTCTACAATTTCATTTTTCAGTAGCAAAGCTGTAAAACCTATTGGTTGGGCGACATTGGCAACGTTATATCTCGTAAACAGTGAAAAGTAAAAAAATGTAATTATAAATTTAGTAGTTTTTTTTATGCTCTTTAATTTTAAAAACTTTGTGACAGTAAAAAAATGGTTTCACCCAGAAAAATGCAAAAAACTGCGTTTGAGTGACTTTGACGCCCTCTAACTTTGTCCCCGTAGGTTTCAGAGCCCAAGTAACATTTTCACGACTTGCGACCACATGTTTACTAAACACAACGGATTAGTTACAAAAAATAGTTAGCTCCGTACCTTGGGTATTAAAATAAATTTAAACGTTTTTATAACGTTGTGCCGACGTTGGACTAGTACTACAGCAAAGTAGAAGCTTCTGCGACGTCGAATAAACGTTGTCTTGTAACCATTTTTGCTTAAGTGATCTTTAGGTGATTCGGACAACGTAGTTACAACGTTGGACAATATAAAGTTTTTCGACGTCAGTTTCAGGACCTATTCCAACGTTATGCAAACGTCGTCTGTTTTACTAATTCCAACGTTGTTTAGATTTCCTTATTCTTACGTTGGTAGGACGTCGAGTCACTACCTTTTTGCAACTGTATTGAACCATAACCTTAAATCTTAAATTTTCTCTTCATTGTTCTGTTCAGTCAGACAGTTCAGTGCTGTTTTTGTTTATATAAAAAAACTTAATTAAAATGGGACATAAGAAAGGTACATATAAAACTAAATTTAAATATACATCGACATATATTACCGATAGTTTATTCACTGCCTCGTTTATTTAGATTATAGAGGGCGGCGCAAGCTAGACTCTAGGATGACTAAATTAGGCAATCTTGCGACTAGTAAACTACCTGTTAAGGCCGAACTGCGACTTTATTAGTCCAGTATGCGACTACTCGAACTACTCCATCTTAATCTCCAAAACAACAAAGTGAAAGCCGCCATGTTGTTAAATAAGAAAATGTTTCGTTCCTAAAATAGCAATTCCTGCTTTTGAATACATTAACTTGAAATATTTGACCCTAAAAACACGCGGAAACAATTTTTCGACTGCGAATAAATTATTCTCATTTTACTAAAAAAAAAATTCAAGAAAATTTTTAAAACTTCTTTAATTTTAAGGCCCATTAGTATTTTTCAAAGTAGAAACAATACATTTATCAATAAATTTGTTTGCGTTTAACTTTTTTGCCTTGGGTAACGAGTTACAGAGTCGGTTAAAGTGTTTCAATAATTATGATCTTCAAACATCCTCCACACACTTAAATATTTTTGTTTTGTTTTCCTTCACTGCCATCTGACATATGTCTCTAACTAAATCATAAAAATAATATTTTTACTATAATTATCCCAATTTACTATAATTTACTATAATTATCCCATATTAGTTTTGTATTTCTGTGAATTAGGATTTTAAACAACGTTGCAGTTTGTACTAAATTAGGCTTCTAGCCAACGTCGGTATCCAACGTCGTTTCGACCCAAAAATTATTCTCCTAACTAGTGTAGATTAGGGTTGGCACGAGGTTGTGCCGACGTTGCGCCCCGACGTTTGGTCGCGTGACACAACGTTGTCCCGACGTCCAAATGCTGCTTGGGAGGTTTGTTACTTAAAAATGAAAATGTAGAGAATTTAATTCTAGTCATTTTTTGTCCCATAAAATTTTCTGTGGGGCCTATGGTTCAACCAAAATATCTAATCCAACATTTTATTGATTTTCTCAAAAACGGTGGGATGGGGGGAAACGAATTTTCGAATTTAAGCTTTTCCAGTTTATCACTTGCAACTGGCAAAGTATGAGGGCGGGGGTAATTTGATGGGAGTTAAAGTGCTAGATTGACTGTACTAGATGCCAGTATTTTCGACAACAAAACTATTTTAGTTTCGCAAAAAGGGGACGCAAACAAAATAACAGATTTGAGCTATTACACCATTACGAAAAAAGAAAAAAAAATTGTATGACACTTTTGGAAAAACAGTTTAATAGCGCAGATATTCAGTGGCAAAATTTACCTTTGTTGGAATGTTTTAAACATATTTTGGAAGAATTTTACCGAGCATTTGAGGGAGCAAGAGGAAAAAAAGAAAATGATGACACCTGTGACTACCTTGAAGAAGACAAGGAATTGCACATTTAAATACGAGGCATGTTTTTTAAGTAAGTACCGTTTTGGAATTAAAAAAAACGTGCAAAGATATCGCAATAATTTTATTTTTACATGAAAGCCTGTACCTTAATCTACTTTTCTACATAATTTCCGTGAATATTGAGGCACTTGTCATAACGTGGCACCAGTTTTTCAATACCCTCCTCATAAAATTCTGCCGCCTGACTGGTTAACCACTGTATCACAACTGTTTTGACTTCGTTATCGTCTTGAAGACGCTGACCGCCCAGGTGTTTCTTCAAGTGCAGGAATAAATTGTAGTCACTGGGCGCCAGATCAGGGCTGTATGGAGGATGATCTAGAGTTTCCATTTAAAAGATTTGATGAGATCTTTGGTCCGATTAGCCACATGTGGACGGGCATTGTCATGCAGCAAAACAATACCCTTACTCAACTTGCCACGTCTTTTGTTTTGGATTGCACGGCGCAGATTGTTCAATGTCTCACAATAAGATGCTGCATTGATTGTCTCATTACGAGGCAGAAACTCCACTAGCAATACTCCTTTTCTGTCCCAAAAAACTGTGCACATGATTTTCCGGGCAGAAATTGTTTGCTTAAACTTCACTGTTTTGGGTGATGGTGAATGTCGCCATTCCATGGACTGTTGTTTCGATTCTGGTGTGACGTAGGCCACCCATGTTTCGTCACCAGTAACAATTTTGTCTATAAAATCTTCACCTTCATTGTGGTACTGCCCAAGGAAAGTCAATGCACTGCCTAAACGTTGGGTTTTGTGCAAATCCGTCAACATTTTCGGAACCCAACGTGAACACAATTTCCGGAAATTCAAGTTCTCGGTCACAATGCGATACAAAACACTACGAGAACATTGAGGAGAGTAGTCGCACAATGATGAAATTGTAAAGCGTCTGTTTTTTTCACCTTTTCGTCCACTTTCTGCACCAAATCTTCATTAACGACCGAAGGACGCCCACTCCGTTCTTCATCATGCACATTTGTGCGGCCATCTTTAAATGCTCTCACCCATTTCCTTACCATTCCATCACTCATAATGTTTTGTCCGTAAACTTCACAGATGTCGGAGGCATCTTAAACACTCAATAAACAACGTATACAATGAAGAATCAGACTGTACTGGCGTCTGTGTCTGTGCATAGACACGAGATGTAGGTAACCAGCGCGCATGCGCGGCACGCCGACCGTAGCGCTGCGGCGGTGGAATCGCAAAACGGTACTTACTTAAAAAACATGCCTCGTATTATTCGTATTTCGTTCTGTAGTTTTTGAGATAAAATATAATAAAAAATAGTTTGTTTCACACAGACATCCACCCGATGTTCAAACAAAACTAGACATATCCGTTGAACTCATGCAAAAGTAGTATGTTTTATTGGAAGTTTTTTGTACTGATCTAGATAAACCGTTTTTTTCTTCTAAACTAATCGTTTCTTCGTAAAACAATTTTTGCTCTTTTTCTCCAATTTGTACGAATTGGACATGTCGTCTGCTTTTGCATGAACCCTCCTCAATTATTTAGGTTAGCCGAAGATCGCGACTAACTCATCAATCTAACTGCCAACATCGGGGACGACCTGATATGGCACCGATCCAAGTATAAAAGGACGTATCTACGTATTTGTATTTTTATTATGATATTTATTATATGAACTTCAGCTTCTTCTAATAATTCCTCAAACCGATTAGACTTATTCTGGTGCTTCCAAGAAACCCTTTCGTCGTAAAACCGATATTTAAAATTCTTCACTTGTCGATAGCGATAAATTGCATCGCCGCAGTCTCGGTGGCCTTGAGTGTTTGCATGTAGCGCATCCTCCGGACATAGTTAATGTGATTTTTTCTTTCTAGTCCTTTTGTTCGCGGCGTTTACCGAAGATCGCACAGCGTGACGCTTCGCAGAAGTAATAATAATGATAATGATAGTAGCGGCCGTAAGATATACAAGACACGAGCTAGACGTTAATTAAAACGAACGTTCTTCGGGAAGGCGTGTCCTGAGAACTGGAAACTCTTGTAAAAAGGAAATTTATTGTTAGATGTGCGGTTGTCATATCTAGCAAGAAAACGTCCTGTGATCATATACAGGGTCCGGCAATAGTGAGTCGGGCGTCTATAGCTCCTTGAATAAAAATGAGAAGTTTGTGTGTACGAGGATGTATTTCAGGAAAATATTTTAACTTCTATAGGGTGGCTCAAAAAAGTGAATGGATCGTGATATTTTTTTTAAATGGAACACCCTGTATATTATTGCATTTTCCGCTTCCCTTCAGATCACTTTACATAATCCTAAGATATGAGTAAATATATTTCGATAATTTCTGAGATATTCTAATAAATAAATAAAAATATATATATTTTTCAAACTTTCCTTAAAAAGATTATTACAAATACAAGAACTGTCCTGAAGTCAAAACTATATTATGTATTTACTTTAGATGGTCTAACCAAACTTATCTGTAAATATCGTAATCTTAAATCATACAGGGTGTTCAAAATTCTACGCCAAACTTTCTAAAATATAAAATACATTTTATTTGCTTTTTTAAAGAGAACATCCTGTATATTTTTTTTATTAGATGGAAAGTTAAAAAATAATTTTTTTTGTATTTAAGGTATTTAAAAATGTTTAATGGTTTCGCAGATACACGCAGTATTATTTCATATGGCTCTTTCAAGGGTAAAATACGAGAGAAAAATCATGGGGTGGCTTTGATAAAAATTTACTGTGGAAAATGCCATATGAAATATAAAACCGGGAATATCTGCGAAACCGTTAACAATTTTAAAATATTTACTTTTTACTTTTTTACTTTGAACTTTAAATACAAAAAATTGTTCATTTTTTATCCATCTATTGAAAAAACTATATACAGGGTGTTCCGTTTAAAATAATGAAGAAAAATTATTTTATATTTTAGAAAGTTTGGCGTAGAATTTTGAATATTCTGTATAATTTACGGTTACCGTATTTATAGCAAAGTAAAGTACAGACCATCTAAAGTATATACCTAATTTTGATTTTAGAACAGTTCTTGAATGTTTAATAGTTTTTTTAATAAAGGCTAAAAAATATGTATTTTTTATTTATCTTTAATATCTATGAAATTATCGAAATAGATTTACTGATATCTTAAGGATTATGTAAAGTGATCTGAAGGGAAGGCAAAAATGCAATTATATACAGGGTGTTCAATTTTAAAAAAATCATCCCATTCCACTCACACTTTTTTGAGCCACCATATTTTCCTGAAATACATCCTAGTACGTATGTACTTTATTTTTGTACTTTATGTTTGTACTTTGTACTTTATGTTTGTACTAATTCCCAAGTTAATAAAATGTACCGTATATGTCTTTTTATTTTATCTCACTAGTCATAACTTGTCATAACTAATTTTTGGAATATTTGGAAAAACTTTCGATTATAAGCTTAACAGTTTTCTGATTTTTCGTAAAATTGCTGACATTCTTTACCCCGAAAAATTGAGAGAATACTGTATTTTGATTCTAAAAATACACAATAGTTTTATGTCCACGGAATAGTGGGACACCCTGTTTAAATAACTATTTATCCGTTAAGTACTTTGAATTAGTCGTATACACATAATATATTCCGACAAAAAATATCTAAATTACAGGTGAGTTCTAGAAAAGGACGCCACGATACATTGGTATTTCAAATTGATTGTCAGAATCTAATGCCGGGTCCATACCAAGCAGACAAAACAACGACAAGACAGAAACATTCATGTTTTACGACCAAATTGAAACAAATTCGAAACATGTCTGCGACATTTTTGTCTCATTTTTGTTTTGTTTTAAAATTCGGAGACTTTTCAATGTCCCGTCTCGAGTCGGTAAAGATCAAAGTGTCTATGTTTTGTTCGTATATTTTACGACAAGTTGTCGGCGCAGTGTGGATGACATGTGCTGCCAACAGTACGAGACCAGTAAAATTACACATGGTTAATAAAACTCATTCACAACAACTAAACTTTTGACTTTGTTGTACTTTTGTCCTTGCGCTGTGGACAATTTGTCTGAAGTTTGTCTTGTCAGAATTTTCCAATTTTTTGTCGCAAGTTTGTCTTGTTTTTGTCTCAAAATCGTGTTTACTTTTTGTCGCCTTGGTCTGGACCCGGCATAAGAGCAAACCCAAGCATTATTTGGACGTCGGGACAACGTTGTGTCACGCGACCAAACGTCGGGGCGCAACGTCGGCACAACCTCGTGCCAACCCTAGTCTGCACTAGTTTGGAGAATAATTTTTGGGTCGAAACGACGTTGGATACCTACGTTGGCTAGCAACCTAATTTAGTACAAACTGCAACGTTGTTTAAAATCCTAATTCACAGAAATACAAAACTATAATAATATGGCGTCTAAGTCGCGTTTTATCCTAAATTGGGATAATTATAGTAAAAATATTATTTTTATTATTTAGTTACATATGCCAGATGGCGGTAAAGGAAAACAAAACAAAAGTATTTAAGTGTGGAGGATGTTTGAAGATCATAACACAGGCCGACATGATTTTTGTAACACGAGTCAGTTGCAGAATTTCTTCATAAAAATATGCTTCTAATAACAGAAAAAATACTCCTGAAGCTCCTACACGTACCACTTTTCAGTTGCCTAATTACGCCTCTTTTTTGCAGGTAGTCAATTTTATAGATGTCAGGTATTAAGTCTAGGTAGATTCGTTTACATACAGGTAAATTTTATGATGGGATGATTGAAAGGGACGCATTTTGTGCACTATAATATATTGTGAAAAACATAAGAGAGTTCAGTTTTCAGTTGATTTTCGACGTGAGTTGTTCTATGCGTGTAGATAAATAGTACGAAAATGTCAAGTCAAACGCGCCGCAGTTGTAAAGTGTCTCCTGATCGATTTTGTTACATTTGTGGAGAATTTATGGTGCAATCACAAGCCAGACCATTTTCTGAAAATGTGAAGAAAGCCTACTTCAAGTATTTTGGAGTTTTGGTTGGAGATCAAGACAAGCAGTGGGCTCCTCATGTGTGCTGCGTTACTTGTAGCGTGTCGCTTGTGCAGTGGATGAAAGGGAAGAGGAAAAAATGCCATTTGCGGTTCCAATGGTATGGCGAGAACCAACTAACCATTTTGACGATTGCTATTTTTGCCTGACGAAAACTGAAGGTTTTTCAAAAAAAAAAAGCACAAGATCGAGTATCCCAATTTGCCGTCTGCCATACGACCTGTTCTTCATGGTGCAGATCTCCCAGTGCCGATCGCGCCCTTAGACTGGCAAGGTATTGTTTTGGAAGATAAGGAAGATATTGAATCAAACAGCTCTGGAGACCAGTGTACTGATCCTACCTTTACCCCAGAGGGCGGTTCCGACAAGCCACATTTGATTGTTCAAAGCGAGTTGAATGACTTAGTGCGTGACTTGGGGTTATCAAAGCAGCAGTCAGAACTTCTTGGATCCCGGCTTAAGGAATGGAATCTGTTAGCCAATGAAACAAAATCACCACTTTTAGAAAAAGAAATGCTCCGTTCTCTGCATTCTACAGTATGGAGGATTCGTTGTGTGCATGTACTGATATCGATGGCTTAATGCAGGAACTTTCTATAGAACATTCTCCCTGTGAGTGGCGCTTATTCATAGATTCGTCGAAATATAGCCTAAAAGCTGTGTTATTGCATAACGGAAATTTAAAACCCTCTATACCAGTTGCCCATTCAGTGACAATGAAGGAAACTTATGAAAATATGCGCATGCTTTTAGATAGAATCAACTACAACAGGTATAAATGGCAGATATGTGGGGACTTGAAAGTTATAGGAATTTTAGTGGGACTTCAGGGAGGATTTACAAAATATTGCTGTTTTCTTTGTTTGTGGGACAGTCGTGCAGTAAATCATCATTATGTACAGAAAATTTGGCCAGAAAGAAGTGAATTTCAACCGGGTTCCCAAAATGTCAAGTATATCCCTCTTGTAGACCCCAAAGACGTCCTCCTGCCTCCTCTTCATATCAAACTTGGCCTCATGAAAAACTTCGTGAAAGCTATGAATAAAGAAGGTGATGGATTTAAATACCTAAGGCAAGTCTTTCCCCAGTTGAGTGATGCCAAATTGAAAGAGGGTATTTTTATTGGACCACAAATCAGGAAATTGTTGGACGACACAAATTTCACAGACACGCTTACCAGGCAGGAACTCAGAGCATGGACCTCATTTGTTAGTGTAGTGAGGGGATTTTTGGGAAACAATAAGGATGCGAACTACGAACAATTGGTTAATGAGCTTTTAGATGCTTATAAATCGCTTGGTGCCCGAATGTCTTTAAAAATTCACTTTCTCCATTCTCATTTGTCATTTTTTCCTGAAAATATGGGTGCTGTCAGTGATGAGCAAGGTGAGAGATTCCATCAAGACATAAGGACAATGGAAATTCGTTATCAAGGACGATGGGATCCAGCCATGATGGGTGATTACTGTTGGTTTTTGAAGAGAAAGACGCGGTCCCTCATAAAAGGAAAAAGTAAAAGTTTTTGTTTATGTTTTGATCTCGTTTCGATTGTTTTGTACTTTTTAGGTATAAGTAATGTTTGAGGAGTGTAAACTATAAAATATAATCGGTATATAGGCTTAAGAAGTTCTTAAATCATGTTTTGAATAGCTATCTTAATATATTGAATATTGTAATATTGAATGATGTTTTATTAATGTAACAAAAAAACCTTACGTGTTACGACTTTTTTTTTGCCACTTTCGTGATTAGATAGGTTCATTCTACCACAATATCCTATTGAGCTTTGTGTTACATCGAAAAAATTTTTTTTTGTCGGCCTGTGTAATTATTGAAACACTTTAACCAACTCTGTAACTCGTTACCCAAGGCAAAAAAGTTAAACGCAAACAACTTTACTGATAAATGTATTGTTTCTACTTTGAAAAATACTAATGGGCCTTAAAATTAAAGAAGTTTTAAAAAATTTCTTGATTTTTTTTTTAGTAAAATGAGAATAATTTATTCGGGTCAAATATTTCAAGTTAATGAATTAAAAAAGCAGAAATTTCTATTTTAGGAACGAAACATTTTCTTATTCAACAACATGGCGGCTTTCAATTTGTTGTTTTGGAGATTAAGATGGAGTAGTTCGAGTAGTCGCATACTGGACTAATAAAGTCGCAGTTCAGCCTTAACAGGTAGTATACTAGTCGCAAGATTGCCTAATTTAGTCATACTAGAGTCTAGCTTGTGCCGCTCTCTATATTCTAAATAAACGAGGGAGTGGATAAAGTATCGGTAATATGTCGATGTATATTTAAATTTATTTATATGTGCCTTTCTTATGTCCCAATTTAATTAAGTTTTTTTTTATAAAAACAATAACAGCACTGAACTGTCTGACTGAACAGAACAATGAAGTGAAAATTTAAGATTTAAGGTTATGGTTCAATACAGTTGCAAAAAGGTAGTGGCTCGGCGTCCTACCAACGTAAGAATAAGAAAATCTAAACAACGTTGGAATTAGTAAAACAGACAACGTTTGCATAACGTTGGAATAGGTCCTGAAAGTGACGTCAGAAAACTCTATATTGCCCAACATTGTAACTACGTTGTCCGAATTACCTAAAGATGACTTAAGCAAAAAATGGTACAAGACAACGTTTATTCGACGTCGCAGAAGCTTTTACTTTGTTGTAGTACTAGTTCAACGTCGGCACAACGTTACAACGTTACAACAACGTATATATATATATATATATATATATATATATATATATATATATATATATATATATATATATATATATATATATATATATATATATATATATATATATCATCGCGTGGCCGTGGTGTGGCTCGAAATTCGTTCGTTTTAAAAATATTATTAGATTTGGCTATAGGCGCCCTCTGTGTCATTAATAGGGAACTGTCTCATCGAAAACATGCTGTTCCGTAAGCAATGGCCATCTGGATTATGTGTTATCTGTGGTTATATTAAAAATATAAAACAAATACCATAGGCCATTTCAATTAAGCTTCATTCAGAACCTCGCAATTAGTGGTTTCAAAATTAGCGTAGAAGTTTGTTGCTTTAATTTCAATGTCAGCATTCAGAACGTCAAAGTTAGTGATAGACATTTTCAATTAGTAGAAAAGTTATCAAACATTTAACTTTTCCACTAATTATACTTCAAAATTTGCGAGAAATGTCATTTTGGCCTTTGATTGTCTTCCGTCAAGAGAAATTGTGGTTAGTATCAAAAGTTGATTGTTTTATAAACAAAGGGTGTATTCCGTTGCTTACCTTGGTTATGGTTTTATGTTCCGTTTCTATCCGTTTCCTGAAAGTTTTCTTATTACGGAACACGGTTCCTGAAAAATTCGGTTATAACTTTCACCAAAGTAACCAGCCCGAGAAGGCTGGGTTTTCTGGTTTTGTTTGTCAAAATCAATGTCATTTATGTGACAGAAATCAAGCAAATATTGGAAGTTCGAGTGAAATTCTCATTTAATTTCTAAAATTTGTAATAATATTTTGTATTTACATCCAAAAGCAATGGAGGTATGCAGTAAAGGTAAATACATTTCATTAACTAAATAGAATGACTTTTTAGGACCATTTAAATTTATCATGAAGCCATTCTTTCTTAAAGTCAGGAACATTTAACGAAAACATGAAAAACAAGACAACAAGTAATCGTGAATGTTTTGTAAGCAATAAAAATATAAATATTGATTAGATTTGTTTATTTATTATTGATCTGTTTTAATATTGGACCTGCAAATCTTCACTTGAGCTGTCTAACGAGTTTAACAGTTTATTAATAAAGTACTTTTCAATATTAAACACCATTGAAAAGAAGAAGCAAACGTAAAAGCAGAGAATAGGTGCATTAAAAATGCATAAAAGTTACATTTTATAATAGAGGTATTGAAATTTAGAAAACGTCAACATTTGACGATTCCAGTATTTTACCAAACCGTTCCCTATCAAACCGATGTTTTTCAGGGACCGCTCTTTACCGGTCTGGTTCGCCTGGTTTTGCAACGGAATACAGCCTAAATATTAGGCCTTCTCTATAAATACAACTGACTAACACAATCTGTTGCCAGGATATTCTATTAATTTTAATTGTATTTTTTAAACATTGTGAATGATCGTAAACTAAAAAGCATAAAGTGTAATTGAAACGACTAATTTATTCCACTAATTGCGAGGTTCTGAATGAAGCTTTAGAGTCCAAACTGATCATTATTCATGAACCGATTGCAATAACATTTGAAAATTGACTTTTTTAAATAGCGAATTTGTGAATAGTTATAAACAATAATGTTACGGCTCTTTCCCGAAACCGTTCAAATTGCGGCATTTTCGTAACATGAATGTATTCCATGGTTATTTAACGTCCCTAGTTACCAATGACAACGTACGTGACCGTGTGTGCACGCTGCGGCTCTATGTGACTATTAGCGTCCGAACTAGATGGGGAAGAACGGACTTCAGCTCCAATTGACCTGTCCAATCGTAAATTCATTACGAGGCGACGTTTATTGCTACGTTCGCGGCAGGATAACTTTATTACAGCGCCGTTCGAATTCACAGTACGCCAGATAAAATCGTTTTCGCGAGATTTATTCGCTTTTTCGGGAAATTTGGGGAATTTACGAATGACATGGCAACGTTTTTTTTTCTATAATTCTGAGTATTTCTAGTAATATATGGCAACGTCGTAACATATTCTTATAATCTTATTTCGATGCAGCAATGTAGAATTGATTGAGTTATTTTGATTATATTGCTAGAGCAGGATAACTTTTTAACCAAATTAAATTGTTTTCGAAAGATTAATTCGAGTTTCTGAAAATTTAGGGAATTTTAGGTAGTTTTGTTGAAGTTTTTAAATTTATAATTAGTAATGTTAAGTATCTTTGGTGTCTTTAGTGATGATATACAGGGTGCTACAAATTCGGAGTACGAGCATTGGTATCTCGATAACCGTAATAGATACGAACATAGTTAAATTGGGGCAAAGTTGCGCTTTAGGATGTTCACCAAGATGCCATCAAAAAATTTTAAAAAATTTCAAGAATTGCTGAGTTTTTTGGAAAAACGATTTTTTTTGAATTTCAATTTTATTTTTTTTTGTCAAAAAACTAATTGCACATTCTCATAGCCACTAGCCAATTAATAGGGCTATCTGATTTTTTTTTAGATTTTCAAATTAACTAATAATTTATGAGATAGGGAGGCCAACTTATTTTTTTTAAATACGGACCTGCATTTTTTATTTCAAGTTTTGAAAAAACTCGGTCTCCTGTGTACAATGATATCCCACACTTTATACTTTTTTTTGCTTTGGATACCTTAACAATAACAAAATTATTTAATTATTATTTAAAATAATTTCAAGTCCGACTCTCGATTTTTTAAATTATTTAATCTGATTATATTCATCACGACAATACTGATGAGAGCTAATTAACATTGACTAAGGAAAATCCCCCCGATTGGAAGATTCAAATAAATAATATCCAGGTCAGCAATTTAAAGATATTATTTTTAACTTTTTTTATTGTGAATTTGAAATTTCAGTGTGCGAGCTAATAATATGCATATTATTAATCGTTGTTATTATAAATAAATCAACTTCTACACTTCTAACTTCTACTAACTAGTTTCTAATGCTTTATCTACATGTTAAAAAAAAAGTTAGGCTTACCACCCTTCCTATTGCACAAATTTATTTTTCGTTCAATTTTATTTATAGCTCTTTGAACTTTCTTCTTATACTTCCGAATGCATTTTGTACTCTTTATTGTAAATGTTGATTTCACTTTTACAAATGACGTCAAGTTATGCCGTTTAATGGACTGAAAAGGTGACCTAAATGAATAAAGGCTATCGAATAGGACACAGCAGAGTTAGCATGGTGTGCTACGCCGATGATGCAGCCATTATATAAATCAGGTAAGCCGAGAGTTAAACATGATTATTGGCTGTGGTAAAACATTAATTTTTAATCAAGGAGCCTTGGAAAAATATAATATGATCATCTAATGTTTATCGTGTCTTGTCCTGTGACTAAATCGTATTTTTAATCATATCTCAATTTCTTCAAATGGAATGAGGGTGGCTCATTGGCATATTTGGAAAAGGCATTTTTTACGAATAATTTGGTACCACACACTTGGTAGTTCGAGTCAAATTGTCGTTATAAACCGGATGTTATAATTTCAAATAAACCATATGCTAAAATGTCAAAAGTTGATATTTGATACGTCATTCTGTTTAGGGTCATTTCCGGTGAAACAGGAAGTGACCGAAAACAGTTGAATACGTCAATCAATCCTGATTTATGTCATATACTAATATATCAAATATCGTTTTTTTATCTGAAAACTTAAAATTTATAGAGGTGAGCCACTTTTGAGAAACACTCGGTATGTCTACCGTGGGAAAACCCCGAATTTAATGGCATTCGAAAAACGTCAAAAGTGTTCAAAAGAAACACAGACATATTAATAAAAAATAACGGCTTTTTGATGAAGCGTTCGTAGCCCGTTTGTCACGGCCGTTCACAGATCAGACAGGAAGAAAAGACCTAATGCGGGATGCGCGGAGGGGTTTCAGGGAGCGCTGGGTGGAAAATTTGATAGGAACCGTCACGTGCGGTTGACACGCGCACGTGACACGTGACGAAACGGAACAAATGGCGCCGGGAAAGCCGATTAAACAGGGACCGTCTTTCTCTTCAGGATAATTTATGATTTCCACGGTCTTTTCATCAATCTCTCGTGTATTGCCGCCGTGCGGAGCCGCTTTTCGGAATTAGCTGCTTCACAATTTCCTCTACCCCCCATCCCCACCTATTCTGTCGCATCAACTTTGTTTCGTATGTGTACAGGGTGGGTCAAATTCGACGCTTTTAAATGGAAACACCCTTTTCTATAGGAGATAGACGAAAACTAATATGGGTGTCTGGAGCTCAATTTTCATTAAAAACATGATGGTGAAAACCGTACATCAATATCTGTGACCGTTTCGGAGTTACGGGGTGTTTTTCAAAAATGTCCATTTTTAACAAATCGCTGTAACTTTTTTGCTATGGAAAATGTTGTATTTCTATGAAAACATTTCCAAAGCACCTTTTTACGTAGAATTAAATGGTTTAAGTATATTTTTTTTAAAATTAATAATTTAAGAGTTATCAACAGAAAAAATTATTTTTTATTTGGGACACCCTCTATATTTTTATTTGACTGAAAAGAATTTAAAATTACCTTTCCAAAAATATAGCACACTTGATATTTTGTTATAATCCCCTTGGAAATACAGAATTTTAAAAAGTTCGCCACTTTTAACTAGTAGGCTTTCGACCCCTTATTGATGATATGCCCTTAATGGAACTCGAAAACATATTTTTCCAGCAAGACGACGCATCGCCTTTGAACGCTGAAGTTATCAGCAAATTTTTGCAGCCAATTTCAAGAATAATTGGATGGCTAACCAAGATCCTAGCCGTTGGCCGTCGAGGCCGCCTGACTTAGTGCCCATGGATCTAATCCTATGGATATTTGCGGAAGAATAAAGGTTCCTTATTCTTCCGTATAATCTAGACAAGAATTAAAAATACTTAGCAGTTATGATAGGGTATCTTTCACCCCCACTGAGTTAATGAATTCCGCGAGAAATGTTCAAAAACTGCCCCGTCTGTCCATAACAGAGGACGGTTGATATGTCGAACACCTATAGCAAAATCTCATGTCTTGGTTTGCTATTTATTTTTATTGTTATTAGATATAGTTTAAATGTGTTGATGTCTGTTAAATATATTTTAAATTGTTAGAAAATTCTGCATCTCTAATGGCAAATATTATTTTCATTTTAAATGATGCTCACAGCTAGAATTTTTTTTGCATTACAGCCGGAGCCGTTCAAAGCCTACTTATTTAAAGCAGGCGAATTTTTATATACTCGAAGAGGAATCGAGCAAAATATCAAGTGTGTTATATTTTTGGAAAGGTAATTTTAAATTCTTTTCAATAAATTAAAAATATACAGAGTGTCCCATATAAAAAATCAAATTTTCTGTTGATAATTCTTAAATTATTAATTTTAAAAAAAAATATACTTAAACCATTAAATTCTACGTAAAAAGGTGCTTTGGAAATGTTTTCATAAAAATACAACATTTTTCATAGCAAAAAAGTTACAGCGATTTGTTAAAAATGCATATTTTTGAAAAACACCCCGTAACTCCGAAACGGTAACAGATACCAATGTGCGGTTTTCACCATCATGTTTTTGACAAAAATTGAGCTCCAGACACCGATATTAGTTTTTGTCTATCTCCTATAGAAAAGGGTGTTTCCATTTAAAAGAGTCGAATTTGACCCACCCTGTACAGGGTGGCGCCTCTCATAACGCCGCGAAAGCTCCAAGGAGAACGGTAGTTTATATCGAAATGACATTTTGGCAGCATGTGTAGGTTAACTTAAAGGATTTTATAAAAATATATAGAATTATACAGGGTGTCCCCCAAAAAAACTTACACATTAAAGTTGTGTTTTTTTTTTAATAAAACACCTTATATATTAATTGATTTTCGGGTTCAAGGAGAAAAATAAAGGTGAGTTTTGATGCACACTGCATTCACCAACTAATAGAATCATATCGATTTTCTCTGTAGGATAAGTTTGCATTTTCGGTAAATTTCTGAGAATTTTTTTGTTTTAACTGACACAAAATGATAACTATCTGTTAAACCAAAGTCGTCCTGATGATGGAGTATAACTCCGAAACCGGTCAACGAAAGGGTGGTCTCCTTGGCCTGACCACAAAATAGGAATCAATTATTCCTATTTTGTGGCTTGACAAGCTTTAAACAGAAAATTCGCACATAAAGCAGGTGTACGGCTGTTAATGCTTTTCTGACTTTTCTCAAATCTAATCTAAATATATGAATGTAATTATTTGTGTGTTAACTTTATTCTAAATTCTGGGTTCAAAAACAATTGTTTTTTTGCTGCTGAATCAAACTGGACAATTAAACTCTCGGCGATCAAACATGGCTTGGTCTTGGCATTCAAGCCAGGCCCAGCCTTGACGATCAGTGATGGCCCAACGTCGGATTCAAAGCCTGGCCCGATGTTTTAATTCGACAACCACAATAGCACCACAGTAATAGCACCACATAACCACAGTCGGACCAAAACTAGTATATAAATATGGCCCAGTATTGGTGATCAAACTTGGCCTAGCCTTGGGGATCAAAATTGGCCTGGTGTTGGTGATTAAGTTTGGCCCCACTCTGGTAATCAAGCATGGCCCAGCCTTGGTGATCTAGCTTGGCCCAATTTCGACAACCAAGCCTGGCATGATGTTACCATTCCAGGCTATTCCCAAAGCTGGGTCAGGACTGGTATGCATAGTTGGCCCAGATCTTTACAGTACTGAACCAGTCCTGTACCAAAACTGGGCCGATGGTTTGATCCTGTATGGGTTCGAGATCCTGTAAGGGTATAACGGTCAGGTATGCATTTGACAGAAACGTTATATAAGCAAAAACAAATAAAGACAAGAGAAGTTAATAGAAGAGAAATTCTTTTATTTTCTCTACTAAAGACACTTTAAAATTCAATGACGTTTTTCTCCAACGGTTTCATTATTATGCGGTCCATTTGTTTCAAAAGTAATTCCAGAAAGTTGTATATTTCCTAGCTAGTTCTAATAATTATCCACCTCGAATTCCTTGATAACTACGCGATATTTCCACGTAATACGGCCGTTCTCCAACTGGAACAACTATATAATCGCCATATTTTCTCGCCCCCAGCAAACGAAACAAAACGAGGTCTCCGTTCCGGCTTCGTTTAATGGTTATATTATCCATGGCGCCGCTACGGCAAGTGGAAAATCGCGAACAGACAGCGGGAAAATCCACGTGGATTTCCCGGGCCACGCTGAAAATGGCGCCGGCCAATTAACTGCAGGACCGTACCGATAAATTTCCGCGGAAATTTAATTACGAGAGTTTCCTAATACCTGGCCGGGATTCGGACGCTCTTTTGTCTGCTACTGTTGCTTCGGCTGCTCCGTTAACAATGGAAACTTTCCAACCCTTTTGTCGGGAGGGAATTTTCATTAGGGAAACGGTAGGGCTTCAATATATGCAAAAGGTAAACTGGTTTTTGTGTAGCCCTTTTATTTGCTCTGAAACTTAAATTTTATTCAAGTTAGTCATGTTATTCTCGCTGAAAAATCTACGAAGAAAATTCTGCTTTCAGGCTGAACGTAGACCTGTAGATACTAAATATCTAGAGTTCGTACGAAATAAACTTTTAATCCCGTGATTTAGCTTGACCGGCACAGCGTTGCCCCCATTTATATAAGTTATAATAAATGAAAATTGACTTCCAGTTGCCTGACTTCCAAGACTGCTGGTAGTGAGTTTTAGAAGTTGAATCCTAGAAGTTGGTTGCGATGACCAGGAACGGGAACTCTGGAATTGTTTCGGGAAACTCAGGCTTCTGGTGTTTTTTCAGCAGGGTTTCCTCGGTGAGAATCAAACTAAAGACTGCTAGTAATGAATCCTAGAGGTCGGTTAGAATGGCAAGGCACAGGAACTCAAATTTCTGGCGTTTTTCCAGTTGAGTTGCCTCGGAAAACTCAGGCTTCTGGCGTTTTTCCAGCTGGGTTTCCTTGATGAGAATCAACCTGAACCATCACGACAGGGATGCAGTTGTTTCTTATGTTTCGTCGAGCCATCTTGAGAGGGTTTTTCACAATACCGGAATAAATGCCCGACAACCAAGATTAAAACTGTTATCTTTCCGTAATCCTACCGACTGCGCCAGTTATAATAAATGAAAATCGACTTCCAGTTGGAATGAATTAACTTTTTTTTTGTTTTAGATACTTACAACCTAACCTAACCAAACTATTAACTTAACAAAATAACAAGGCGAAAAACAATAAGAGTTACAAAAGTCTGTGTACGTTACGACGGTCAAGATGAATCTACCTACATTAGTTAGGGGTTTTTGATACCTACATTAGTTAGGAGTTTAGATGGGACCTCGCAGGATCGCTCTCAAGAAAAATAAACACTTAAACTGTCACTCATAGATAAACTAGGCATAACAGACCGTATTCCGTGAAAGACTTATCGATAGTAAAACTGTCACATACATAACATATATTTTCTTTTAATCAAAATATTTTAGGAAACAAAAATAAATATATAAACAGTTGTTATTTACATTAAGAAAACTCACCTTCTTAACAACAAATAAGGAACATAAAGGGTCATTACTACAGCTTTCCTGTCCAAAATATTCTAATAAAGTTGCGATGAGTTTTTTACGGCTATTAAGCTTTCTTGTACACTTCGCAATAAAAGAGGTTCTAAAAAGAACAATGTTCGACTGCAAGGTCTGCTAATAAGCATTTTTAAGCTTAAGGTATCACAACACTATTAGTTTAAACCAAAAACTCGGAATACAAAACTAAAGTGTCAAAACGAATGACAATGTCAGGAAATAAATAAATAAATGCGGCAACTTGAACTGAATTGAACTGAACGCGCGAAATTTAAATTCTAGTTAGTCCACACGGCGCCGAATAGGTCCATGTCGCTCCCTCGATTACATAACTAAAAGTTTAATTGATATCAAATGTATTAAACATACCTATCACACCATTATGATTAATTGTTAAGAAAAATATAATGAAACTATCTCGCAACTAATAAAATTAAAAGAAGGGAGAACAGAATACAAAATTTAACTGAAGGAAAATGCAAAATATAAATCTTGCATGGCGTTTTCTTAACGCTTCATATCTTGTCTTGACTCAATAAATTTCAAGATCTTGATACATTTCAAGATCTTGAAATTTCTTGGTTAACCGGTGATTGCCCATCGAGATCCTTATTGAGTTGCTTGCTAACACGGAATCTGGTGGTTTCCAAGATAGTGCAAGTGAGAATGACACTTGGCTATAGCAAAGGGAAAAGCACCAATCCAGGAGAGTAGCACTAGTGCAGTACTAGGAGTACCAAAAACAAAAATGATAAATTACCCAAATGTATACCATGTTTTCAAAAGCATACCAAAAGTGTTTACCTAAAAATTAATAACTCCGGATACTGAAATATTATAACAACACTAATTGGATATACTGTATAGTGTATAGTTCTTATTTTGGGTCCCAGACATAAAGTGGAAACGTTTTCTTCTTCATGAGGAAAACTTTGATAGATCCGAGAATAATCTAAAAAATCCAATACTAGGAACAGCACCGAGCCTTAAAAAATAAGTTAATAACAAATTCGATAATAGAATTCTATTTAAGATATGCTAAAAATGATAATTCTAGCAAATCCTATTTAAAATATTTTTTATATTTAAATAGGTTTTGCTGTTTTATTTTTAAATTACATGTATTACGTGAAACAACTGTTCGCAAATCAATGCATTTAAGCGTTTTTATTGTTACGTCTAGGTATTTCAAGATGTCTTGATTTCTTGACAAGAAATCTTGGTATTAACTTAAAATTTCTTGTCTTGCTTTGAAATCTAAAATTACTTCTTGTCTTGAAAAAAAAGACAAGATCTTGAAAATTGCAAGAACTTGGCGGCTCCAAACCATTTCCAATTATGGTGTAGCCTCCCTCACATATTTAGATCGTGACTTTGTAATTGGACCCATTGTTGTCTATTGTTGGCTATACGGGCCCAATTTATCCCTGCTAATTTACTAATATCATCATTCCCATCTCAAGTTTTGGTCCAATCAAAGGTTTCAAAAGGTCCCATCTCAGGTTTTGTCAGGGTGGTCCATCTGTTTGTCCGTCCTTCCACCTTGTCAGGTGTCCTGCCCATTGCCACTTGAGGGTTTTGATTCTGTTGATGACATCTATTATCTGGGTCTTTTCTCGTATACACTCTATTCTTTTACAGTATTTCTTGGTTATTCCCAGCATATCTCGTCCCATTGAACGTTGTGCAACCTGTAGTTTCCTTATAATGTCCGTTTTAAGTGTCCAAGTGTTACTTGAACATTTAAAAAAATCACATATCATCCCATATTTGACGAACTGTACCAAATTAGATGAAAGCTATATTCAAAAACGCTAAACACAATGGAATTACCATTCAACTCTCTATGGATACAGCTGGTAGTGTTCTACATACATTAGAATTTAGAATTTAGAATGAGTGGGAGGGGGGTTAATCACTTCGACCTTACAGATCCATTGTGTCCCCCTTTCTTGAATCATAACTCATCATACAGTCCCAGGGCTTTGACAAAAGCTAGTATCTGGGACGGTTTTATAGAGGGTAGTTCTCCATCTCCAATATCAGTCGTACCAAAATTCATGGCACGAATGGTTGTCGTCTCGGCGCACTCAGTGATGAGGTGTCCTGGTGTTTCCCCATCTTCCCCACAGAATCTGCATTCGCCGTTTCTTCTTAGTTTCAATCTACTGAGGTGTTCATTGAGGAGACAGTGTCCTGTTAAAAACCCCATGACAATCCGAAGATTGTTCTTACTCAGACCCAAGAAGATCTGTGATTTTTCTAGATCATAAGCCCTCAGAAACTTCTTCGAGTGTCTTAGACCATTGCAAGATTTCCATTCTAGGTTGCGGATGGAATCTTCCAAGTTCTTGAGTTCCGCCTTGAGTTGGTTACCACTTGGAAAGCAGAACGGTTCTGGTCCAGTTAGTGGAGTGTTCGCTCCTTTCCTAGCTAGATTATTTGCTTTTTTCATTGCCTTCTATCTCTTGGTGAGCAGGCACCCAGTGTAGGAGGACTTTGTTTTCTTTGCCTAATTTATTCAGCTTCTCTATGCATTCTTTGACCAATTTCGAATTGATTGATACTGAGTTGATCGCCTTTAACGCTGCTTGACTCTACATACATCATACATCTCATTTAATGTTTTTTTCATAGCAACTGTTAAAATTGCCTTATATCTATCAAAAATAGTAGATCACAAATAGTAGTAGATAAAATAGTACTTTAACCGCAAGGGTAGATTAAATGATACTTTAACAGCGAGGATAAGTTAAAAAGTTTATTTTTTCTCGCACGTTTTTTAATTGCTTCCATTTTTGAAAACTTTTGTATTCCTTTTCATAAGTTATTCAGGATTTAAATGGAAGTAGTTTGGATTTTCGCCTCGTCGTTTGTCGCCTCAGCCTGAATATTTATTGGTAATTTACTTATTTCGTTTTGAGCCTTTTCCGGCTCCAATTCAATCAGCAATCGACACAAAAGAGAATTAAAAAATATTGACTCAAAACTGACATCTACAGAGACAGCTTTATTTATTTGTCAAATTACATAGAAAGCATAGAGTTTAAAATAAAATAGAAACCAACGCCAACCCAGCACAATATTTTTTCTACTCCTAATAAATTCCTTGAAATAATAATTTCTGAATATTTTTTAAAACGTAACTCGCTATGGAAAAAAAATATTGTTTTATACACGACGATAAAATTGCATTATCGTATAAAATACCATTTTATCGTCTTGTATAAAAATAACTAAAAAATCAGATTATACAGTAAAAGAACAAAATTACAATAGAAATGTACTCTGCTATTTTTTTATCCTTTTTACTCTGAGAAACGTCTTTTTTTTGTATTTTCTGCTTATATTCCAGGCCTTAAAAACGAGTATTCAACTTTCTACATATAAAACTAGTAGTGTCCTACAATCATCTCTTTTTTATAGAATGTTTCAGAAATGAAGTTACACAAAGAATGAAAAACAAAACAAGAACAAAAAAGACGAAAATACAAAAGTAAAGTATTCTGTCTGTCGTTTTCTGCTTTCTTTTGCTCCTGAAAACTTGGCGACGTGTTCTTCGTCTTTTCAGCGTATATTTCTGGCCTTAGGGCGGATACACACGTATCGGAAATGGATCTTTAACAACTTAATGACGCTCTTTGAAGGCGAACGTGTATATTTTAAACGATCGGCGCTCTAGCGTCGCGACGCCTTATTCAGCGCCGGGCTGGAAAGTTTGCGTCGTCGACTTGTCAACGATCGGCGGATATCGGTTTGTGGTTGCCCGTTTCTTTCCCAAAACGAGAATTTTGATCGAAATTTATTTACTCGCGCGTGCCGGAAGCACCTACTTCGTTCGATTCATTTTTAGTCGATGAATGGGGTAATAATAACGTTAAAAAGGTTGTTTAACGGGAAGAAAATATACAAAAATTGCCGTTAAATAGGATATAGTTTCCTGTATTTATTATTTTATGGGATTTACACTTTTTTGAATAATTTCGTCAAGTGGGTAATATCTTAACATTATTAATAGAAATGTGTTATATATAGCGCTGAAAATATTTATTATTAAATTATTATTAATAATAAGTCATAAATATTATAATTAATTATTTTAATAAGTCATAAAAATGTACGTTGTTATTATTTAAAAAACAATCTTACTTATAAAATTCTTTGCTTGACTTGTGCATAATTTATTCTGCTTTAGGTGGAGTGGTAGGGGATTGTATGCTTTGTTGTTGTTAAGTCTTTTCTAAAATAGAATAATACACCATTTCAAACAATATCACAGTGATACATAAGTAAATAAGGCTTAATTTTAACAACAAAAAATATCTATGATGAAATTTAAGGAAACGTGTATCATGACAGACAAAATTATGAAACATCAGTAGTTGATATATTTTCTTTTCACATGGTCTAAATAATATAAAAATATTATATGATTATTATGACAAGATTATGACAATATGATGACAATGGAAATTTGGTTTCCATAACAATGTATAATTTGTATTTTCTATAACCGTATAAAATTGTGATTATTTCGGAAATTCGTGCAACTTTTTATGCGCGTGCGCAAAACAGGGTCCTCGAAATAGACAAACCTATTAAACGTTTCATGAGTGCAATAAAGAAGGTTTGAGAATAGCATGTCGTGATGTTGGAGACATATTTGTTAATGCTAAACTTATGGCGTAGATTTATCCACGTAAGTATATAATATATTATAATCTAGGATTGATACGCGTACTAAATAAGAGATAATTTTTAAATATCCTGAATATAACCAGAAACAGTTACAGAAAGAACTACCGTCTAATGAGGTAAACAAAATAAAAAAGAACACAATGCTTTTAACCTTTTTCTACTGATATATTTCCCATTTCTACAAGTATCCAGCATAAAACTTTGCGGCATTGATTTAAAACCTATTCATCTCTCTGCAGTAATTTTCCAGCGCAAGAATTGTCATTTGGAGGAGAATAGAAACTAAAAAAAGACCGAGAAAAAGCTACAGTCCTGGAACTTTTTTTCATTTTATCCTCGGCTGCAATCATTTGGGGAAGAACTACGGGATCGGAGCCTTTTGTTCGTATTTTCCCGGATAAAAAACACTACAAAAGAGTGGAGTGATTACGGAGGACGTCTGATTTTGATTGAGGAACAACGTGGCGAAAGTACAAAAGAAACTTTGAAATATTATTTCTTAACTATCCTCTATATAAAAAATAAATGAGATATAAAAGACCTCAAATTAAGTTAGCGGTACAATGATATATTTTTATTAATTAATTTTATTAATTATAGAATTCGGTATTTACTGCAGAATGATGATACTACCATGATTTTTCTTATTTTATTTTCTTCAGAATTACAAATATTTGTGTTTTGTTCTTGGATTAATAATATTAAATATACCTTTAATAAAATATAACTCTATATTTATATTGCCTTCTTATCTTAATCTGATCTTTGAGAACTTTATTTATATTTTGGCATACGCCTGGTATTATTTTTGAAATGCTTTGCTTGGAAACTTTAAATAAATAACCCAAACTGGTGTGTGAGTCTCTAGTTGCAAGGAATCTTAATGTTATAGCCGATCTTTATTTAAATCTTTCTTTAACCGGAATACACTTCCTAAAAGTTGTATTTTTTCTTTCTATAAGGGGGTTAATTAAGTTAATAAGTCTCTCAAAATCAATAGCGGACATGCGATAAAAATGTTAAAAAACATTCTGTCTGTTTGTAGATCGCGTAGATGTTTACTTTCACTGTGCTGTGATCTACTTTTCAATTATTAGACATCCAACATCGTTTTTTCTCTTTGTCTCGCTTTGTTTTGCAATAATGATCGCACTAGCAGCCGCTATTAAAAATAATTCAGTATCATCTATGTCTGTTGAACAGCACAAACGCAAGCACTACATTACAATGTGGACGCCGCCGCTTGCGAGCCGAAAGATCTTGAGGAACACGACAAACAGGAAGCGTAAGCAACGCAAGCACAATCAGAAGCAAGAGCGCGAGCAGGATCACGAGCATTGTAGACGCACCTTTAGGTGTAAAAAAAATACTGGAATTTTTAATAGTGAGAGGGACAGCAAAAAAATGTTGCCTAGGGTACCAAATTACCTTAACGCGGCCCTGGCTGGGGTTTGGGATCCTGTTTAATACACTCATCGGCAAAAGTCTTGCCCAGACAAATTTATTTCTTTGCATAGCATATTGTTGTGGCTATGTGTACAAATACCTTAATATGTGTCTACAAAAAATAGGTCATAAAAGCAATGAAAGAAAACCTTATCGATGGAATGTGTATGGTTTTGCTATTTGCGGTCAAATTTTGTTTTTCAGTTCAAGTTCAATCTTGTAGTAAGTGTTGTGAAAGGAGACAAAAATGCGCCAGGGCACGAAATTTCTGCCTTTGATAGGGCCCGAATTATCGCTTTGCATGAAACAGGTCTCAGCCGGCATCAAATTGCTGATCGTTTAAATTTAGTGCGAAGTACTGTAAGCCGAATTATACAACGGTATATGGACACCGGAAATGTAAGATCTCGTCCTATGTTGGGCCGTCCAAGGGTAACGACTGAACGACAGGATCGCTACTTAGCACAATTTGCCAGAAGAAATCGGTCAGTTCCAATTCGAGAGCTACGATCTCAGTTTCAACGAACTTACCACCGAGTGATATCAAGCCGAACCATTTCCAGGCGATTTTCTCTAGTGCTGGATTGCGGCGTAGACGTCCACTGCAAGTCCCTCTATTAACTTTACATCATAGGCAAAGGAGGCTGCAGTGGGCTAGAGAACACCAGAACTGGTTATTACCTCAGTGGAGAAACGTAATTTTCACTGACGAGACCAGGATAAGTTTGATCAGTGATGACTATCATCAGCGAGTGTGGAGGGAGGCAAGGAGGCAGCATCGCTTGAATACAGCCCTTGTTGTTGCTCCTTATCAAGGAGGAACTGAGATGTTCCTCCTTGATGTTTTTGCATCATGTACAATAGGCGAACAGAGCTCATTCGTATTCCTGAGGTGATGAACGCCCATTTGTATGTGGAAACTGTAATCAGACCAATAATTTATCCACTGCGAGAAGAAATCGGCAATAATTTTATTCTCATGGATGATAACGCTCGTCCTCACAGAGCTAGGATGGTCCAGGAAGCATTAAATGAAGGGGAAATAACCCGTCTGGACTGGCCTCCACTCTCCCCCGACATGAATCCTATTGAATATGTCTGGGACTACATCACCAGAGCTGTATTTCGCAGAAATAACCCACAAACAAATCGCCAGGAGTTGATCATTGCCGCTCAAGAGGAATGGCAGAATTTACATCAAGTGGTGATGCCCCGACAACTTGATGCACTCATAACAAATCGAGGAGGCAATACTTTATATTAGTAACCTTAATTTTGTCAGAATTTATTATTTATTTATTTATTTTCTCTTTTTTGTCAAACATTTTTCTTCATGGAATTTGCATTTTTTTTGTATTTTGGCAAAATTTATTATTAAACTTGGTGAAAGTTTTCCCTTTTTTGTGTTATTTTTTAACATAACCTTAGCATCTATTGATTTCCACGAAAAATTAGTTTGAAATGTAATTTTTTATTAAAATAGTAAGGGGGTGCAAGACTTTTGCCGATGAGTTTATATATCAATATATCAAACAGAACACAGGATCCAATAGGTTCACAATCCAAAAAGCAGAATAAACAATATATCGTACTCATTGCGATAACCCTTTATTATTGTACCAAACCTTCCTCTCATTCTTTCTTTCCGTTAAAGCACTTCCTGACTTCCTGCCCTTTGAAAAGTTCCCGATGTCGCTGATGTTGGCTTCTGCAAAGTGTCCCTCTATTCTCTCCAAAAAACCGTGCTCTAAAGTTTTAAAGCATCGGTTTTCCAGTGCTGGACAGTGGTGCTCAATGATTTCTTCTTCTTCTCTACATCCTCTGCAGTAGTCGTCGTTGGAAATGTTCGATCTCACGAGGTTTACCCCCGTGGGCCAGTTTCCAGTGACGACTCCTACAATTATGCCTACGAGGTTCTTTTTGTGCTCTATAGTAGCCATTATATTGTCACCACATTATATTGTCAATCACATCGCAAAAATTACTATTGTGACATGTGACGTTTGAAATGATTTTCACTCATAGAAAGGTCATTAAAAAGTATTATTACTAACATGTGATAAATACATTAAGGCTACTTAATAGAGAGTTTATCAAAATAATATAGATAATTTTGGACAATCAGGAAGTTATTCGTTTGAAAAATTAAATAAAAATATATGTAAAAGCGGTTTTACAACAATTCTTTTGTACTTTCATTTTTAATCGCGGTCTATAAAATTTCTGTGTACATTTACAATGCTATAATCTATTTTAGACAGATCGAATATATATGTATGTCTTTAAGACATGCCATACTCAAACGCTATAAAATCTTTATTGCGTCTCAGAATAGAGCTATAAACAGTTGGCTTTTGTTCTCTTGCGGTTTTTGTTTGGTATAAATTGCTTTGATAGGTACGTGATGGTCTTAAATAAAAAACGACTTTTATTGTACATATTTTGACATTACTAGAATGTTTTTTAAATGAAATAAAATTACAGGATTGACAAATTCCAGACACAAATGGTTATGTTACGGGCAATGATGCATAAGGGCATTTACAATAATACCTGGGCAATAACTTAAGTACCCAATTTCCTCGGATAATATCGTCGTAGCCCGGGCATTTACGTAAATGTCCACGAGTTAAGGTCATTGTTGAGAATGTTACTCTTTTATTTGCTTTAGTATAATAAAAGATATTGATCCTTTAATATTGGGTTATGTTGAAATATAATAGCTATCAGCAGCATAGCAGCAACAACAATATAACAGTTAAAATTTCCTCAATGTCTCTGTGAGTTGTTTTCACTGAACCCTCACTTTGATATTCAATCTTAAAAGACATTCAAATTCATCAAATTCGTATTAAAATTTAAAAAAATAGATAATCAACAAAAAAAAGTTTGAAACCAAAGCAATCAAAACTCATTGCTGCAACATGGTGTCGACGGGATAGTCACTTACGGGGTAGGCACAAAATAGCCGGTAGGTAGGTTAGCGATATTATTTAAATCCTTTGGATTTTTATGTTAATAGCCGGACATTAACAACAATGCCCAACCTAAGTGGGAATATATCTACAATATTGGCCAGTAAATACTGTTAAAGGCCGGTTTTACATCTTTGTCCGTCACAGTTATATATTTAGCTAATTAATAGTATTATTAGAGAAATATTATTAAATTAATTTGTATTTTTTTTGTTTTCAGGTAAGCGTTGTTAACAGTTCCAGATACATTATAGTAAAACCGGTAATTGTAAGTAAATTGTTTCTTTTTTTTGTTAAATCAAATCAAAACTAAATAAAATGCCGGAGACAGTGTTGCCAGAGCTACTGTTAAATCCGTAGATTTACGGATTTTTGGTACAGTACGTTAATAATACGGATTTTCTACAATGAACGGCGTCAGAGTTGGCTTTGAAATGAAGATTGCTGTTACCTCATATGTAAAAAAATATGGTAAATGTCAATAATTGTCGTTTCCTAGCCAACTAAACGACTTTTTTCGATTATACGATATATTCAGTACCTATAAAAGAATTTTTATTTTTGTTGTTTAATCTATGTTTAACACGAATAAATTTCCAATACATAAACGGTGATTTTTCATCCCACGATATATTATAAACATAAAAAAAAATTATTTATTACAGATTACACATTTTAATATGGCAACACTGTCGCTTCCACTTCCACACCGTCTTTGATATGCCTTCGCTAGCCGAATTAGCGAAAATAAGTGTTCTGTGTGATGACCGCAGAAGGATTAGTGTCTCCACCGTACAACGTAAGGGGAAAAATCAGCCTTGTTACCAATTTATCCATTAGATTGCGTATCTTCCCAATTCTTTCGATCAACGGTTCTAGTTTGTATGTCACGATCTGATAATTTACAACTGTTCTTAATAAATATCACGCAACAATGCTAGTTTTGAAAAATAACAGGTATAATACAACAGTACGCCGTTACCTACTGCTCAAGATATGCCGAACCCAACAATTGTTCCGTAAATAAGTTATAAGTAAGTCGCTATACTCGGTCGCTATTTATTATTTTTAAAGCAACATTTGTAGAGTTAACTGTTGTGGTCTATAGTTATTGAGTGGTAGGTAGAGATTAAGTTTAACGATCATAAATAAAATAACAGATAGGTAGTGAGGGTTTAGGTATTGTCATAACAAAAATATTCATTAAACTATTTTCCAAAAAAATATTCATCAAATTATTCGCAAAAAAATGCATTTTCCAAACATGCTAACGAGCCACCCATATCAAATAAAGTAAAAAAAATACCGAGGGTGGCATTTAAAAATCAAAAGTTGTAGTCATTTCCGGTGAAACAGGAAGTGACTAAAAACAATTATTGAATACGTCAATCAATCCTAATTTACATGTCATATACTAACATACCAAATCTCGTTTTTTTATCTGAAAAAATTAAAAGTTATAGGGGTGAGTCAGTTGAGACGCACCCGGTATACGTTTATTTTTGGTATATTGGCCGTTTAAAAATAAAATAGGTGCCTGGTGGCGGAGAGGTACAGGCTCTCGTCTACCAATCTCAAGGTAGTGGGTTCGAATCCCACACCCGGCATTTCATCAGCCGACTATTTTTATTAAAATAAAAATAGTTTGGGTGCCTAGGTCGACTCAGCCTTAAATGAGTACTTGGGATTCACAATCCTGAGGTAATAATAGGCCGTTGAAGCGTAGTACTAGCCACATTACCTTCCTTGTATACCGAACGGCTCTAGTATGGCAAACTGTACCTTGCTACTCCCAAGGCGTTAAACGCTATATACGGGAGCTATTATTATTATAAAAATAAAATTAGTAAATAAGGGAAAACTGTTATTGATAAAACAGTAGCATTACTAACTGTTATTTAGAAATAACAGTTACACTCGCTTATACAAAACACTCAAAGAAATATTCATAGTATTTCGTTTAATAGAGAGTGTTTTTTTATTAAACAAAAATATATATTCTGCAGTGGTTTAGAAAGACAAAATGCTAATAAAATAAGAGATATATGTAAATTTTGTAAACTCCAGAGACAAACCGGCCAATTTTACTTCTCCATTCTCCATTTTCTCCCTGGTACGGAATCACAACCGCGCTAATATTAAACATACAACTCCCAATTACTCTTACTGTCGTCCTTTCTGGTCCAATTCCTCCATGATATAGGGCGTTCCCCAGGGAATACCCTCCTGCGTTTGGCTGGCCAGGCGAAATCCGGGGATATTAGATTCTCTTGTTGTTGCCTTATATGTAAATATTTAGGGAACTAGACATCATTTTCTTTTTGTTTTCTTGAATTTATGACATACTTAGTATTTTCTACCTCTATACAGGTTGTTCCAAATTTGAGGGTAACCATTGGTATCTTAGAAATACATAGATACGGATGAGATCAAATTATGGCAAAGATTTTCGAAGATAATCGAAGAAATATATATAATAAATTCGTTTATTGTTTTTTCCTAGCATTCATCATCATCATTTTCAGCTTATTCAACCATTTCCAATTATGGTGTAGACTCCCTCACATATTTTAGATACTCTCTTTGTAGTTGGGCCCATTGTTGTCTATTGTTGGCTATGCGGGCCCAAGTTATCCCTGATGATTTCCTAATATTTTGGTCCCATCTCTGGTTCGATCTTCTTCTAGGTCTCTTAATTCCTGTGGGTATGCTATGATTTTTGTGGTCCATCTGTTGTCCGTTCTTCTTGCCAGATTTTCTGCCCATTGCCATTTGAAGGATTTGACTCTGTGAATGACATATATTACCGGGATCTTTTGTCGTATCCACTCTATTCTTTTACGGTCTCTGTTGGTTATTTCCTGCATAGTTCGTTCCATTGACCGTTGTGCGACCTGCAGTTTCCTTATGATGTCCGTTTTAAGTGTCGGTTTCGCATGCATAGGTCATGACTGATAATACACATTGGTAGAATGTTTTCTTCTTTAGATAGACTGGTATTCTAAATTTAAATATGATTAAGTTTCTTCCATAAGTAATACATGCTAACTTAATTCTTCTGTTAATTTCTGATAATAGAGATCCCGAGCTGTGTATTAGTTGTCCCAAATATTCTTCTACTATTTCCAGTGTTGTGTTCTTTCTTAGAATGTATTTTCTTTCCACTAGTGCGTTGTACATTACTTTAGTTTTTGCTAGATTCATTTTGAGACCCACTTTATTGCTGGCTGTATTTAGTTCATTAATTTGTGTTTGTAGTTCTTCAGGACTATTGGCAATTAGGACTATGTTGTCAGCGAATCGTAGATAGTTATGATATTCTCCATCTATTTTGTCTAGCATTTTCTGAAAATATATTTTGAAATATGTAAATTTTACCGTTTCTTTTTAGGTATGTGTTAGACAATGATTCACTATTGAAAATATGTTGATATACCGTGCTGGCAACTGTTACTCTTGTTGCTCTTTGTATTTACATGTGTGGAAGTAAATCGCATAAAGTTGAGTTTTTAAACTATCGCGATTACTGACGATTTCTCGTTATAAAAAAAATTACACCCAGCGATATCCTTATAATTCCATTTCAGATGCTCAGAAACATTACAAACCTAATGATTTTATCTAATTATCTCTTGAAAAAAAAGTCTTTTAAAAATAAGCGGTTTGCGATCGTGATTTTACTTTACTTGATAAAGGGAAAGGCGTATCGGCAACGCCGCAACAGCACACCGTCGCGCGTCGCGCCGCGTCGGTCGGTCGCATTTCTCTCACTCCGACTTAATAAGATCCCTATGCGATTTACTTCCACACATGTAAATGCCGACCCAAAAGTAACAGTTGCCAGCACGGTAGAACGTTGTTTAATGAAAAACAGACAGTGTATTTTTGATAAAAACTAATTTTAATGAACTGAGATTATAAAGAAACCAGTTTCAAGTAAACTTTCTGCTTTTCCCACTGTTTTTTTGTTAGCTCTGCCTCGAAATTTATTCGCGATTTCAAACAAATGGCGCACCATCGAATTACGCTGCGAACCAAATTAAAATCGGAGAAAAATGAAGTGGCCAATTAGATTTTAATTAGCGCAGAACGACCGTTACTTTTTCCACCATTCTTTTTTTCAATTCATTCTCTCCAGTATTTGGCAAAACGCCCAGATTTTGCCTATAACAGCCATCACGCAGTCGACAAGTTTTAACGGACTTTTTATAGACGAGTTTTATACACGATAGATTCTCGTTAACACATCTTGTACTATCCAGATCTTATTTAATGTTTCTTTTATTATTTCGTACATAATAAAGTTTTCCTTTGAATGTGACAGACAATGATTCTTGATTTGTCTATATTTATTTTAGCTTACACAAAGATTTATTCGGATATCACTAACAGTTATCAAGTGTAAACTAATATAAATCCTGACAGTATTGAGCTTATACAGGGCGGTCCGAACTGTATTCCGGAAACTGCAGATAAAAATAAGTAACGTCAATATTTGGATGAAAATTGGTATCTGGGAGTTTTTTCAAATGAAAAATTTGATTTTGATGTAACTCCTATTTGTATAATCTATATAATAGGATAACTCCTATTTCTAGGGGGCGCCACATGTGTTTTAACTGCTTTGAAGAGTAATAACTTTTCGTCTGTACCTGTATAAAACTACTGAGTGAAAAAATATACATTTCTGCGATTTTTTACGTAAAAAATCTCTCTTGGTAAAAATCTCTACGAGCAACCGTTCTGAAGATATTTAGAATGGTAATAGTCAATACATGTCATTATTGACAAAAAATAAACATGTTGAGTAGATAGTTATTTGACTGAAATGATAAATTTGAAAACTTTTTATTTTTTTAAATTAATTATAAACTTTTCTTCGAAAAAATGATGATAACAGGGTTTTTCTTGAACTTTTGGCACGAAAATATTTTAGTCTAATTATAGTCAACATGTTTAATTTATGTCAACGATGACAGGTATTGATAATTTAGATGTCAAATATCTCGAGAACCATTACTCGTGGCAATTTTTACCAAGAGGCCTTTTTGCGTGAAAACCGTTGTGTCAAAAAACTCCCAGACACCAATTTCCATCCAAATATTGACGTTCCTACAGAAATTATATACAGGGTGTCATTGAAATGGTGTAAAAAAATCAGAACGAAATAATCCACTAGATTTCTACTTGTGGGGCCATTTGAAAGCTCTGGTTTACTCAGTGCCGATTAATACTGAAGAGCAACTACGGCAACGCATTATTGACTGTTCCAATCAAATTTGGACAACACCAAAGATATTCCACAAGGTACGCAGATCTCGGAGCAGATGTCTGCATTGAAATGAATGGTGGTCACTTTAAACATTTGCTATGAATGAATTAAGGAAGGCATTATTTTAATATGGAATTTTGGTAATTGGTTTATTTCGTTTTTAAAGCAATAAGATGTTTTAAAAATCATGAAATTTTGATTTTCCAATTAATTATTTAATAACTACTTGATTACTTTTGAACCGCCATAACTTTCATAAGTTTATGTTGATTAACCAGTTAGCAACCCATCAGAGCAAACTCTTTGCCTTCAATTTTCTCGAAAACCATCGCTCTGGGCGATGTACAACAAGAGTACCTTTTTTGTAGAAAAAAGTATGTAGTTTTCAAAAAATGAAAAATATATACTTAAAAAATAACCTCAAAAAAGTTATTCACGAAATAACCCCCTACCCCTGCAAAAACTACCCTTTTCGCTTTTCCAAATAATTTTTCAGTATCACCATTTGATTTAGGGTCAACATATATGGCAGAGGATTTTTTTTCGAAATTTTATCTCGTTTTTTAAGCCTGCAATTTCAAAACAACCGTTTTTTAAATTCACCCTTTCAGTGCCCCTAACTCCCTTAATATGCATTTTCCGCCCTATATTTATATAGGACTGATACATAGATTTTTTTTACACCATTTCAATGACACCCTGTATAAAAAATCGAAATAAAAATGAAACTTCTACACCCTGTATCTCCGAAACGAAGCATTTTAGGACATAAGTTAATACTAACTTTTTTACTTATTTTTATCTGGACCACCCTGTATAATTGGTTGACATATCATCATGGAGATTTTCATACTTGGATTACTGACGATGTTATTGTTTGCTTTAAAAGCGAGAAATATACTGTACAGGGTGAGTCAACGATAGAGTAAAGTCCATTATCTGATTTGTTTCAAGGTTTACAAAAAAATGTTTAATATAAAAGTTATAGGGATGGTTAAGATACACATTTTAAAATTATTATAAAGTATACAAGGTGCTTCAAAAAAGTGTAGCGGCTATAACATATGTTTTTTTAAATGCAACACACTATTTTTTATTTTATTTTTAGATTCTGCGTAAAATTCCATATTTTTTTTATATATAATGTTATATATCTAAAACTAATAGTTTTTGTAATATTTCAATTTATTTAAACAAATGTTAAATTGCAGTGTGGTAAAAAATTGTCAGTGGTGCCATTGTTTCTGAAGTTGGAGTACCAAAATTTGGTAGGAGAGTTTTATAGAGATGAAAAAAAAGATATATGTAAAGATATTTTAGTTAAATGATACAGGGTGTTCAAAATATATTTATGAATTTCAGCTACTTAAAATTAAAAAATCTCAAATTTTTTAAATGGGACACCCTATATATTATAATTTTTTCTGATAGATTTGACAAAACTCTTCAACTTTTATTAAGTATGTCATATGCCTATTTTAAATAGTTTGCGATTTATTCCCATTTTTTTCTATTTTTACCCATATTTTCAATACAATTACCCTATAAAATCATAGTTACCATGACAAAACAAAACTATTTATTACTTACCTTTAACAGGTAGCTTCATAATTAGTTACAATTGCTGGTATTAGTTAAAATTAATTAACTTTACTCAAATAAACTAAATCGCAGTAGTGAATTTCTTGATGTATTTTTATATTATGAAAGTTGACACTTGGGATTTTTCGTCGGGGCGAATAGCCACAGATTAGGGTAATACTAGATTACCTAATTGCTGAAGACTACTGATATATGAATTTTCTTCGACATACTGTAAAGTTTTTTTTCGTAGTAATTCTGGTTTATAATTCATTTGGTAAAACAAATATTACTACTGCCGCGAAACCGTCCCATTACACACTGAAGATGTTTTCTAGATAATATACATCTATCCTTATAGTAGTTAGCAAAGTACTATATAATATATAGTACTGAACCAAAAAATGTGGTTTTCTAAGCTTGTTCGTGTATATCAATCACATTAACTAATTATTAATTTCAAGAAAATCTGTAACTATTATCTCTACCATTTATACTTATTACAACAAATTAAACTAAAATTCTAATTTTGTTCTTAACTTGCTTAACAGACATGAAATTGTAATAATTATTACTTTTTGTCATGGCAACTATGATGTTATAGTGCAATTGTATTAAAAATATGGGTAAAAATAGAAAAAATTGGAATAAATCGCAAACTAATAAAAATAGGTATATGACATTCTTAATAAAAGTTGAAGAGTTTGGTAAAATCTATCAGAAAAAATGATAATATGTAGGTGTACCATTTAAAAAATTGAAATTCCTTAATTTTAAGTAGTTGAAATTCCTAAATATATTTTGAACACCCTGTAACATCTAACTAAAATATCTTTACATAGGTATTTTTGTATATCTCTATAAAATTCTCCTACCAAATTTTAGTTGTCCAACTTCAGAATCAATGCCATCATTGACAATTTTTTAACCCACTGCAATCTAACATTCGTTTAAACAAATTTAAATATAACAAAAACTATTAGTTTTAGGTATATAACATTATATATAAAAAAGTTATAGAATTTTACGCAGAATCTAAAAATAATATAAAAAATAGGGTGTTGCATTTAAAAAAACATAATATGTTATATTCGCCACACTTTTTTAAAGCACCCTGTATACTGTACAATAATTTTAAAATGTGTATCTTAACCATCTCTATAACTTTTATATTTAATATTTTTTTGTAAACCTCGAAACAAATGAGATAATGGACTTTACTCTATCGTTGACTCACCCTGTACAAGCCTAGATGTTAATATAAAAGAGAGATTACAAATTTATTTTAGAATATTTATAATTACCAAGTTTGATAGTGCGCATAAAACTAACAGAAAAAATGTAAACTTTACTTGTTTTATCCTTTTTAAAACTTCAGGAAACGCCTCCATGCAATATAGATATTTCACAGTGCAAACTTTAAATGAAATATGAGAAGAATTACAACGCTATCGTTGGCGGAATTATAATTAAAAGCCAAATCAACAGCTGATAAAATCGCCGAGCGTTAACTTACCTTTACTTAATTAGAGACCCACGCCCACGTTTAATTAATTGCTTTTGCGGACAAACAACTCGCAAATAAAGGCACAACAGTGGGAGGGGTGGGCGATATTAAACCCCCACCCCGCCCGCCACTGTGCGAGAAAACCCTTCGTAAAATCCCGGCGGAGCCATGGAGATTGCCAAATGGAAATTTGAGAATTGATTAAAATGCAGGTGATGAGACTTTAATAAAACATAAAGTTTTAGATGATTCAGATTCAGTTGTGTACGATGTGTTTTCTAAGTAAAATAAAATATATACAGGGTGCTACAAATTCGGGGTACGAGCATTAGTATCTCGGTAACCGTAATAGATATGAACAAGGTTAAATTGGGGAAAAGTTGCGCCCTTTGGATGTTCACCAAGATGCCATCAAAAAAGTTTTAAAAATTTCAGGGATTGCTGAGTTATTTGGAAAAAACGGATTTTTTTGAAAAGCAATTTTATGTTTTCCTGTGGTTACTTTTTTAGGGCTATCTGATAGTATTTTTACATTTTACAATTTATTATTTTTTATTTTAGGTTTTTGAAAGAACTCCGTCTCCTGAGTAATGATATGTCACACTTAATATTTCTTTTTGTTTCGGACATTTGAACACAATTTATTTAAACTAATTTCAAGACCGACTCAGTTTTTTTTTTAATATTTAATCTATTCGTGTTTACAATATTGATAAGCTTTCAAACTTAACAATGACGTGGGGTAAAACATTGAATACGAAAAATCAAATGCTAGTAAAATAAAATAGTAAAATAAAATAGTAATAAAATAGTAAAAAAATAATATAAAATAAATAATATAATATAAACAATCAAATTATTTCCCCGGAAGATGGATTCAAAATAGTAGAGCAGTATAATGGCCATCGAGGTTCCTGGACCTGTCACCATAGCAGTAGTAATGTCATAGCCAAAGGGGGGGACATTACTTGACGTCATTTTGTAAAAGTGAAATCAATACATCTCAACATTTACAATAGAGTACAAAATGCATTCAGGAGTATAAGAAGAAAGTTCAAAGTGCTATAAATAAAATTGAACTAAAAATAAGTTCATTTATTTATATAACTACGATTAATATTATGCATTTATTATTAGGTCGCACACTGAGATTTTAAATTCACAATAAAAAAAGTTAAAAATAATATACAGGATGGCCCATCGAAAACGTTCCGCAAGGCATAACGACCAGGGTATTTTTTTTTTAAGAAAATTCAAAAACACGTCAATTTTGTTTGTGAGGGGGATAACTTTTGCCCCAAAAATGATTGCAAAATCTTCAACCCTCTAAGCGGGGGTGTCATCCCCCAATTTTTTTCAAATGGGAAGGGGCGTCAAGTGGTACCGCAATGAAAAGAGCTTTCTATTCTCTATACTTTCCCGCTTGGTTTTTGAAAATCGGTCGAGTCATTGAGAAAATATGAAGGATTGAAATTTGAAAAGTTTATTTAAACATTTATCAGAGTAAATGATAAGGATTAATTTCTTCGGCCAATTTGCTGTTTTTTCTTATTACTTCTAGATGTTTACGCATTTTTTCACTTGCCACAAGGTTGAATGATCAGGTGCGGTAGTTGCTAGATAGCTGTTCTGTGACTTATACGTTGAAGTTCTTCTCAATATCGTTAAATTTTTTAACAATTATTATGATGTACTCACTTGCAGAAAAAGTGGAAATAATCGAACTTTATTTTCAAAATAATGAATGTGGCAATCGGGTTGCGCAGATATTCAATGAACGCCATCCTGACAACCACGTTTATGGCAACATTGTTCGCGAGTTAGTAGCAAAGTGTCCAAAGGATATTAAAAAAACGGAAGTTCCACCCATACAAAATTCAGTTGGTACAAGAACTCAACGAAGACGATTTTGATCGTCGCTTGCAATTTTGTGAAACTATGAGTGAACGAGTGGCGAATGATAATAATTTTCTATTTAATGTGTGTTTTTTGGATGAGTGTACTTTCTTTTTGAACGGTGTAGTTAATCGGCACAACTGGTCGGTACTGGGCTGAAGACAACCCCAGGATTTTTCACGAGGTGCACACACAAAACCCTCATAAATTGAACGGTTGGGCTGGTATTTTTGGAAATTCTATTGTGAGTCAGTTTAACGATATTGAGAAGAACTTCAACGCACAAGTCGCAGAACAGCTATCGAACAGTTATGATTGTCCTTGTGCAAGTGAAAAATGTGTAAACATCTAGAAATAATAAGAAAAAACCTCAAATTGGTCGAAAGAATTTATCCTTATCCTTTACTCTGATAAATGTTTCAATAAACTTTTCAAATTTCAATCCTTCATATTTTCTCAATGACTCGACGGATTTTCAAAAACGAGGCGGGGAAATATAAAGAATAGAAAGGTCTTTTCATTGCGGTGCCACTTGACCCCCCTTCCCATTTGAAAAAAATTGGGGGAAGACACCTCCGCTTAGAGGGTTGAAGATTTCGCAATCATTTTTGAGGCAAAAGTTGTCTCCCTCACAAACAAAATTGACGTGTTTTTGGATTTTTTGAAAAAAACAATACCCTAGCTGTTATGCCTTGCGGAACGTTTTCGATGGGCCACCCTGTATTTAAACTGCTGACCTGGATATTATTTATTTGAATCATCCAATTGGCTGGATTTTCTTTATTCAATGTTAATTAGCGCTGATCAATATTGTTGCGATGAACATAATCAGATTAAATAATTTAAAAACCATATTTTAAATAATAATTAAATAGTTTTGTTATTGTCAAGGTACCCAAAACAAAAAAAAAAGTGTAAAGTGTGGCATATCATTGTACTCAGGATACCGAGTTCTTTCTAGATCTGAAATAAAAAATGCAGGTCCGTATTTAAAAAAAATAAGTTAGCCTCTGTATCTCACAAATTATCAGCTAATTTGAAAATCTGAAAATACTATCGGATAGCCCTAATAAAGCGACTATGAGAATGTGCAATTAGTTTTTTGATTTTCTAAAAAGTAACGACAGGAAAAAGTAAAATTTATTTTCCAAAAAACTCAGCAATCCTTGAAATTTTTAAAACTTTTTTGATGGGATCTTGGTGAACATCCCAAAGGCGGAACTTTGCCCCAATTTAACCATGTTCGTATCTGTTACGGTTACCGAGATACCAATGCTCCTACCTCGAATTTGTAGCACCCTGTATAGTCCATATCAAATAAACTTTTAGTCACGTGATTAAGCTTGACCGGTACAGCGTTGCCCACTTTCTTAATATAACCTTACTTTTTCCATCTATCTAAAATCTTACTTCTTCCATCTATCTAAATTTAGAGTATATTTTCCTTCCAGTTAAAAAAAACAAAACCGATCTAATAAAACACGGCAAGATATACGAAAGAAACGTCAAACAAAATACCCCACAGTTTTCGGTTTAATTCCGGAGCCGTATAAAATAATAAAATTATATCGATAAAAGGAGATTAGGGATAAAGCCCCTAGGGATTCCCCGGGGATTATAATAAATTATTTAAGAGGTGTTTGCTTTGCCAACAGCGAGCTCACGCTTTGAAGATAAAGTCGCTTTATCTTTTTGTGTTTGTTTAGGTCTTCGAGTCGGAATCCATGTTGATTTATTTCCACCTCGAATTCTCAAATATGAGGGTTTTTTTCCTCAAAAACGTAAGTGTGTTGGTTGGGTTTATTGTGTCATTATTGAAACAGGTCCGTTTTCCAATTACTGTCAGTGAGATTAAGATATAAGCTAAAATCATAGATCCTTGATTCCATTTTAATTGTAATTACTTATGTTCTATACCGGGTGTTTCACGAAAGTGACTCACCCCTATAACTTTTTTTTATTTTTTTACTTCAAAAACGAGGTTTGGTATGTTCCTATATGACATAAATTGGAACTGACTGACGTATTCAAATTGTTTCGGTCACTTCCCGTTTCAACGGAAATGACTATAACTTTTTAATTTTAAATGGTACACCAGGAGTTTTTTGCTTTATTTGATAGATAATGAAATTATGAATAGAGAATAGAATGACGTACCATATGCCAACTTTTGACATTTTCGCTTAAAAAATATTTTAAATTTCAATCTAGAGTGCCACGATAAGAAATTGATTAACAAGACTATTTGAATCGAAATACCAAGTATTTGGTACCAAATTATTCGTAAAAATGCTCTTTCACATATATGTTGATGTGCATTGTTCCATTTGAAAAAACGGTTATTATTAAAAATACGATTTGGGCATTTTTAACCAGCTTGAAACAGACACAAAAAACATTAGACTATCATATCTATTTTTTTTCTTGATTAAACATTAGTTAATTTAGGGCATTCAAGATTGATTTTTAAAATATTGTTTTTCTTTTAACTCAAAATGTCAAAATTTGACGTATGATATATGTCATTCTATTCAGAATGCCATTTTCTATCAAACAAAGTTGAAAAACACTTAAGGTAGGTATCGTTTAAAAATCAAATGTCATTCCATACCACATTTCGTTTGTTTATCTGAAAAAAATAAAAAAGTTTTAGGGGTGAGCCACCTGCAAGAAACACCCGATCTATACTTATCATTCGCTCTCAAAATCGTAAAATAGCACATTATTAATGTTTTTTTTTAACTGGAGGTGTTTTATAATACATAGTATCTACTTGATAATTAATAGTTATTTTTTATACAAGACAATAATGCAATTTTATCGTCGTGTATAAAACAATATTTTATTTCCATAGCTAGTTACGTTTTAAAAAATATTCAGAAATTATTATTTCAAGAAATTTATTACAAGTAGAAAAAATATTGTGCTGAGTTGGCGTTGGTTTCTATGTAATATGACAAATAAATAAAGCTGTCTCTTTAGTTGTCAGTTTTGACTCAATATTTTTTAATTCTCTTTCGTGTCGATTGCTGATTGAATTGGAGCCAGTAATGGCCCAAAACGAAATTAGTAAATTACCAACAGATATTCCGGCTGTGGCGACAAACACCATATCCAAACTACTTCCATTTAAATCCCTAATAACTTATGAAAAGGAATACAAAAATTTTCAAAAATGGAAGCAATTAAAAAACGTGCGAGAAGAAATAAAGTTTTTAACCTGTCCTCGCTGTTCAAGTAGTATTTAATCGGTTAAGTACTATTTTATCTACTATTTTTGATAGATATAAGGCAATTTTAACAGTTGCTAATATGGAAAAAATTAAATTAAATATGTATTAAATTGTTGCATATAAACAGAACAATTAATAAATTGCTCTGTTTATATATTTTGGCGTTTTTCTAAAAAGAACACATGATTTGTCAACCTTATTTTAGCGTAGTATTTTACTCGTAAGTAGGTAAAATCATATGCCATTAAAAGGTGTGATACAGCTATCTGAAAAATTCATTAAGCATGATTTTAAAAAAAAATTATAATTAATTTTATATTTTAGTTTTTCAATTTTTCATTCAAGGAATGACTAAATATCATATTTAAGACAATAAATGTATTATGGTTATATACTTGTGATACAATATTTTTATATTTAAACAAAAAATTAGTGATTAATTATAGATGCTGGAAATATGATTTATTAAAACATAAAATAGCATAAAACTCGAGATAGAAACTATATTCATTAAGATAAAATAAGTGTTCAATGTATAATCACCAATAACAATGTACAATGACTAACATGAAAAATATTTGACATTTTTTACTTGACAATATCAATGATCGTAGTAGAAACAACAGTACAATAAAAGAACATTTTCTATAAAATTTTCCGACTATTTGCCTTATCGACATTAATTAAAGAAAATTGGAAATTCCTAGTAGAAAAATGGTGCCAGACAAATCATTATAATATAAAAAGAGACACTAAGGGCCGCTCTACACCCCTGTGATTTATCGGTCGGGTATCTTTGACAGGTAGTTAGTCGGAGATACAAGAAACGCACGGAGTTGAAATAGATTTATTAGGGTTATATAGAAAGGGATTCTAGATGTAGGAGAGATTGTTCAGGAAAATCATCTGCACCTTCGCTCTGATTTAGCCACTCTAAGGTAAATGTACCAGTGCGCGTCATATTAAAAAAAGTCCAGAATACGTATGGTGATATATCCAAATTATATGGATATGGTAATATGATTTTGGTAATAATTTCATCTTTAAGCAGATATATCGTATTCATTATTCTAGGTCATATTTTGGGGTTTTATAGCTCCAATTATCGTTATAAATCTTTTTTTCTTTTAAGTACACATTGCCTCAGTATTCGTCACCCCTTAAATGCAATTGTTCCCAGTTATCGTCATAATCGTGTCCTAATAATAGTCATATTTAAATGAAATACCTACTGTATTTGTAGTAAACATGAAATTAATATTTACTTAATACGAACAATTGTTATTTTCAAGACTTTTTTACTCCAGTACATTTTTCGTGCACCCAACTCTTACATTTCATGCACCAAATCATGCCCTCTTGGGAGTATTCTTGAAGGTGTGTTTTCTGATTGTTAAACTTGTTTGTGCTATCGAAATTTTATTTTGCTTTGCAGTTTCGTTTTATATTAATTATTTATAAGTTAAATATTAGTTTTTCTTCTGAACCTCCTGTTTCAACCTAAAAGGTTACTTAAACTACACTCACTAACCACGCCAGCACGAAAAACGGACACCTTAAAATTTTGATGTATTATAATGTTTAATATATTTCGTTCTAGTGGGCCGATTTTGATAATTTTTTACTACACGATCCCCTTTGTAGCTAAATTATTTGACTTTTTAGTATCTCTTTCTGTATTAAAAATGAAAGTTTTCATCTGTCAATTATACGAGGTGAAACACCATGTTGATATTTTAGTGAAAGTTTGAAACAACCTGTGTGGAATATGTTAACAAAGCAAGGAATGTGAAAATAATGTTGTCATCTAGCTTTATTTTTATTGCAGATATCCACTTTTGAACAAGACAGTAACGATTTACAGCAATTTTAGCATTGATTTTGGGTTCTCATCAACACACTTATAAAATAGTGTTTATTGTTTTTGTAACGTCACTGTCATTGAAAAGTCATATTATTATTATTTATTAACGTTTACTTTTAAGTTCCGAGAGATGGTTTTAAGTTCTGAAGTATCGCCTGTTGTTGCTTTAATTGATCATGGTAGAGATTAACTTTTAGACTTAAAACCATATCTGCTAGAGTAACTACCTAACAGACAATAATAATATGATTTTTCAAAGACAGTGACATTACATAAATCATAAACACTATTTTATAGGTCTGTTAATTAGGACCAAAACCAAAGGTACAGTACGTCTGCTGGATCTGTGTCTATGAAAGGAATGCGGACAAAAAATACTTAAATAAACAGCAATATATTTTATACGTCGACTTGACGAGTACGTCACCGCAAATCGCTCCGCCCACTCATTTTATTGGCTACTTGCAAATTTGTCGAATTTTTATTGATGGGACGCGTCGTCTAATTTTTTACGAAAAACATCGAGAGAATATCGTTTCCCCTCTCACGGATACCCCGTAGCTACAGAACCGACAGACGTACTGTATGAGGCCGTATTTATAAAAATGAAGCATTTACTTTCAAGTAAAAGGTAGAAGTAAAAGGTTTTGCTACAATTCGTATTTATAATCTCTACCTTTTCCTTGCAAGGAAATGCTTTGGATAAATAAAGTAAAAGGTACAGAAATACAATTATAACTTTAGGAATACTGGTAAATTTCACTCTGCATCCATACTTTAGAATAGGAAATCGCCGTTTCAGTTGCCCAAATATATGCTCAATCACAACTCGCTCTGATTTAAGCAGCCTGTTGAAGGCTGTCTGATATTCCTCAAGGGGGTTGGAATAGGTAGTCATGAGACATGACATTATAGCATATCCACTAACCCCTAGTAGTATAGTGTTTCTTGTCCTGTTCATGACTTCACATACTGCCGAATTCTTCCATATACGAGAATCATGAACTGATCCAGGCCAACTTGCATCTATACTAGTTATAACACAATTCTGGCCTGCACATTAATACAGCTAAAATCTTTTCGATTTATCTATTCGTCTCCAAATTGGGCTGGCTGTTCAATACGAATGTGCATGCAGTCAATAACCCCAATGGCTGTTGAGAAATGGAACCTGGCCAACAACTTTTCTTTGGCCTGCATGATTTGATTTTCTGTGTTTGGCAACCGAATCCATTCGCCCACCCTGTTGTACAAGCTGCTCAAGCACCTCATGAAATATACTGGACACTGTGGGCTGCGTACATCCCAATTCTTCAGCAATTCCGCTCTGGAATCCAGGATTCGCACAATAACGCAGAAATACTTTCATTTTCTGCACAGGTGATAGGGCTGCTCCACGTGTTTCAAGATCCGCGCCAAGAAAATGGTCCGCCAACCACACCACATTCTCCTCCTCAAATCTAAATAACGTTTTGAAATCCGATTCACGTGGCGTATGTCTTGGTTTGTAGTGTTTTCTTGTACGTAAATGCACCATATTAGCTATCACAAACACAACACTGAAACCACACAACCAAAGATTACTAGGTAGATTTTAACACACAAAAACACTCCTACAAATAGACAATTTTTTACGTTCCGAGCTGTTTGATGGTTGGCCAACTACTGAAAAGAGTGAGAAAAGTTGTTGTGAACCTAGATTCCTTTTTTAGAAGTAGAACCTTAATTTTTTAAGCAAATGCTTCTTTTTATAAATACGAAAAACAAAAGATCTTTTACTTTAAAGCAAATCCATCGAAGACTTACCTTTTCCTTCACTTTTCTTTATGCATATACCTTGAAGGAATTGCTTCATTTTTTGAAAGCAAAAGGTAAGGCTTCTTTTTATAAACACATCAGCCCTATGATTTTAAAGTAAACAATACGAAAAAATGTTAGTGTCTTCTTCAAAACCGAATATTTCCAAAAAAAATACAACTATTGAGATGAATCAAAAAATAAACTATCGAGAAAAGATACACATAGGTGATAAAATAATTTTTAAATTCCTTGCTTTGTTAACGGACTTCACAGATTGTTTCAAACTTTCACCAAAATTTTGTTTTCCCTCGTATAATTTACAGATGGTAACTTTCATTTTTAATTTAGAAGGAGATACTAAAAAGTCAAAGAATCTGGCTACAAAGTGTTTAAAAAATCATCAAAATCGGTTCACTAGAACATGATATATGTATACAAAACTTTAAAATACATGAAAATTTTAAGGTGCCCGTGAATGTATTTTATTTTATTATTTAATAACTTAAAAATGCCACAATGCCAAACATCCGTAAAAATTCCCAACAGCCAGAAAAAGCTCGTTAATACTTTCATCAAATGAAACAAGGAAAAAAAAACAAAAAATAATCAAAAGAAAAAGTATCTTATGCCAAGGCGAAAGAAACTCCTCCATTAGAAGGATTAAAAGCGTTGATATATCCAGCGCGATGGAGATAAAAATGGAGATGACAAATTTACGGCATCGTTCGTTAACTTTGAAGAAAAAATACCACGAAATTAGACGGGAAAGAGAAAAGAGATACAAACCAGAAAGTAAATGGGTTGGGAAGCGAAAATGACAAGGTGACGCCGCCAGGGGGCGTTGAATTATCGAACGGATGACAGAGATGTCAGGGTTGGGAGTGTAATAATTACAATTTCCTACAGTAGCACAATAAGAGCAAGTGTAAATAAACAGTGGTCGGGCATGAAGGATCTAGAAAAATTGCCCGAAAACAATTATTGACCGATGGAGAATTACCCAACTGACCGAAAAGAAAATTGCCGTAAAGGATAGTTCTCCGAAAAGAAAAACCATCAAATTACAATTGACAGAAATAAGAATTCCCCGAAATATCGATTATTGGTAAAAAAATAATGTAATACAGGATACAGGCCATTTAAAAATGGCCACTTTAAAAAAAACTAAACGAAACCAAACCAAACCAACTTTTTTTTTCTTTTTGATACAAATTACTGTGAAGTAACAGTTTCTGCTTTCCTTTTTCACATACAAGAAACTCCACTGCAATCCTATATTCGATACCAATTAAACTTTTAGTTACGTAATCAAGGGCGCGATTTTTAAATTCATCATCAACCATGGACATATTCGGCGCCGAGCTGACTAACTGGAATTTTAATTTCCCGCCAGGGATTCAGGCTTTGCTGTAAAAAATGTCAAGTTGTCACATTTATTTATTTATTTCCTGACATTGTCATTCGTTTTTTATATTAGTTTTGTATTACGATTTTTTAGTTTAAATAAGTATAGTGTTGTGATACTTTAAGCTTAAAAATGTTTACTAGAAAACCTTGCAGTCGAAAAATTCTTTTTAGAACCTCTTTTAGTGCGAAGTGTACAAGATAGATTAATAGCCGTAAAAATGAGAGAGTTATCCCGTGGTCTAAAAGGAATTTTTAAGAATGTCAATTATAAACTTGTGTATAGTGCTAATAATAAATTACAACAATTATTAGGTAATCCAAAAGATAAAACACCTCCACTGGAAAGGTCGGGTATTTATGAAATTTCTTGTAAAGATTGTAATCAGAAATATGTTGGGCAAACTAGAAGATCAATATTAACTAGATTTAAAGAACATTTAGCTCAGATAAGATATGGTAGACCGGATAAATCTTGCGTTGCCGAACATATTGTTGATAATGAACATTGTATAGATCTTAATAATTTAAAATTAATTAAACAAGTCTCAAATTACAGGCAATTAGATGCATATGAAAGCATCATAATTAATAAATGTAAAGATAGTATGAACAGAGACAACGGTCCAATTCCTTCAAGTTCTTTGTTCCTACTACTCTAGTGGCGGAAATCTAACTGTTACGCTCAGTAGGCTCTGACTCGGTTGGCTAGATTTTGCCACGCCCACTCGGTGCCCACTGGGCGAGTATATAAACGCTCAACTTGTAGATTGTACTTTAGTTTATAATCATCTGCTGATGATGCTAACATGGTTAGCGAAACGCGCGTCCAGTGCAAAAGTAAAAGTGTTTTGGTGTATTGTGGTGATTTAGTGTTTTTATTTTGCTGTGTAACACAAAAGTTTCCAACCAAACCAATTTTATAAAAAGTGGCAGATATGACAATGACAATCATCTGGCCATTTTTGTTTTTGGGACAATTTTCCGGTTCGGTAAAATGTCCTTAGGGGAATTATCTTCTCGATTAATTTTCTGAATACGAACTGAGAATACAAGTGTACGAGTATCACATTTTCCAAAGAAATGAGAAATAAAACACTTTATTTTGTCTATCTTTTGGGAATTATAATGAAATATAGTTTTACCTGAAGGGTGTTAATCTAACGGTTATATTATATAAATCTTAACTGTTATCTCGGCAGTATTTAACACTTGTGTCTAGCCCCAGCAAGGTAACTATTAAGCTTGACCAATCACGTTTGAGTTTTTGACAAAAGCGGATACAGAACAGCTGTGGCGTACTATACAGGGTTGTTCACCACATACGACACGAAGTATTGTAGCTAAACGATTAGATTTTTACAAAATGGAAGTTTTGGGTTCGTTGAAGGACTATTAGAGCTACAATTTAAAAATATTTTTACAAGATACAGAGTGTCCCAAATAAATAAAAAATATCAAAGTTGTATTTTTTTAAATGGAACACCCTGTATATTATAGCATTTTTAGTTTCTACGATTAAAATAAAGGTAAATTTGATTAAGGTTTATTACACTTAAACCTTACCGTTTTTGAAATATTTTCAATTTTGCTAAATTGCAGTATAAATTTTAAGGCTTCATTTCTCCGAGGATATCAAAGTTTTTAATACTAAATATTTACTGAAGTTTATTTATTGATCAGTTATTGTGTAGCAATAATAAAAATTATACTACCTTATACAGAGTGTCATTTTAAATAATTACTAGTTCTAAACGGCAATAACCGAGAACTTATTTACTTTAAATAGAACACCCTGTATATTTTATGAGAATCAGATGCACAATTTAATTGTCTATCAAATTGTATTATACCACTTCTTACCTATTCTTTCAAGTTTTCGTAGAAAATGCATTTTCTTATAATTTAGACCTCATTTATAGACCCATGGAATATTGACCATATTGAATTTTAGATTGTTTTTAAAACAACAAATGTAAAAAATGTACAGGCTAGTAATATTATCGTTTTTAGTAAAACGATAATATTACTATAGCCCATTTGTATGCAAAAAGAAAACTATATAAATCTTGATAAAAGAGTATACCATTAATTAAATATACCTCCAGTATTTCCGCCCAAATACTAATTAACTACATACTTAATTGTGTTCGTTAATAAATTATTCTAAATAAATGTGGATTTGAATCAGAAATCAATATAATAATAAGTTATGAAAATGAACGTCTCTGTTGTTATAAATAAGCATTTGTCAAAAAATTAAATATCATTTTTAAGGTGTTACTTTTTACCACACTGTCTAATACACATACATAATTCACTTTTTTAGTATTTGGAGCAACTATTATTAATCAACGCAAACAGTCAATTAATGTAATTTGAATACTGGAATCATATTAATAGGTCCTCTTTAACAAATATTTAAACAGTTTTTTTTTATTTTTTAATGAAATAAACGAACTATATCGACAATATTAGTATCTGTACTCTTTAAAAATTTGGTACATCTTTAAAAATAATCTAAAATGTCAGTATTCCATGGGTATATTGATAAATGAGTTCTAAATTACAACAAAATACATTTTCTACGGAAACTTGAAGAGATAGGTAAAAAACGGTATAATACAATTTGATAGACAATTAAATTGTGCATCTGATTCTCATAAAATATACAGGGTGTTCTATTTAAAGTAAATAAGTTCTCGGTTATTGCCGTTTAGAACTAGTAATTATTTAAAATGACACTCTGTATAAGGTAGTATAATTTTTATTATTGCTACACAATAACTGATCAATAAATAAACTTCAGTAAATATTTAGTATTAAAAACTTTGATATCCTCGGAGAAATGAAGCCTTAAAATTTATACTGCAATTTAGCAAAATTGAAAATATTTCAAAAACGGTAAGGTTTAAGTGTAATAAACCTTAATCAAATTTACCTTTATTTTAATCGTAGAAACTAAAAATGCTATAATATACAGGGTGTTCCATTTAAAAAAATACAACTTTGATATTTTTTATTTATTTGGGACACCCTGTATCTTGTAAAAATATTTTTAAATTGTAGCTCTAATAGTCCTTCAACGAACCCAAAACTTACAATTTGTAAAAATCTAGTCATTTAGCTACAATACTCCGTGTCGTATGTGGTGAACAACCCTGTATAATTTATTACAAACAAATAAAGAAAATCAATGAATATCTAAAAAAAAAATATAAATTAGTAAAAACCAACCAACCCCACCAAATAACCAACTAACCAATGAATTAACACCCTCCAAATAACCACGCTAACCAAAACTTAATAGTTGCCTTGCTGGGACTAGACGCAAAATATTTAACTAGTACAACCTCTCAAATAGTACAGTTCGGATTCGGAGATAATATTATGTAGTCCTGTGTGTAGTATGTGTAGTGTATAATTATGTAGTCCTGTAGACTTGTGAAACACTGATGAAAATCACAGAGAGCATGGCATTACAGAATAAATAAGCAAATAAAATTATAAATTTTATGCGGTTCGGTGTATTACAAGTTCTTTACATTATCATCAAAATATATCTTCTAATTCTTTTAATTGGTGTAATCATAAGCATTTCTTGATATAAATAAGTAATATGGTGCGGAACAGGCATATAATGTCATTCTCAATCAACTTTTCACTGTAATATAGTATATTTCTATCAGTGGTATATGTAATAAATAAAGAGTTATATACCTATTTCTACCCAACCCTGAAATGTTGACAGCATATCCTTCTTAATTTTTATCCAGGTTTTTCATTTTTCCTCGCTCGGTAAAGAAGCTATCGTCCAGGCAAGAAGAAAATCGTCCAGCTCTGAGAAAGCGCCTGTTTCATATTTTCTTTTTTTTTCTTTTCTATTTTTCTTCCGCTATGAAAAACGATGTCAAAAAAAAGTTTAATCATAATTTTTTCATGATACCTTAACATACATTCAACGGGTATCTTAATAACCATAGACAAATTATAAAGGTGAGTTGATCAAGTCACTTGAATTCAACTGACTTGAAGGCATATTCCGAGTTTACACATTTTATGTCAAACTGCCAAAATTATGGCAATAAAAATCATAAAAGAAGGATAATGGATCAGAATAGGGATTGTTAAATTGATTTTGGGACCTACTTTATTATTGCTGGCTGTAATGAGTTCGTTAATTTGTAACTTAATTAAACCAATATAAAAATACTTAAATAATATAAAAATATTTTTCTTCTTTTTTCAGAACTTTTTCAAAACTAAAACTAAAATAGTATTCCATTTTATTTATGACCAAGCTGCATGTTAGCTATGATTAAAGGATTGTCACTGGCTGCTATATCATTCTTCCGACCTCCATTAATTCTTCCATCAAATAAAAAGCCAGATGCTAGTAATCTTCGAGCCTTTATGGCACATTCGTACGCATTTATCACTAATAAAAAGCGTAGTACGTCGTATAGGTATCATAAATCAAAACTGCCCGGCTAGATTAGTCAGCTTTCACTAATCCAATTCACAATGAAATTATCTACGAATCGAGAGGCAATAACTCCTATTCGGGCGAAAGTAAAAAGAAGAAGAAGAAATAACGAGCTTTGTAGTATTTGATCACCTTTCGTATATTTCATTTTTGATTAATATTCAAATTTAACTTGTATATGTAATGTGTATGAGAGTATCTATGTGATTTATTTATTTTCATTATTTTATAAGTTATTATACTCAAAAATATAGAGATATGTCTTTATTATTTATTATTATATTATGTAGGTTTATTAACAGTATTATGAGAAAATATATTTTGTGTTAATTTTAATACAAAATATACTGTTGTAATAGAGAGTACAAACAAAAAATATACTTTTTTTGCTAGCTAACCTAAACCTTTAACCAAAACAAAAATAAAACAATACTAGAATAACTTCGAAGTCTTTCCATATAGTTCGATCCCTAGAGCTTCCTAATGGAAAAGCGCGACTGGCTCGTATTAGAGGCCACTTAAGCTATGTTTGTTTGAAAATCGGGAAAATGCAAAATGGCGTCCGAGCCTCGCGGGACCCGCCGCAGACTTGCAACAACAATTCGACGGAGGTAATTTTAATTAGAACTCCTAAGTTCGAAACACGTAGTACAGCCGTTGGCTTCGAGGTGACTGACCCAGTAATTAGGAACGTACATATGTAAGTACCTAAGAATAATGAAATGCGTATACGTACGGACGACTTGGTGCTTTTGGTGTTGGTTTCTCGTATATACAAGGCGACCCAGTGTTACGAAGAAACTATGTATCAGGTTTCGTTTTTTAGATTTTTACCTCAAAACTTATTTAAAAACTATGCTGGCAATGTTGGCGCCTATATGGTTGGCGCACATTTCAAAAATATTTTCATAGATATACAGGGTGTTTCAAAATATATTTTAGTCAAAAATTGTTGTTTTGTAAATGTGTGTTTTATAATTATTGTGTTTTAGAAGAGCGTTACATGTATGTATACAGGGTCCGGCAATAGTGCGTCGGGCATCTGTAGCTCCTAGAATAAGAAACTTGGGAATTCTGTTCAAGTGCAAACCTAAAGTATGTATTAGAATGTATTTCAGGAAAATATTTTAACTTCTATATGGTGGCTCAAAAAGTGTGAGTGGACCTGGATGATTTTTTTTAAATGGAACACCCTGTATATTATTGCATTTTTGGCTTCCTTTCAGATCACTTTACATAATCCTAAGACATGAGTAAATATATTTCGATAATTTCAGAGATATTAATAAATAAATAAAAATTATATATTTTTCAGCCTTTCTTAAAAAAATTATTAATAATACAAGAACTGTCCTGAAATCAAAACTATGTTAGGTATTTACTGAGAATAGTCTGTACTTAACTTTGCTGTAAATATGGTAATCGTAAATCATACAGGATGTTCAAAATAATTTTTCTTCGTTTTTTTAAATGGAACACCCTGTATATTATGTTTTCAATAGATGGAGAATTAAAAAATGAACATTCTCTGTATTTAGAGTATTTCAAAAATTTTAAGGGTTTCGCAGATATTCGCGGTTTTATATTTCATATGGCATTTTCCACAGTAAATTTTTATCAAAGCCACCCAGTGATTTTTCTCGTGTAATTTACCATTGAAAGCGCCATATGAAATAATACTGCGTGTATCTGCAGAACTATTAAAAATTTTGAAATACTTTAAATACAAAAAATGTTTATTCTTTAACTCTCCATCCAATAAAAAAATAATATACAAGGTGATCCATTTAAAAAAACAAAGAAAAAGTATTTTATATTTTAGAAAGTTTGGCGTAGAATATTGAATATCCTGTATGATTTACGATTACCATATTTATAGCAAAGTAAGAACAGACCATCTAAAGTAAATACCTAATATAATTTTGATTTCAAACAGTACTTGAATTTTTAATAATCATTTTTAAGAAGGGTTGAAAAATATATATTTTTGATTTATTGATTAATATCTCTGAAACTATCGATAAATATTTACTCATATCTTAATATTATGTAAAGTGATCTAAAAGGAACCCAAAAATGCAATCATATACAGGGTGTTCCATTTGAAAAAAATCATCCAGATCCACTCACACTTTTTTGAGCCATCCTATAGAAGTTAAAATATTTTCCTGAAATACATCCTGGTACATACTTTAGGTTTTCACTTAAACAAAATTCACAATTTTTTTATTCTAGGAGCTACAGATGCCCGACGCACTATTGCCGGACCCTGTATATCTTATGGCTTGGTGGATTTTTAATAAAATTTCTATTTCAAAATGGGCAAACTTGACCGACCTAAAAAATATTAAATTTTAGCCGAGCTATGTTTTGTCCAATTCAATCAATAGCCAATTATTCACTATCAATCAATGATACGCTTATTAAATAGCGTTAAGACTTGTAGAGAAAATTCAGGGATCCTCGACTAATTCTAAGTAAAAAATTATAAGGGCCATTTTTGTAGGTAATTACCTATAAAAACTTCTTAACTATAAAAACTTCTTAACCTAAACCTAACATGCTAACATGTTGACGTCAAAATTAAAATTTTCCGATTTTCAACCGATTTTCAAACAAACATAGTTTAAGCGGCCTCTAATACGAGCCAGTCGCGCTTTTCCATTAGGAAGCTCTATTGATCGAACTATGGAAGTATGTTTCCACCATGGAGTCTGCACCCACTCTCGCTTGACCTATCACTCAAAGTCCACAACAAAAAGGAACGCTCGCATCTCACTATAAGAGCACAATTCAAAGATCTCATCAACTCGAAGTACAAGAGTCAGCGACTGGTTTACACCGATACCGATGGTTCGAAAACTGATAGGCACACTGGAGCGGCTTTTCATACGTTTGATAAAGAAATGTGTTTCTCACTAAGTCCCATAACGGGAATATTCTCAGCAGAGCTTTTTGCAATATTGACCGCCAGCTATAAGAGATGGGTCGTGGCTACCGATTCATTGAGTTCTATTTCAAGTATCTCCTCTTTCTACTCCAACCATCCACTAGTTATGGCAATCAAAATGCTTCTACAGAAGGCCAATATCAACCACTACAGCGTCACTTTCCTTTGGCTTCCGAGCCACATAGGAATTCATGGCAATGACAGAGCTGATTACTTGGCTGCAAAAACTCCCAACCCTCATAAAACCAACCTCGTTTTCTCGATTGATAATATAATCCAACTAGAATGGGACTTAGACATGAATATAAGCTTCATGAAATCAAAAGGGACTATTTTGAAAATAATGTAGTTAAGTTACCTAGAAGAGATTTCGTTGTGCTCACTAGAATTTGTTTAGGACACACGAAACTTACCCATGAACACCTCCTTAAAGGACAGAACCAGGCCATTTTTGAAACATGTAATCTTCCAATATCCGTCAAACATATTATCTTTGAATGCCCAAAGTACGCGTTAAAACGAAGACAACACGGTATCGTGGATAAACCAGAGGTAGCCCTTTCCTTCCAAAATAACAAGGCTATGTTGGAAGTGACGCTAAAAGACTCTACAGTCGATGCGTCTTTAACACATCTCTCTCTCTCTCTCTCTCTCTCTCTCTCGAACTATGGAAAGACTTTGAAGTTTCAAATATGAAAAGTAATAAAAATCCAAATAATTAATTTTTGGAACTTCCACTGGTCATGCTATCAAAAGATTTAGAATCAGAGATCTAAATTGAATATTGTTGATGTTTTCGATTTTTTAGTTCATTTATTATGATCGAACAAATATATGTTAAGGGAATAAAGTCTTCAAATGACAAACAAAACCAAATCGTGAAATATTTAAATAGTATTTCTGTCCCGCGTCGTTTTTCTTCGTTATTTTATTTTCGGACCTCCCATGACGCGCAGATCTAAAACATCTGACTCGAATTTGCTTTTGGGGACTTGAAAGAGGCCATCGTTTCTATTTAAATGCCCCGTTTTAATTTGCCCCTTTTTCTGTCATTTGCTAACACAGAAATATTCCTGTTTTAAACTTAGGTCCGTTTCTTTATGTCGTTTTTCTGCTCTCCTTCCTCGAAATGCAATTACTTTCCGAACAGATCGAGTCTAATAGAATTCTATTTTTGAGACAAACAATCTAGAAACATACGACTGCAGGTTGTTTGTGTGTGTATGTGTTTTAAATAAATGACATTTGCAGAGAGTTTTTATGTCGTTTTTACTCTTGCACTTTTGTTATATATTTTTATTCTGTTGTATAATAAAAGGAAAACTGTGTTTTAGTCACGTGATTAAGCTTGACCGGTACACCGTTGCTCACTTTTACATATTTTTTTTTAATTAAAATATTTTAAGAAACAAAAATAAATTATTAATTATAAATCTACAGGGTGTCATTGAAATGGTGTAAAAAAATCAGGTGGTGATAGTACTCCTAAAAATAGTAAAAAAAGTTTCTGTAAGTATAGGGCGGAAAATAAATATTAAGGGAGTTAGGGGCACTGAAATGGTGAGTTTAAAAAACGGTTGTTTTGAAATTGTAGGCTTAAAAAACGAGATAAAATTTCGAAAAAAAATCCTCTGCCATAAATTTTGACCCTAAATCAATTAGTGATAGAGAAAAATCATTTGGAAAAGCGGAAAGGGTAGTTTTTGCAAGGGAAGGGGGTTGTTTCGTGAATAACTTTTTTGAGGTTATTTTTTTTGCAACGTGGGTTCATTTTTTGAAATCTACATACTTTTTCCTACAAAAAAGATACTCTTGTTGCACATCGCCCAGAGCGATGGTTTTCGAGAAAATTGAAGGGAAAAAGTTTGCTCTGATGGGTTGCTAACTGGTTAATGAACATAAATTTATGAAAATTATGGCGGTTCAAAAGTAACCAAGTAGTTATCAAATAATTAATTGAGAAATCAAAATTTTATGATTTTTAAAACATCTTATTGCTTTAAAAAGCGAAATAATCCCATAGATTTCTACTTCTGGGGCCACATGAAAGCTTTGGTTTACTCAGTGCTGGTTAATACTGAAGAGCAACTACGGCAACGCATTATTGACTGTTCCAATCAAATTTGGACAACACCAAGGATATTCCACAGGGTACGCAGATCTTGGAGCAGATGTCTGCATTGAAATGAATGGTGGTTACTTTAAACATTTACTATGAATGAATTAAGGAATGCCAAAGAATGAATTCCAAAGCACGAACGAATCATTTTGCTAGGTGACTTTAATGCCCGTGTCGACAAACAACCGGAAATATGGCCTGACGTATTGGGAAAACATGGAATGGGAAACGTAAATAGCAATGGTGAACGAACAACATGCACAGAGTATAATCTTTGCATCACCAATACGTGGTTCATGCTGAAGGACAAATTTAAAGGTACCTGGAAACATCCGAGATCAGGCCATTGGCACCAATTGGACCATGTAATCGTTCGAAGGACGCACCTAAAAGATGTCAGTCTCACAAAAGCCAGAGTAGATGCCGAATGTGGCACTGACCACCGAATTTTAATCTCAAAAATGAAAATCCAGTTAAAACCCAAATATCTCCACAGTATAAAGCAAAGCTACATGACCAGATTGAACGTACGGGGTCTAGAGAACAACGATACTGCCGACGCCTCCGGGAAGCCATCAAAGAATCACTTCCACCGATAACTTCAATCTCAATCGTGGATGCTGAACATGGCTAGACACAACTAAGAGATGCGATTCACAAAACCAGCGAAGCAGTACTGGGAAAATCCAACAAAAAGAAACAACCAGACTGGTTTAACGAAAAGCAACCGCATATACAGGCTTTGTTGGAACAAAATCATAGAGCACATCAAGCCGTCACTGCAAATCCACCCAATCCAAGACTAGCAGACAACTTTAAGGCAGCCAACAACACGCTCCGAAGAAACCTGCGCCAAATAAAGGATAACTGGTGGTCGCAAAAAGCTAGTCAGATTCAGGAGTATGCCACGCATCACGACTATAGTAAATTCTTCGAGGCTGTAAAAGAAGTATACGGTCCAACTAAGAAGGCAAGATGTCCAATGATGACACAAAAGGGCGAACTTCTAAAAGAAGAAGAGCAAATCAGAAACCGCTGGAAATAGCATTACAGCCATATCCTTAACCAAGAAAACAACCCCAATATAGAAGCACTCAACATAATACCTCAGTATAACAGCCTCGATGTATTAGACATTCCAATAACAGAACAGGAAATAAAGGACTCCATAAAACAGCTTAAAAACAAAATTTAAAATTACAGTGATATATAATTTATATGGTTTTGTAACAAATTACTCGCTATTTTATGGCAAATGCTGAAGCTCTGCAAACCTTAATCAAGCCTTAATCAAAGTACGTGTGTTTGGAATTTTGGGTGTAGCTTAACACGACAGGATCGGGCTAAGCCTTAGGCAGATTTCTGAAATATAATATACATATATTTCCTTTGGCCACACACCCGCTTTACCCGACCCCTGAGAGCGACCTGTAGAGACTCTTAATGTATGAATGCGATATTTGGCTTCTATTTATTTATCACTCTGAAGAGAAAATCGATGACGAAAGGTAACTAAGGATAAAGGAAGAAAAATGGGGAAAAAGGTAAAACAGGGGGCAAAAACACATAAATAATGAGGGAAGGAATGGCGGAAGGTTTGAAAAGTGAAGGGTAGCGAGGAAAATGGAAATAATTTTCGTCGATTTCTTTACGCACGATTTACGTATTTCTCGTTTCTTTAATTTATATCTTCATCATTTTCCTTTTCTTTTGTCTTTTCTTTCGTGGAATTGGCGAGGGCAACGTAGATTAATATTTAGAAATCGAATGGAATAAGTAATGAAATAGTTATAGATTAGTCTCCTTTACTTTTTAAAGTACTTTTTAGCAGTTATATTTCATAGCATTCCAGTTTGTTATATCTATGTATTATGCACATTATGATTAAAATTTTACCATTTTATTATACGAGCCCTAACAACTATATGTTGGGACAAGGTCACATTTGGAATTATTGCCCTGGTTTTTCAAAATTACTGAAAAATATATGTTTAATTTTTTAAATATAAACATAGCCATATATCCTAAACAACTTGACAATATTTTTATGAATTTGTAAATCAATCCATATTTACAGTAGCGGATTTTGTTCATAAAAGGACAAATTTGCCTGACAACTAAATGTTGGGACAAGTATTTTTTAAATAATTAATATCATAGGCGGCTTTGCTATAAACGTCACAAATGTCGCAAACTGTTTAATTCAGCATTGACAGCTTGTAAGTGACTCGATACTTTGAGTAGTGAGACTTGCTGTAAGTAATTTTAATTTTTTTAATTTTCAATTTTGTTAATTTAATCCAAAGTAATGGTCCGTGGAAAAGCTACAAATCAAAAACTACGCGAAATTATCATTCGTCAATACAGTACGGGAAAAACAATTCGAAAAATTTCTGATGATTTAAGTATTCCAAAAACCACGGTATTTAATATAATAAAAAAATACGGCGAATCTGCCAGTGTAGGCGTTAGAGGTAAAAGTTCGGGAAGGCCAAAAGTTGTATCTCAGAGAGATTTACGAAATTTAGTAAAAATTTGCAAGTCTGCGAGAAGAAGTACTCTTCGCGAAGTAACAGTTAAATGGAATATTGTAACTGGATTAAATATATCAAGAGAATGTTGCCGAAAATATATCCATAAATGCGGTCTAGGGTTTTACAAGGTAAACTTAATTTTGTGTGGATAATCAAAGAAAAATCGCTACTGACAGAAATTCAAAAGAAAAATCGATACAATTGGGCAAAATCTAAATTATCGTGGACACAAAATGATTGGAATAAAGTCATATTTAGCGATGAGTCTAAATTTGATGTTTGCGTTGGAGATCATCGAATAAGAATAATACGAAATAAAGCAGAAGCCTTTCATAAAGATTGCTTAAAGAGGGTTGTTAAATTTCCTGAGGGTATTATAGTTTGGGGTTGCATGTCAGCAAGAGGTTTGGGCAAATTAAATTTTATATATGGCATTGTTAACGCCCAATAATATCAACATATACTTGAGACATCACTTTTGCCTAGTGCTCAAGAATTGTTTCCAAACGAAGACTATATTTTTCAACAAGATGGAGCATCGTGCCATTCAGCAAAATCAACTAAAAATTGGTTCGGAAATAATAATATAAAAGTTTTATCCTCTCCTGCAAGTAGTCCGGACCTCAATGTTATAGAAACTGTGTGGCATAAAATGAAGCAATATTTAAGAAACCAGCCTGAACATACAATTTTTGATTTGCGGACAAAACTGCAGGAAATTTAGGATAATTTTTCTCCTCAAATGTGCTAATCTTTGGTAAATACAATACAATTAAGAGTTCAGGCAGTTGTTAAGGCGAAAGGTGATGAACTCCGTATTAAACAGATTTCTTGTTGTGCTGTCCCAATATATAGTCGTCAGCAAATTGGGCTTGATTTTGGCAAAATAAGCTATTATCAAAAGTGATTTGTTTGCAAAGTTATAAAAATATAGTAAAATTGTCTAGATCATATTGTAATGTTTGAATTTAGAATAATAAACAAAAAAAAATTGAGTCGTTTTAACAACTTACTATTTTTATTGCAAAAAAAGACCTCGTCCCAACATATAGTTGTTAGGGCTCGTATTACGTTGCGTATTGTGGTGAAATAGTGGTTTATGTTATTTTAGTTTTCTTTTGTTCCCGGTGTGATTTTTATATACCTACCTTGATACTAATCCTACCTTTTGATGTAAAGACTACAAAACTACGAATACATAGTCTCACTATGACTTGAGCAAAAGCCCTAAACAAACATCATGGGCATGAAATGCAAACGATAAGAAAGTTATTTACAAGAAAAAAACTTTTTTCTACAAACGTCAAAAAATGACAAGGTTCGCGAATTGATAGTAATGTGCGAAGTGGCACTTTTTTTCATTTGTCTACGTTACCTTCACACGGTGCGCGAAATAATGCGCGAAATGCCTATTTCGCACACTGCATGTAAATTATATGGGATTTTGGAATTTTGATTTTTGGAAAATGAAGAACTAAATCATAACTAATTATTTATTTCGAAATATCCAAGAATAAACAATATCAAACTTAACATTAATAGTACACCCAGTACACGAACCAATATTTAATCCCAAACTAGATAGTTCTGATTTTGCTTGAGATATGGGGGTTTTGGGACTTGAGACACTATCCAATTTTGATGTAGAGGTACTTGATCCCGGTATTTGGCATTCTAAAATTTTATTTGATATTTGAAATTTATTGTTGATAGAATCCTCGACGTATCCCTCGGCCACTGTCGAAGATTGCCATCCTCCGTGGCGCTTCAAACTAAATATATCACCCTCTGCATTAGCAAGGAGTGTGGCCGAAGTTCTTTGGAAACAATGCCCACTGTAGGCCTCATAATCTGGCAACTTTAAGTGTTTTGCTATCATGCTGGGCATCTTACCAATAGAATTTATGCCGACCACTTGGTTAACACATCTTTTATTTTGATATTTTAAAAACAATCTGCGACTGGAAGCATTTTTTGGACGAAGAGCTGCGTATTTTCGGTAAATCTCAATATAATTCAAATTTGACACTGTAAAGACTCGGTCTATGTTTCGGACTGCTGTCATAAAGTAAAACCAAATAAAGAATTTTCATCAATGGCCAGCTGTCAAATAATGTTTAGAGACTGGTCCAGCCACTTGGGTCGCTATAGTCGCGATTTATTCCGACAGGAATGACAAGTGACGTGACAGTTGACAGCTGACGGCAACGACAAACGACGCGACGGCATGGCCCGGACGCCATCTTGACATTTTCATTTTTCGTCCGCTTTTTGTCATTTAACGGCAAAGCGTTGTTGTGTGTGTTAGCGTGCTTTCCGAGGTGTTTTCTTTGCTCTTTCTTTAATATATTAAATTATATACTCTTAATAATGTCTGCGAAAAAGTGTTCTGTTCCTGAATGCATTAATGGAAAGCCTAAACGGCATAGGTTTCCGAAGTCGGATCCTGCCATTTTTAGACAGTGGCTTGTTAAAATCGATAATGCAAAACTATTTCCAATGGACAATGAGACAATTTACCGCTTATGTAGAGTGTGTGACAAACATTTTACCCGTGACTGTATTGTGGAAAGAACAAAACGGACCTTAACAAATTTACAAAAAAGCAAAATAGGTACAGAAAAGTTAGAAAATAATTCTCCGATAAATAATTATTGTATTATGTACTACTAAAATAAAATTTCTAAATTATGTATATATTTAGGCAACGTTGGCACGAAGTGAAGCAGAATTAAAGTTTAATCGCAGTGTAAAATTTTAAGTTTTTTAGTGTTCCTAGTTGAAGAAAATTAGAAAAAATTGTCGAAGATAGTCTACAAAAGTAAGCCTTTAACCCTTAAATATAAAAGTGCTTATCTATAACCGTCAAATATCCTTAAAAGTAAAATTTTGGTATAAAAAGCCACGCCGCGTTCAATACCTTTTGGACTTTGAACCATCACACGTCCATTATAATAATACATATTTGACCCAGTTTTTGGACTACAGCGGCTCGACGTTGCCAAGTGCAAAAACATTTTTTTGACTAGGATATATTCTGATATTTTCTTAAATAATGGTTGATACGGTAATGTTCAAACAATTCGAAGAGATAAAATTCTTGATACAAAACAGCAAACAAGAGCTAAGAGAAGATATTAAATCAGTCAGAGAAGATTTAGCGATACAAACAGAAACTTTAAAAGAGAACATTACTGTATTAGAAAGTAAACTCAACGACTTGGAAAGCAGGGTTCAAATAATAGCAATCTTTATCTTCTATGTTATCGACCGTCATTTTAGTAAGTTTCTCATGGCGGCAAGCACCAGAAATCAAAGTATTAAAACGACCTAAAAGGAAATCAATGACTATGTTCAGTAATAAAAAAAACATACATTTTACTAAAAATGTACCTTAACCATCAAATAGGTTTCTTCATTTGCCTCTTTTATGAATTGATTGATTTCTTCACGAGTTAAAACCTTGGATTTCCTAGGACGGTGTCCAACTGACAGTTTTTTTCAAAAATGGAACCAACTTCGTAAATTTTTTAAAGTCCACGTTTTCTTTGACATTAAGTGTCAATTTCAGCACGGAATATGCGGCCCACAACGTGGAAGACTTCACCTTTTTGGATTTCTCAGCAAAATATGCCAATAGCATGTTTTCGGATATATTATTAGCCCCATTCGCTGTACAGCAGTCTTTGAATTGTTCATACGTTTTCTCATACTGACGTTTGGACCTTTCTGGCAATAAACTCGAAATTGCCACGTTCGCTGTATCTATTAAATTAGGCGAAGTATTGCTTAGTTCTTCATCACTTGAAATGTCCATCATCAGAAAATTATTAAAAGTGCGAGCACAAACGTATAATTTTGAAAGGAGTAATTATTATTGTTTCCAATTTTTTTCCATAGTTACAGTGACATGTTAATTCGAAATTAAGCCAAGCTCACGTTTTTTTTCGAAGCAATAATATAATAATAATAATTTTTAGGGATATCCCGATTTTAATGTTTGTAGAAAAGATTTTGTTTGCAACTCGTGCGCGAACTACTTTGGTAATCTCGACTAATTTTTCAACTCGTTAAAAAATTCAAGTATTGTAGGTAATTGTCCGACCAAATTATCGCCGGTAGTGTCAATTCTTGTTTTTGAATAAAACGTAAATTGTGCATGTAGTTCGTTCAAATGAACGAATCGTAGGGGTCGATTCAATATGAGAAATTGAATCGTGTGATTCGATTCCCTAAAAAGAATCTTGATGCCTATCACTACGTGAATTTAAAATGCGTGAACGTCTCTAAATATTCTTATAACATTCGACGTATTTATTTCATATTTATTACTTCTCACTCTGAATTTTGAATTTGACGTTCAAAAGCGTCGTATTATTTTCAGTTATTTTATATTCTATTTCTCAAATATCAAAGAATGTTAAGGCGAGTCGATCCCCACTATAGGAGGGTGGTTGGACAAAGACAGAGAGTTCAAAAGGTAATAAAATGGGGGAGCGGCAGGGCAAAGTTGGAGTATAACGATCTCCAAAAGTTCTGTCCGGAGCCCTAGCACAATTCCTATTTTACGACGGGATGGGATAACTTGCAGAGGAGAAAATGGGGGGACATAAACCTCCCCCCTGGAGTGCAGTTGGGCCTGTACCGCTTATAGGGAAGGCAAGAGTTGTCGTGTCGACTTTCGTTATCTGGGAATTATCATCTTTCGAAGAGAAAGGACGGTTGTTGTTCGAGTCGAGTGGCTGTCGAAGGTTGAGGGTTGTTAATTTTAAGAGCTTGAAGTGGTCTTTTTAGCGCGAAAGCGCTTAAAAAGTTTATAGTCGATAATGGGGCAGTTTTTTTTCTTAGAGTTAATGAGAAAATATTGACTGCAAATCTATGTTAAAAGAAATTACTCCAAAAATATTCGTACTATTTAATCTGAAGTAGTTGTCAGTTATTAAGGGAAATTACTCAAATACAAATTCGTGGAATAGCCTAAATAGATTACAATAAATTATTGTACACTTTTAATTTAAATATTATTGTAAGTAATGTAGAGAGTATTTTTAGTTAAAATAACACCCGTTATCAATATCGTAATATACCTATATTGTCTACAAAAGGTACAAAATGATGAAAGAAAGACTGTGTCTAGATGATTTAATGATCTAACGAAATAATAAAGCTTGGTAAAATGAAAAATTCACCGTTTTTCCCGACATCAACATGAAATTATGCAAATATGGAGAACTAGCAGCCGTTACCAGTTAATGTTTTTGTTTAAAAGCGAGACTAATGCTGAAATAAGCTCTCGCGAATCGCGCCAATTAGTGGCATTAGAGTCGAGAGCGATTAAATTCTAAACTGGAACGACTCTAGGCGAATCCCAACGAGGGCTTTAAGACAAAAACGACTAGAATGGCGACTAATCTTGACGAAAGCGACCGGAAATATCACGAAGTGCTCGTTTCCTTCGTTTCAGCGTTTCCTGTCTTAGATAGATCTCATCCTCGGTCGCTGTTTCATGCACAATTTCGATTTCGTACGGGTCATCTCGGTAAATTTACCGTTTAATAGAGCGGAGCTGTTAAAATATGGCACATCTAAAGCAATTTGTAAGCGGATACACGCTATAGGTTCCTTTCGCAAAAGAGTTAATATTATTATGAGTATCTAGATGTTTTACCCTATAAAAAGGTGCCCAAGTCTTAGTCTAACAACTGGACTGGACCAACATAGGGTTAATAATAGGAGGAGAATATTTTAACCATCTAAAATTCGCTGATTTTACATAGTCTTTACATACTCTTAGAACATAGTCTCAATTGCCAATAGTCCTAAAGAACGACAAGCAGAAATAAATGAACTAAATAAAGCCAGCAATAAAGTGGGTCTTAAAATGAACTTATCAAAAATTAAAGTAATGTACAACGAACTACTGGAAAGAAAATAATTAATAAATAACACAACACTGCAAATAGTAGAAAAATATATACAGGGTGGTCCGAACTGTATTCCGGAGACTCCGGCAGCATATTCTACATATCAAAATAAGTAAAAAGTTCGTATAAATGTATGTCCTAAAATGCTTAGTTTCGGAGATACAGGGTGTAGCAGTTTGATTTTTATTTCGATTTTTTCCAAACAATTTCTGAAGTAACGTCAATATTTGGATCAAAATTGGTATCTGGGAGTTTTGTGACACGAAAAATTTGATTTTGATGTCAAAATTACTCCTATTTGTAGGGGGCGCCACCTACATGTGTTTTAACTGTTTTGAAGAGTAATAACTTTTCGACCGTACCTGTATAAAACCACTGACTAAAAAAATATACATTTCCATGACTTTTTATGTAAAAAATGTTTCTTGGTAAAAATTGCTACGAGCAACCATTCTCAAGATATTTAGAATGGAGATAGTCAATACATGTCATTATTAACAAAAAATAAACACACGTTGAGTATAGTTATTTGACTGAAATAATAAATTTTTATTTTTTTTAAATTAATCATAAGTTTTTCTGCGAAAAAATGATGATTAAACTGTTTCTTTTGAACTTTTGACACAAAAAGATTTATTTATGATTTCAGTCTAATTACTATTTAGTCAACACGTTTAATTGATGTCAATGATGACAGGTATTGATAATTTCGATTCCAAATATCTCGAGAACCATTACTCGTAGCGATTTTTACCAAGAGACCTTTTTTATGTAAAAAAAGTCGTAAATGTATATTTCTTTAATCAGTAGTTTTATACAGGTACCGACGAAAAGTTATTACTCTTCAAAACAGTTAAAATACATGTAGGTGGCGCCACCTAAAAATAGGAGTCATGCTGACATCAAAATCAAATTTATCATGTCAAAAAACACCCATCCACCAATTTTCATCCAAATATTGACGTTGCTTCAGAAATTATTTGGAAAAAATCGAAATAAAAATGAAACTTCTACACCCTATATCTCCGAAACTAAGTATTTTAGGACCTACATTTATACGAACTTTTTTACTTATTTTTATCTGCAGAATATGCTGTCGAAATTTCCGGAATACAATTCGGACCACCCTGTATATTTGGGACAACTAATAAAACAGCTCGAGATCTCTTCTACCAGAAATCAACAGAAGAATTAAGTTAGCATGGAGTACTTATGGGAGAAACTCAATGGGAGATATTCAAATCTAAAATGCCACTTTATATAAAGAAGAAAACATTCGACCAATGTGTACTACCAGTCATGACCTATGCATGCGAAATCTGGACACTTAAAGGTTAATTCTCCGTTTCCATTCCATTTTTCTTTCCGTATTTTTTATTGTATTGACGCTATACGTAAGCTTCCGTTCCGTATCAGTTACATACTTTTTAGTGTACAATTTATATCATTACGAAAATTTTATTTTAAAAAATTGTATCTTCTGAAAAAAGTAATAGATTTAATTAAGAGATGAAAGAATAAATAAATATCAGCAAAATGTTAGCAGAGCTGGTACAAATGTAAGACCTTGACAACGCTGTTTCCGATACGCTTTAGTCCTTCCGCCAAAAAAATGTATGGAAGGAAAGGATATGGAACGGAAGGGAAACGGAACGGACAGTCCTATTCATTCACATTGTCCTATTCGTTTACATGATATAATATTTTATGTAAACGGAAGGGAGCTGATACGGAAGTTATAGTGAGAATCAATCTTAAAACGGATATCATAAGGAAACTGCAGGTCGCAAAACGCTTAATGGAACGAAATATGCTGGGAATAACCAAGAGAGAACGTAAAAGGATAGAGTGGATACGACCAAAGACCCAGGTAATAGATCTCATCAAAGCACAGAGTCAAATGCCTCAAATGGCAATGATGGGCGGAACAACTGACAAGAAGGACGGACAACAGATGGACCACAAAAATTACAGCATGGGGAATTAGGAGACCTAGAAGAAGAAGACCTGAGATGGGACCATGATATTAGGAAATTAGCAGGGATAACTTGTGCCCGCATAGCCAACAATAGACAACAATGGGCCCAACTACAAAGAGAGTATCTAAATATGTGAGGGAGTCTACCATTTGGAAATGGTTGAATAAGCTAAAAATGATGATGATGAATGATTTTATCATCAAACCCATCAAAATTTAATCATCGCCTCAAAAAAAGACTTCTGCAGCTTGCATCTCTGCTTCTGGACAATCCGGGTTTCCGACCATTTCATGTTATGGTACACCATACCTAACAACACATTTATTATTACGTTGAAATTACAATGGAAACGCATACTAATAAATAACAGCATGTTTGAAAGAAATACAGTATTAAATAAAACATTCTTTTTAGTTTAAATTAACGAAATACCAAATAAAAGATAACCTTAACACATGGCATAATTTAAAAGCCAAAAACTAAATTTCTTTAGCTCCTGATATGGGAAAACTATTACATAATCAATACGTCCCATATATGGACAAACAAACAACACCAATCAAAATTTTAATTAAAGAAAAAAATATCCGCGCATTCTTCGCTGTGAAAAGAGAACCAAGCTCAATTTGTAGTACCACAATGAACAGCTCACTAGCAATCGTTTATGTTTTGATTGCCCACGTCCAAATATGGCGGCAACCGGTTGATTAACTTCTGTTTTGAGAGGAGTACAAATTTGACTCGGTACTTAACAGTATTAACAACGTAATCAAGGAGACGTAATGAAATGTGAAAGAAACCATTATTATCTAACAGAAATAAAACGCCATTAAATTAGGAAAAGGTTTGATTAGTACCTAATATTTTTCAAATACGCAAGAAAATATTATTATTTAACATAAATAAAAGGACATGGATTAGAAAAAGCCTTGGTTAGTACCTAATACTTTTTTTAACTTTTTATAACAACAAAAAATAGTAATATTTATACAGAATATATTTTTAAACTAATTTAAAATACATTTACGAAAGTAAATAGGCTTTGAAAATTACTACTCAGCATCTTGCTAAAGTAAAATACTGTCGAATGAATTGGATAAATAGTGCTCTATCTCAAGAGAAAATTAACATAGAAATAGACTTTTAGACGAGTCTTTATTTATTCAACAACTTTCCTCAGGAAACTTTCCAAATTACTAGTAAATCACTTTATTTCAAAGAGTAATTCTTTAGAAAATTGAGAAATAAAGTATTTTTGATGCACACGTCGGTCCAGTCAAAAGAAAATCCTGTATCGATAAAATAAATAACAAGTGAATAAAATAAATAACAAAAATAAACAGAATTCTGTCTATCAAGAAATGCCTAGTTAATTTTCTCTAAAATAATTCTAGCAATTCAAAATAATTTCTCTGTCAGTAATATTGTTGCATGGTTTCCTATAATAAACTTGGTTTCCATAAATAAAACACCCTCTAAAATTGAATAGGATATCTGTCTGTCGAGGAATGCATAGTAACGCCCTATAGGATTCTCCAAAAATGATGTATGAGACGTACCATTTACATGATTGACAAGCTACAAGCCCCAAAATCGAGCGAGAACGCCTGAACAAATCGTTGACAGATTTTTTCAAGAAAGAAAAGCGTTCCCTGGTTTAGCTTAACTGAAAATATAACCCATAGTAACCCTAATAAATATTCACCAACCTTTTTGTTCTGAAATTTATCTATACTGAAGTCTTTCATCCATTTCCATCACAAAGAGCCACTAATTTCACTTTAGTACATTTTCTACCAGGCATATGAATAAATTAAGAAAAAGAGTATTCAAGTGGGATTTTTCTACTAGGAATTTGTTGTAAAATGGCCACAAATGTGTTATTTCAAGATATATATTTGTATAATAATTGAAACAAGTTCTAAGTTGAATTCTATTATCCGGTGCTAAAGGAGTGGACCATATTTATTTGATTCATTTTACAAATACTGCTAACTTAGTTGGAACTGCATTGTGTGTGTTAAGAAATGTATGCCATTACATGATATACTGAGGGATAATTATTTTAATGGCAGTTTAAAATTTATCTGTTTTATTATTATTTAAATTTATTTTTTTAAAATATATTTAATAATGTCTTTTGTAAAAACACCTGTTCTACCAGAATTTATACCACCACCTACTTTTGACCCTACAATTGACTGTCCAATTTTTTTTATTCGAGAATGAAAAATATGAATAATCTGAAAAATATGAATAACAATCTTGTCTGACAAGAATATAAAAGAAATAAAACAAAGAATAAAAACTATAGAATTAACTATAGAACTTATTTATATTTGAATCCATTTGCCTAATACGTAAACATGTGTCAGCTTCTCAAGAAAGGCCATCTCACACTTATCCACTCAGGAACGCGGAGCAAGATCTTTATCTACCTACCCCACGCTCAGAGATAATTAAAAGTTCAATATTATACAACTCGAAAAAAATGCACAATCACCTGCCATTTGAAATCAAATCCATAACATCATTTTTTTCATTTCGCAAAGCATTGAACTCTTATTTACTAGACAAGGCTTTCTACGCCGTAAATGAATTATATTTTGAAAATCGAATTTGATCTTGTAAACACTGGTCTAATGTTTGCTATTGCTATATTTACTAATGACATCGAAATAAATTTATTTAGATGTCATTGATATTTACTATAAACTAACTAAATATTTTTGAATATTATTTTTAATTTTTTGTTCTTTGACATTGGAAACATTTATAAATGTTTATTTTAAACAATAAGACTGACAATATTATTTGTATAATGTTTTGAATTATCTTTTGTTTGTTTGTTTGTGTACCTTTTTTTTACTTTGTTTGTTTAGTTTACCTTTGTCTACAAATTTAAAATTTTTTTGACAATAAAGGCATTTATTTTATATGTTCAGCCGTCACGTCATATATTTTCGAACTCTCTCTTTCATTTGACAACCAGATAAAAGAGTTTGGTGACGTTATTACGGCATTTCGTAAATTACTGCTTATTCTTTTTAATAATTATCATTGACATTTGATTTGGGGTTATAATTTTATTTACAGGCATCGACCAATGTCAAATTTTCCTTTTAGTAATTGTCATTGTCATTTGATTTGGGATTATAATTTTATTGACAAACATCGATCAATGTCAAAATTAAAATTTGTTGATTGTTCTTGTAAAACAAAATTCAAATTTCTTTATTGCAAAAATGCTTCAAAAATTTAACCAAAACGAACAAGAGCTCATTGCTAAGCTTATAAATTATTTTTCTCGAGAAAGAGACGCTGGTAGAAAACATTTGGCCCGTGGACGCCGTATATGAAGTAAGCAATGCAAAGGTGTTATATTCCTACATAAAATACAAATTGATACCGTTTTTAAATAGTATAGCGAGTTGCTGATGCTTTAGAAATAGAAATTTCAACAGTCTAAAGGCCTGGAATAAAAAGGATCCTATAGAGTTCAAGAAAAAATGAATACCTAAATGCCGAAAAAACGGCACTCGCTCAATCAATAATATAGAAACGTACTTAAAATTTTCTAAACAATATGAACTGATCTCTTAGACACACCCTAAAACTCATATTTGACAAATAATGATGACAAAACGGTGAACTAAACGAATCGAATAACAGTCATTTCTATATATTCATGCATTAGAAATTAAATCGGCGTCATGAAACACCATTTTTTTTCAGTTTTATGTATATTTTTTCTTATAAATATTCACTAACTTTTTTCACTGAAATGTTCCTACATTTCCATCAAAAAGAAGCACCAAAGTATCATTTTACATACAGTACATATTTAAATACACTTTACGCTATGTATCATAAAAAAGTTATATAAAAAGAACTTTAAAAAGCTTGGTTATAATACCTAAATTGATGATTTTGAGAGATGTCTAATTGCTTATAAGTAGATTACATCATAAAATAATAAATACAAGAAGAAGTGTCAAGTCAATGTTAAATTATTGCTGCCCGTGGCTGCCTGGGTAACTAATTTTCAGATATGGCGGCTGGGACATTTGACATGATTTGACATGACATAGACATGACAATTTCAATTTTATGAAATTTATTTCCGTTTCCGGTTTTTAATGGCGGGCTGTTCAGGAGGTTTAAATGACGGTTAATATACTTTTTACTCTTTCTAGTAGTAAATAATACAACAAAATTACTCAAAAATATTTATTTGGATTTAGAACAATGTAAATTTGCAAATCAACACAATTAAAGAGCTAAAAACACATAAACTACTGTATCAATATCAAAATATTTAAATAACATCAGAGATGTTGTGTTAAAGTGAATTAGTAAAGTAACAGTGCACTGACTTACAGAAACTTGAAGATAAATAAATGTTTTCACAGCTTCAGGGACGTAAAACTAACTAACTGGAAGCAGGAAAATAACAACAGGAACCCACGCAAAACCTGGAATCAAAAAAAAATATGTAAAAAAACATAAATATAGGTACATAAGACTTATGTGAATTAAATCATACAGGACTTGAATGAAAATAAAATGAATAAAAAATATGATACATATACATCTAATACCTCATTTGTATTTTAAAAATAATCTACAAAAAAAATAATCTACATACATAGCATTATTGCTATGAAAATACATAATAGGTACCTATGTGATATGTAATTACGCATTTCTGTTCATCTTGTAAATAATTAATGTAGGCTAATAATAGTTCAATAATCATAATTTACCTTGTGTAACTTGCTTTCAATTGCTCAAAATCACCGATCAGTCTTTAAAGTAGAGATACGGAAAAATCCTTGGCAAAGAATATCCCAAGATCTTTGGATGTAAAGCTAAAAAATATAAAAACAGTTAATATATTACCTATTTTTACATATAATATGGCCAATACCTACTACACGCAGAAACGTCGATTTCATCATTTTCTTCATGTAATTAATATCATATATACTTTATTAAAGTGTTAACAAGGAACTTTATATCAAAAAACATCTTTGTACTTATAAATTTCAGCCGAAATATCATAAACAAACTTCCAATCCCCCTTGGCAGAGGCCTCGGGAGTTGACACATGGCTGATACACAGACAAAAGAAGAGGACGCCGACGTGCATAAAAATGTTCCGTAACAGAAATTGACAGAAATCATATAGAAATATTCAGATTTTTGTCTAAGACAGTCTAGAAGGCCATGCTTTCTGCCTGGGTAGGACTGCGCCAGAACTGTTTCCAATTTTCCGGTTTACTGTCACCCCCCTGGATTACATGGCTGGGAAACTTAAATGGAAATGAGAGTTCATTAAAAATAGTTTTTCCTCCAAGATGCAGAGGCGCAAAATATTAAAACTGTCAATATTAACAATGCAAATGTCAATATCTGACATAATAAAATTTGATTTTTAACTGTCACGAGACGCTTTTGTTGTGATTTTACGGTTTGATTTCGTTTTGATTTGTCGAATTATTGTAATATTAAACTCCTTCAGATTTTTTGCCAGTATTCTGTTTTAGACAATGTTTTTTAAAAATGGTGGGACTATTTGTGTTTTGTATAGACTCTTAATTATTTTTTATCATGGAGTTTAATTGTTGTACACCTGGTTTCCGAAGGATACAATGGTAAGTATATTAAACATATCTACTTACAGTTTTACAGATTTTTTAAATTAGTACTGCTAATAAATGCTACTTGCTGAGCAGTTATTTAATTTTTTTTACGGTGCATGTAAGGAATTAAGGACGCGTGTTGCGTTATATTAGCATGATCAGCAGATGATTACATCTAATTTAATTTGTTTTTATAATTTCAGGTCTCAAACGGAAACAAACTGGGAATCTTGCCTACACCAAAATTATATAGCCGTTTCCAATTCACTTCAAAGGGAGGAAAATTATGTGAAACTGCCTGCTATTTGCTGAAAGCCGCCAAAGATTAAATTATAACTTAACAACTTAATATATACTATTTCTAGTCTTTTTAATATATTTTTTAATTAATATCGGACATAAGAACACTTTGTATGCTTTTAATTAAGTTGATTTATCGTTTATAATATGTTCGACCTAATTAAAAGCACACAAAGTGTTCTTACATGTATGTCTAAAATTTATTTTAAATTAACTAAAACAACCCCCCTTCCCCGCACCCCTCTCTTCAATTAGTATTTCTTCCTCCGACTACCAGAGGCGCCCTTGTATAATAAAATTGGAATGTATTATAAGTTGCCTATCTATTTAATAGTATAAGTCTTTTATCTATGGTAGATTAAAAAAATTGTGGCAAGGTAAATTAGTACAAAATTGGATTTTTAGTTAAAAATCTACTAGTACAACTAGCTCTTCCTTGTCCAACAAGGGATATCTAATAAATATTTCTCAACATAAAGATCCCATTAACACAGACTAGGTATACTATATGTATACAGATAAAAATCTTGTCCCTAATTCGTGGTACGAAAATTATTTTTTTTATGACAATGAGCAAACGAGTAAAATTTCCTGTGCGCAAAAATAAACTCGCGTTTAAACAGCGTAATAACTGGGCTGGTCAGGCGCTGTGCATAATTTTAGAGGCCATAAGTGGGCGTGCTATGTGCGCAAACTAGTAACCTAACTAGTGCGCGACTCCGAAAATTGGAACCACGAAAAACAATGTTTTTGACGATAAGTTTATAATCTGTATAATCTGTGCTATTAATTCATAATAGCTATTTCTTTATCCAATCTGTAGAATGGTGGAGAAATACACTAGGATACAGAGACAGGCAGAAAAGTTCATAGAGTAAACGCCACGAATGTTTGGGAGTGATTCATCGGTCGCTACCATGTGAACTAATCTGTTCAAGGTCACATAAAACTTAATTCCAGTGCCGTGGTGTTTCAAGTCATATAATAATCAATATATAATCTGTTGTAATTTGTTGTTTTAACTGTCAAAGTCTTGTCAAACCATATATTTGGTTATAAATATAAACTGGAATGCCCCATTGGTCGTACTGCAAGCACACCAATGGACTGAAGCACAAAAACGAATCAATCAAAGAAACGCGTCGTATCGTCTTTGTCAATCAAGCTAACATTTTAGAATAAGTAGGAGGAGCGCAGGGAGATGATTAGATCGGGCCTTTAAAAACCTACGTCTGCGGTAAAAATTTACGTTTTTAATGTAAAAATGATAGCGCGCGTGTCGATTCGAACTTCATCAAGTGATGAATCACTCCCAAACATTCGTGGCGTTTACTATATCAGAACATTGGCCAAAAGTCAATGGACATTGTAAGCTGAATAAGCCTCTAAAGCTGATGGGATTGACGGATGAACCCATGAGCAGGTTGAGTTGATCTGAAGAAGAAACGACCGTCTCGGCTTAATTCGTCGACCATAACTTTTTAGGCGGATTGTGTACCTTAGGCAGTAGTTTTAGGAGAAAAAAATATAACACCGTGCTCGGTCAGCTTTGGTCGAGAAAATGGTTCCAAGTAATTTACAAAATTTTTCTGGAAACCAAAAAAATTAGTCATTATCTACAAAAAGGTCCTGGCATTTTTTTTCGTAAATACCCGGGAAAACGCTTAAAATGGCTCTAAAGGTCCAAAGAACGGGGTTTCCGCCAATATTGGCCGAAATATGGCACGTAGATGATTTGCCCGATCAAATGAAAGATTGGGTTAAAAAATGATCTTGACACTTTTTTTCGTAAAGTTGTTCGTAAAATGAAACCAATTCAACTATTCGTAATTATGTAATTTTCTTTTATTTACAACACTTTCCGGAAATCCCCCCAAAAAAAAGCGGAAAAGGCCACCCACGAATAGTTGTTTTTTATTAAAATGTGATTAAACAAATACTTCAAACTTTGTGAGTTGCTTATAGAGACTCTAAGAAGAACTGTTAAAAAATCTTGACAAATAAATTATTATTAGTGAAAACATGAATAAGTTTGTAAAAATCTGAAAATTTTTGGGTTAAGGAATGTTTGCCCGTTTTTTTATAATAAAATATGACAAAATTCAAACAAGTTCCAAAATTTTGTAGCTGTTGATTCTACCTTTTAAACGAACTTTGAATTTTGGCAGATATTTGCGAAAAACTGATTTCTCGACTGTATTTGGGGCCATTTTTTCGGCCAAAGCCGACCGAGCACGGTGTTACGATTTTCCCCCCAAAAGATACACAATTCGCTTGAAAAATCCAGGTTGACGAATTAAGCCGTGGTTTCAACCTTCATTTACTGGACCAAAATGTGCGAAGCTTTGTACCAGGCAATTTGATAGGCCATTTATAAAGAGCTATATGGAGGGTTCAGTATCAAAGTCAGTATCCTAGATTTTTTGAAAAGCGTATAGGACTGGAGAACGTAGCCTAAGGATTAGAAGAAGACCACAATAATAGTTGTCAATAGATCGCAGTGGAATAGCCGCCTCGAAGATACTTATCTAATCTTAGTTTTCATTACTTTCCTCTCAATAATTCCGAAATAATGCAAAAAAAAACTTAAGAGATATTAACAGGTAAGTAGTGCTCTTAATGTTATTAGTAGTTTTCCTAGATAGATTTGACATACAAGTCGAATCATTGTGTATTAATATAAACGTTAATGATAATCTCAGTCCAAGAAACTATTTTATACCATAGTTCACCATTATCTGTCATTTTTAAACAAACATAACAACGTCTGTCAACTTAGCTTCAATAAAAACCAATATTTTCTCAGTCAGCGCATTAAAAAAGCTAGATAGCTTTCCGTAGCGATCGACTCTAGCATTTTTCAAACGATCTACCCCTAACTCTCCACGATGATGGTGCTAAAAGGGAGCAGGTCCAAGTAAAACCCTAAAATTCATCGTGACGTCGGGAAAATTTAATATGGGACGTTTTTGTCGACCGTTAGCAGGGTCCGAGGACTGTTTTATAGCCGGGCGAATGGGTATTTTTCCGAAAAAAAACTGCTTCGTACGGCAGAAACACCGACGTGGACGCTCTTGATAGTTTTTATTGGATGCGACATGTGTCTGAGGACGTGGTTATTAAGCGTTTTTATCCTGACTACGAATAACATACAGGGTGTTACTAGCTGATGTTGCAACATAGATTTCTAGAAAAATATAAAAAATTTACTGATGAATCATCACACACATTCATAGCAAATGGGTTATGATCACCTCAAAAAAAAACGGGTTTCCAAATTTTGTGCAAAAAATAATCTTTAGAAAAGTTATTTGAAAATATAGGAAATAAAACTATAAAAGCACACAATGATTTTAAAAATTATTGTACTTAACTATATACCTATCCTAAAAATCAATTACCTTAATATGTTTGTTCAAATAACACCATGCATGGCAATGTCAATATGACAGTAAATAATATTGATGTCACTGGTAGCGATGGGAACTATCGAATGAATTAGACTATCGAATGGTTACTGAATGAATGATTTCAACTATCGAATGGTTTTATTATTAGAATGAAATCATTTATTCATTTGTATACTAAAGCATACGTGACAACCTCGCTGTGCCACTAAATGGTTATCGTTGAGCCACGACTATCGAATGCTTTTGATAAATGAAATTTAGTATCCGTTTGATTTTTGTGTGCGTCAGTGCATTATTAGTTCTTCCAAATTTTTATAACTTCGCCGTATAAATACTGTGCTATTTTTGCATTTATTAAAATATTTAAAATACTAAAATAGTAGTTTTTTTTAATTGACGATTGTGTGCGTCGGCAGGTGGTCAACATTTTTCCGAAAATTTTTGTGATTTTCCGTAGCCCGATCTTTCAGTTATTTAATTTTATATGGTATATGGTCTATTTTTTAATGGAAAATTTCGAGAAGTAGCAATTTTTAAGAGAGATGAGATGAACTTACAATTAATTTTAAAAATAGATATCTGTATTTTAGATGTTTTAATAATATGAATTAGTTGAACTTAATAATCATATTTAACGTGCCAATTTTAAAAAAAAGTTAACGATGTGTGTATTTTGTTTATGCTAATTCTCTTGCATGTAGTTTTTTGCGAAGAAATATTTCATTTATTTTTTAAATGCCAGTAAAAGTAAATAATATTATTTTTAAATAGTAATATAAAGCACCTAATATAAATAATTTTGATTTCTAATTTTTTATTTATAATATTTTCCTTCCATTACACTGCATGCTTAGAAAATTAATAAATGTTGATATTTCATGATTTTAAAATTTGTTGTTAATATAACAAATTAGTTCTGTAATTATTATTATTTAAAAAACAACCGTTGCCAAAAAAATTATAGTCTATATTATTTTTAAATAGGATCTAATATAAATAATTTTGACATCTAATTTGTTATTTATATTTTGCCACTACTTAAAAAAATGTTTATATTAAATGATTTTAAATACAAATTTGTCGTTATTATTTATTAAACCAGTCTTTGCTTAAAAGCATTAAAAATCATTTTCCTATATCCAAAATAACAAGTATTATTGTAGTGTAACAACAGAATATTAATAAAAAAAATGCAAAATATATAGACGTACTATCCCTAACTAACTAAAGCCAGACAATAATATTCTTTGCTAATATCAACTAATACCAATATATGGCAACAGCGCCCTTCATAATGTAGTTTTTTGTGTAAATACTAACACCTCAATAAAAAAAATAATGTGTCCTTATCTATTCCGCAAAAAATTAAAGATGCCGCCTTCTTTCATAGCATTGCCACCGACCGCTGTCGGGTTTCTCGGAAAGAAACCTACGTCGCCGGGCGACAACTAAAATCCAGTTAATATTTTATTATAATCGATCCTGACGAATAAATGAATTTCATAAATGAATGAATTTTATAAATGAATGGTTTTTGCTGCCGAATTACTAGAATACAATATTTCAAGGCAGATGACGCGTCAATTCGATAATTTTTATTCGAATAGTTTTCAACGAATGTTTTCTTACTAGCTATCGAATTATTCGAATGAATTGCAACTATCGAATGTTTCGATAGTATTCATTCGATAGTTCCCACTACTAGTCACTAGTTTAAAAAATGAGCGATTCGGAAAGTATTCCCTCTGACATTGAAGAAGAGGCATTCAGAGACATGTCTGGATTTCTTCCAGCAAGATCGAAACAGAAGTATGAGTATACACATAATCAAGTATGAAAAATTGGGCACCGAAAAAAAAGTACACAACTATGGAAATGAAAAGGTACCTTCTTCTTATCACGCCTTCTCCTGCCGAAGGTTGGCGATCCAAATGGCAATTGTGGCTCTGGAAACTGCAGCCCGGAAGATTTCCGCAGACGAGCTTTCAAACCATCTCCTTAAATCATTTAGCCATGAGTTCTGGCGTCTTCCTACTGATCTTTTCCCTTGCACTTTGCCCTCTACAAAAGGTACCTACTCATAACATATTTAGCTACTGATAAGCCTTCGTGTCTTTGGGATTTCTATTCAATGACACGTACTATGATATCTATTAAAATGAATGTATATGCTTCATCAGGCATTTACTTGAAAGATTGTTCAAACTGTATCATTAACATTTATAATAAATTAGTTTGCAAAATAAATGTTTTACAAAATATTTTTTTCTCTTTGGTAGTCATCTAAACAAGGAGTGCGGTAATGAAAATGCGTGAGTTACACGGTTTCATCCCTAATTCTACCACCAAAATAATTTTTAAAAAGCCTGGCACATTTTTTTACTTTCCAACCTTAAAAAACGTAAAAAAAGTTAATCCAAAGTGTTTTTAGGCGAAAATGAGGCCAAACAGTGGAAGCCCTTTTGATCCCGAGAAGCCTTCGTTTTTGCACCGCCATAAAATTAATTTATCTCCCTTCATCCAGCTTAATTCCTTGCCCCAGTACTTTCATAAACATTTACGACTTATTTTCGGCTTTCCCCCATTTGTTTTGCGCCCCCAAGCCCTCCACACCCCCGAGCCATCGGATTAAAATGTTTATCAAAAAGAGAACGCAGCCTGTGCAGAGGTCATAAACACCCAAACTTGTAAAGATCGTTTATATTTCTGGTCCTAAGGAAAACCATCCTTTGCTGGATCGATGTAAGGGTAGTTTTGCGAGATTGGAAGACATAAATAGTGCCCACTATACCATTGTTATTTTTTCTCCTCTACGAAGTGGCAAGTTTAATTTTACAATCCGAAATTTTGCATTCGAGAGATCATCAACTTTCTTCATTTAAATGCAGAATTGGACTTCTTATTTCACTCTATTTAATGTCCTTCATAATTACAAAATAAGTTATGATATAAAAAAATTGTGTATGCACTATGTGCGCATATTTGAAGTGAAAGTTCTTACTAACAGCTATTATTAAATTGAAGGAGTTGAAGGACATGTTTGAAAAAGTGTAATTTGAAATGTTGAAATAGATGTAGCCCATCCTCAATTATGCCCGAAGCGACCCACATTTTTCTTCAATATCAAATCCTTAGTCCCACCCTGCTGAAGATGTAAACGAAACGTCCGTCGTATCCAACTTTGCAGGGGACCGTGTGGCACCGTCGCTCACATAGTCTACCCACCAAATTTGGTCGCGATTGGATGACATCAACTTTTCACGTTTCTTACGTCAAAACTAATTGTTACACACTATAGTTTAGTAATGTCAGTTTAGTATTCGACAACATTGTAACGCTGGGAATATTTTAGAAAGATTGAGCAGGTGCCTTTATGTAAAAATCCAAATTTTCAAAAAAAAATCTATCACCGGTTCACCATAAGCGCCTAACGTGCCATCGTATCACCGTGAACCACTTGAATACCTTAAACTTCAGAACAAGGATAGTGAGACATTCGGTATATTAACTAAAAAAAAGTAAAATAAGAGGGGACTTTTATTTAGCAACGTACATACTTATTATAATTACTGTTTCTGAAAAGGATCATCTTTCTCGGTACACAAAAGCTTTTTAAAATATAATCTTCCCATTACAGAGAATGGAATAGTTTAATACGCCTGGCACGATTCAAAAGGCCCAGAACAAAACTAAATAAATAGCTATATTAAAAAAGGGATAGTAGACTTAGGAAGAAAGGGATATCCCTTTTCAAAGGAAGGGTTCAACGTGGGTAAAGGTCCACGTGTCCCGACAATGGAGGGTCGATTTTTTTGGTGATTGATGATACTAATTACTGGCAAAATTACAAATGGGGTTATATACTATCGTGAAGTGAACTTCGTAAAATTTTCAAGCTTTCTCTTTTTGCATATTTCTCTAACTTTATTTATAACAGAAGTATTGCAGCATTGGTTTTAGTTTTGTACAAAAAGCAAGACCGAACATATCGAAATTTTGTATTACTCGGTGGCATTTTAAAAAAACCCAAAATTGAACTGGAAATAAAAACTTCACTCATTGACACTGAATTTTTATTTTTTGCGAAAATATTCTTTTTGTTTACGGTCTTAACTTTTTTTGTAGGTGCTTATCGACCTCCGGTAGATGTGAAATACACAGGGTGGTCCGAATTGTATTCCGAAAACTTCGACAGCATATTCTGCAGATAGAAATAAATAAAAAAGTTCATATAAATATCTGTCCTAAAATGCTTAGTTTCGGAGATACAGGGTGTAGAAGTTTCATTTTTATTTCGATTTTTTCCAAATCATTTCTGAAGTTACATCAATATTTAGATGAAAATTGGTATCTGGAAGTTTTTTGACATGAGAATTTTGATTTTGATGTTAATGACTCCTACTTTTAGAGGGCGCCACCTACATATTTTTTAACTGGTTTAAAGAGTATAACTTTTTGTCCGTACCTGTATAAAACTACTGAGTAAAAAAATATAGGTACATTTAAGACGTGTTTTATATAAAAAAGTCTCTTGGTAAAAATCGCTAAGAGTTAATGGTTCTCGAGATATTTGGAATCTAAATTATCAATTTCTGTCATCATTGACATAAATTAAACGTGTTGACTAAATAGTTATTAGACTGAAATCATAACTTTGAAATATATTTGTGCTAAAAGTTCAACAAAAACTGTTTCATCATTATTTTTTCGATACATGATAAAAATTGATGGTGATAGGAACATCATTGAATTTTTATTTTTTGGGGAAATAATGTTTTTTCCTTTTTTACAGGTGCTTATCGATCTCCGAGGATAACCGAACACCCTTCGGACATCATCGTCGCCAAAAACGAACCTGTCACGTTAAATTGTAAAGCAGAAGGCAGACCTGACCCGGTAATCGAGTGGTTCAAAGATGGGGAACCCGTGAAAACCTCCCCGTCGGATAACAAGTCGCACAGGGTACTGTTGCCGACAGGTTCCTTGTTCTTCCTGCGAACGATGAATAGCAAAAAGGAGCAAGATGCAGGCGTTTATTGGTGCGTGGCCAGGAACAAAGCAGGAACGGCGACAAGCAGAAACGCCACACTACAAGTTGCAGGTTTGTAACTTTTTCCTTACAAAAATAATAATAAGTATAACCTAATAGTGTATTTTGCTTGATAGCACAATAATGATAGCACAAAACCTTCATTATAAATGCAAAATATATGTTCCAATGATATTCAGACAGCTTCAACAAGTTTTGTAGATGGACACATCCGGTACGTTTGCCGAGAATAATAGGGGATGCTCGTATAACAATAAGTAATAAACATATTTTCAGGGGCTGACCGCAGCAGCGTCGGGTATTAGGGTTTTAATATTTATTTTTTGTTACACAGCGTAAAAATATGTTAATGGCACTACAAATATTTATTTACCCGTTATTGGAATTTTGAATAACATTGGATTACACTCAATTATTATACATATGTATTAGTGAAGAAATATTAAGTTTTTAATGTTAAATGAATGTATCAGGTTACGAACCATAAATAGCATAACTACAAAAAGCAATATCACACGTTTAGAAAAGCATTTGAATTGATGTTAAGTATATACAATAACTAAAATATACAACATGTAATTACAAATCATCCTCAATGGAGTCAGAGTCATCAGAATTTCCAACTGAGATTAACAGAGGTTCTACTGTCTCGTCCAAGGGATTGTCAAGATCCCACATTTTTTGCTCCACTTTTATGACGTAGTTTATGGCATTTTTCCAATATTCGGCAGATATTTGTGTTAAAAAACATACTCATAAGTTCTCGCACATTTTTTAACTTAAAAGTTGTGTTATTCCGAGCTACAAATTCTTTCATTGGTGCCCATTAGGGTTTCCGGAACCGGAGCTGTTTTTCGGAACCGGAAATTTCAGTACCCTCTCAGGAACTGGGATTTGTCGATTTTTTCGGTACATTCGTACTGACTAATTTTTGTTCAATGGTGGTGCAGTTCATCAATCAGAAAGCAAGGAATGGTTTTTCAAAGTAAAATGGATAGAAAATTGAGATTTTTAATGAAAATAATATAAAATTATTAAGTAATCAGTCATGAGAAAATTAACATGAACGCAAGTAAAGAAAAAAGTATAGGTAACTTAAATTTCACATCAAACAACATAAAGCAACTTAACTGAATTTGAGGCAAAAGCCCTAAAATATTGAATTAAAAATGCAAGTATCAATTAAAACATAATATAATAAATATTATAGGAACTTCAAAAGAGAAAAGAAGCAGGATCAATAAGAAATAGCATCATTACTTATTTGAGTTTGATTTCGACCGCTAGAAAGTATCAAAGGACTTTCTCATTTAACAAAAAAATAATTTTTTAATTATTGTTATCGAGGTCCGGTTTTATGATCGCCAAAAAGATCTAAACCCTAATTAATAGTATTAATTAGAGTTTCCGAAACCGTACTAAAATATTTTCGTTCAATGATTGTGCAGTTCGTCAATTAACAAGCAAGGGATAGTTCTCAAAAGTAAAACCGATAAAAAATTGAGTTTCAAATGAAAATAATATAAAATTATTAAGTCATGAGAAAGTAAACATGAACATAAATAATGAACACAAAAATTATATCAAACAACATCAAACAACCTCGAAACCAACTTAACTAAATTAGAAAAAATCTTAACATTTTCAATTAAAGATGCAAATGCCTATAAAACATAACACAAAAAGTATAACAGAACTAATACATTCAGCAATTTTATACTAAATAATAAAATAACATATTTAAACTTTAATAATTGCTAATAAACATTATAGAAACTTCAAGATAATTTCAGAAGTAAGAACAGTAAGAGATCGTAACGTAACAAAAATTATGTTTTTAATTATTATTACCGAGTCCCGAAAGTACCGGAAGAACCGAGAATTAATAATTTCGAGTCCCGGTTCTTTGATGTCTTAAAAGAACAGAGAGTTCCCGGTACTTTCGGTACTGGGATTTCCCGGTTCTGAACCCTAGTGCCCATGTAAGTCCAATGGGATTTAATTCATAATGATAGGGTGGCAACCGAAGCACATTTATTCCAGGCGCTTTAGCCATTTCGTCAGTAATATGTTTTTTTAAAGCTATAGATACAATACACAAGCAATTATACAGGGTGGTGGCAATTTCGATGCTCAATATTGGCATCTCAGAAACTACGAGAGATACGAATTCGGTTAAATGGGACAAAAGTTGTGTAATTAGAAGTTTGACACACACCTATGAAGAAAACCCCGGTATCTTGATTAGTTGAATGGTAAAAAAATGAAAATAATACGTTTATTTTATATGAAAATATATCTTCAAAACTATTGTATCTATAGCAATGTAAGTTGGTAGATTTATATTTTTGACCTAGGCCAATTAAATGCTTTTTCAGAAAATTTCTAAGCGTTCTAGATTTCACCGAGGGGTGTCTCACTATTGGAATTACATGTACATTTTCTTGGCAGTCGCTGGCAGTCATTGGCAGTCTTATGGCAGTCGCCTATAATAATTACATGGCAGTCATAGGCAGTCTTCTTCATAGTCATTGGCAGTCGCTTAGCAGTGGAAGGATATTTTGGCAGTACGTGTACATTTTTTACCCGAGTGAGACACCCCTCGGATTTCACATAACAACAGTCAAGTTTTTATTTTCTTATGACCGCCATTTTGATTTTTTATTCTATTAGATAGAGCGAAAAAAAGTCTATACAGTGGTATCTAATTTTTATTCATTATTGTGTAAATTCACTAAAAAATAGATTTTTTAAAAATTCGCCTAAGATCAAGTCTGCCTTGGAAATCCAATTGACACTTTATATGTCAGCAAGTTAATTTTTGTTTATTCTATTAAGTGTCAAATCTGGATGCACAAAAATTGTATAGTAGAGTTCAATACAAGGAATTGTATTACACATTTAAATTTAAAATTGTGATATTTATGTTTTTTTTTTTGATAATTTTCCCTACATAAGGATCACTTAATACAGCTCTCGCGACTTATTTTACGGCTAGAAGTTTCCGGACTTATTTCAATCTGAGCTGGTATGGCTATCATTAAGCTTTTTAAAATATTGCCCATCTTGTTTTTTAAAGCTACCAGCAACTACTAAATTTCTTGAAATCCATGCAAAAATAGTACGATGAAGCTGTGTCCTTTCAGGATACAATGTGCTATAAATTGCGCATGCTATATCGGAATTTCTATTATTTTTTAAATAAACATTATACATATCTCGTTCACTTTTAAACATATCGTTGAGTGTTAATACACTTTACACTATATATTATATACTTTTGTGTCCAGATTTGACACTTAATAGTGTAAACAAAAATTAACTTACCGTCATATAAAGTGTCAATGGAATTTCCAGGGCAGAATTTTTTAAAAATCTATTTTTTTAGTGAATTTACATAATAATGAATACAAATTGATACCACCATATAGATTTTTTTTCGCTCTATCTAATAGTATAAAAATTCAAAATGGCGGCCATAAGAAAATAAAAACTTGACTGTTGTTGTGCGAAATCTAGAAGGCTTAGAAATTTTCTGAAAACGGCATTTAATTAGCCAAAGTCAAAAATATAAAACTACCAACTTAGTTGCAATAGATACAATAGTTCTAAAGATATTGTCATTTAAAATAAATGTATTATTTTTATTTTTTTGACAAAAATCCGAAACTAATCAAGATACCGGGGTTTTCTTCATAGGTGTTTGTCAAACTTCTAATTACGCAACTTTTATCCCCTTTAACCGAATTCGTATCTCTTGCAGTTTCTGAAATGCCAATGTTGAGCATCGAAATTGTCACCACCCTATATTCCTAGTACAATATTTAAATGTGAAAATCGCAATCGCTGGTTACAGTAGCTGCGATTTAAAAATCGCACTCGCAGTTTCAATTGCGATTGGAGAATGGCATTTGCTCATCTCTAGTTTGTATAAAGAACTGTATGGCTGCTCATCGTAGTCTATATTGGTACGTACCGACTTTTTATTGTTCACTGGTGTTTCGTTCCGTATTAATAAATCGCAGCTGAAAAAAATGATATATTGACGTTTTCACGTGGAACGGCCAATCGTTTAACCATTTTCCCCATGCCAGAACGTGTGGGGAAAGCTCGGCTGGCCTCGGTTTTTCATTTTTCTTCCCCGTCGAACCGGTGTACGAAATTACTTACGGCCGAAACTTTAATTAAAGGTATACGTTTGCCCTCAGGCCATTAATTTCGAATTGACACTCCCCCATATTGCGCCGTGTATCACGAACACACGAACCACCATCAAACTACCCCCGTTTTAACTCCAAAGAGCAACGTTGCCGGATAGATTTCGTGGAAAAGTCAGTCTAAAGCGATTTCCAAAGGCTACTGGACGTGAGGGATTATGGATATAACATGGAAAACTCTGTGGTTTTTCTGGTTTTATTACGTTATTTGGAAGTTATACATGGTGTCCCAGAAATAAGTGCAAGTATTTTAAGGGGTGGTAGATCTCGATAAAAGAAACATATATTTTCTCTTTATCGTTTTTCAAATAACTAAGTCCAAAATAACGGAATTTTTACTTTGAAAATTTCCAAAAAAAGAGATTATCTGCTAAAAATTTGACCACTGGATCTTTTCTGGATTTTCCCTTTTGTAAATTTAAACTACTATCTATGTTGCCATATTATCAAGAAATTATTTTTTTTTAATAAAAACTAAAAAAATTTCCAAAAAAATTTTCAATAAATTCCGAATTTTCAAATTTTTATTTTCGCAAAAAAAAACTCATAGGCGTGTTTCTAGGGTTGAACTATACTACCAGTTAAAATACTTGCACTTATTTCTGGGACATCCTGTATATATAGCTTATTAGCCCTGCTGTATACAGGGTGGTCCGAACTGTATTCCGGAAACTTCGGCAGCATATTCTGCTGGTAAAAATAAGTAAAAAAGTTCGTATAAATGTATGTCCTAAAATGCGTATATAGTTTCAATTTTTATTTCAATTTTTTCCAAATAATTTCTGAAGTCACGTCAGTATTTGGATGAAAATTGGTATCTGGGAGTTTTTTGACATGAATAATTTGATTTTGATGTCAATATGACTCCTATTTGTGGGGACTAGGGAGCGCCACCTACATGTGTTTTAACTGTTTTGAAGAGTAATAACTTTTCTCGTCCATACCTGTATAAGACTACTGAGTGAAAAGAATATACATTTCCGTGATTTTTTACGTAAAAAATGTCTCAAAAATCGCTACGAGCAACCGTTCTCAAGATATTTAGAATGGAAATAGTCAATACATGACTGAAAAATAAACATGTTGACTAGATAGTTATTGGACTGAAATGGTGACTGAGAATAACTCATTATTATTTTTTTTTAAATTAATCATAAATTTTTCTTCCAAAAAATGACGATAAAACAGTTTCTGTTGAACTTTTGACACAACAACATTTCAAATTTAATGTGTTTTAACTGTTTTGAAGAGTAATAACTTTTTTTGTCCGTACCTGTATTAGACTACTAAGTAGAAAAAATATACATTTCCGTGATGAGTAGATAGTTATTTGACTGAAATGATAAATTTAGAAACTTTTTATTTTTTTAAATTAATTATAAATTTCTCTTTGAAAAAATGATAATAAAACAGTTTTTGTTGAACTTTTGGCACAAAAATATTTCAAATTTATGATTTTAGTCTAATAACTATTTAGTCAACATGTTTAATTTGTCAATGATAACAGTTATTGATAGTTTCGATTCCAAATATCTCGAGAACCATTACCGGTAGCGATTTTCACCAAGAGACCTTTTTTACGTAGAAAAACCGCTGTTAATGCATATTTTTTACTCAGTAGTTTTATCCAGGTACGGATGAGAAGTTATTACTCTTCAAACCAGTTAGAAAATATGTCGGCGGCGCCCTCTACAAGTAGGAGTCATATTGATATCAAAATCAAATTTCTCATATCAAAAAACTTCCAGACACCAATTTCCATTCAAATATTGATGTTATCGCAGAAATTATTTGGAAAAAATCGAAATAAAAATGAAACTTCTACACCCTGTAGTATCTCCGAAACTAAGCATTTTACGACATACGTTTATGCGAACTTTTTTACATATTTTTATCTGCAGAATATGCTGCCTAAGTTTCCAGAATACAGTTCGAACCACCCTGTATATAAAATCACAGGTATGGTATATATGTATATTTGTCACCAAAATCGGGCAAGCCATTTCGGAGTATGGTAACTAAAGCTGTGACACAAGAATTTTATTTAGAAGATATTCTCTCCTTCTCTAATCTTTTTTATTCGGAGCTCTTAACCAATTTATCAACAAATATTTTCCTTTAAGTTCTATCATTAACTTTAACTAAACCAATTAAATCTGTATCTATTATATTTTAGGCGACACTGTAAAATAAATCTCGTTAATTTTATGCCAGCACCCGAAATAATCTTGTTTTAAAATTGTTTGTCGTTTTGTAGTCTACCGTGATATATATATCACAGTTGGCAATTCCCTGCCTCTGGCAGTGAGCCCCTGTAATGAGATGTTGGTCGGGTCTTGAAGGGTCTTTGTTCCCATGAAACAATTAACTCATTAGGGGCGATATTTCAAGCAGGAAACGCTTTGTTTAAGGCCCAGATAGCGCAATAATACCTCTAATATTTTATACGACACTCGACAAAATACTAATTAAATTATGTGTTTAGGTTATACAGGGTGTACATGTTTGAGTTTGCATTACTTGCAAGTTTTTGGAAAACTGCAATATCTGAGTTGGAGTTTTTTCACTATTTTCTTACAATTACATAAGTTTAGATTTTTGAGGTTATATCCCATACAGCACATCAAATCACATTTACGATGTGTATACATTATTAGATGCAGACACAGGGTGACACAATTCCCCCGATGTAAATATGCTACGTTTCCACATTGTATGTAGTTCAACACGTATGCACAAAGGTTAAACGTCCGCCTCACCATGTAGCCACAGTATTGCATTTACGTATACATAAAGTAAGGGATACAGAGTGTGCCATAGGATACACAGTGCTTGTGTATTACGTTTAAACTCTGTTTACACATTGCAGTTGTGACTACCGCTTGTATACGTATGTATTTTGCTTCGTATATACATCTTGTGCTAGATAAAACTACTTCTTATGAACGAATTTAGGAAATAATACAAGTTTTGATGCCTAACTTTTCGTTCTTTTTAAGCATTATTTATTCAATGATCCCAATTATATCTTTTTAGAACGAAAATTAGGAAGGCAAAACTTTGTATTTTCCAAAAGAAAACACTGTAAAAGAACAGAATTTGTATCAAAATGTATTAAAAATATTAGTTCCTATAGTATAACAACATACTAAAATGGTAAACACTGGTATATCGCCACGATTTGGTGGACATCGTTTATTTCTCCTCTTTTCCTTCCAAGCAGTTGGTTTGTTAGCATACTCATTCATCGAGCACTCTGTTGGACTTTGTTGTATTTTATTTCCAGATTAACAATCTCACCCTTAAATTTTATATGAAACTGATTATTGAATATTAAACATAACTGTATATTGATCCATCAATAACTTACCGAATATCAGTGTAAGAAGTTCTTTGAAGTGTTTAAATCTTTCTTTCTCTGGTCCATTTAGATTCTTATTATTTCCAAATTAAAAAAAAATGTATTGCAGAGCTAACCTCTTTATCATTATTCGAGAATATTTGGAGTTTTCATTCATTGGAGTCAAAATTTGGTAAATTAGGTATCGAGAAAGGGAAGAGTCGCTGCTATAATATTAATAATACTCTTAGGAAAGTGTAACAAGGTAATTAAAAACTTGTGCTTACCTTAAAATCTCTTTTAAACTACACATAAACAGAACATTTATATAGAGCTTCCGAATGATAAAACAATAATGGCTGCTAACACATACCACTCCTAGAAAGGAGAAAGGAGAGAGGACACATAAGATACACTTAGTCGGTGTATCTACGCTGAGGCTATCCGCGCGTGCGCACATCTTCATTTCATGCTAGAATGTAGACACAACAGTACACTATTACAAATTGTCTATATAGATATTTATATTATGTGTATACGTCACATTTTTACAAGGTGTGTACTATAAGCACAACTATAATACGAAGTATCACACATACATATGACTTATACATTGTATGTCTCATATACCGACGTCAGATTTCACCATTTTAATAATTATTTGTTACGTCAAAAAACTCTTTAGAATCCTGTGTGCACACGGTATACAACTAGTAAACACTGTATCACAAAATTCTATCAATATAAACCTGCGTGTATCTCATATGTATATGTTAGAACTAGATGAACACTTAGGTTCACTTTAACATATTTAGTTTTTCATGTGTCTCCCTTGTAGAAACGTAATTTGATTTGGACGTGCTGTATGGGATGTTATATTCTCCAATCCTATCCTTTGAAAACATCATACAGTCTCACGACTTTGACAAAAGCCAGTATCTGAGACGGTTTTACATAGGTTAATGCTAAAAGTAAATAACTTTTACCATCAGTGACATAATGTCACATTTTAGGCACTGACAGCATGCGTTAAAAATTACATTTTTACTGACGTTTGTAGAAAAATAACTTTTTTTTCGAACTTTTCCACATATTATTTTACTATATAATCTAGCTTTTTTAAAGCCCCTATACTTCTATATATCTCCCTTCTCCCTCCACCGCATTTTAATAACCTCCCTACCATTAATTCCTGCCAGTGATTTTAAAGGGTGTTTAGGACTAAAGCCCGTCATGTCATCAATCATCTCGATGTAGAGCTTTTATTTGTATTTTTTCGGATCCCCCAAAGCTGTATGCTACTCACTCATTTTTTTATTTTAATAAAAAATAGGTAGAGTGCGTGAGTGAATTAACACTGCCTATGCCAAACCCATATACATAATAATGTACAGGGTGTCCCATTTTAGTTGAAATCATACGGTATCTCCGTTATTCGTGAATATAGAAGGGTGTGGTTTGTACAAACCTGTGCCACTTTTTTGTCAAACGGAAGATGCCGTAAACAAAATTTTCATAGCCCTTTTCATTTCTGAGCTACAGGGTCTTTTTGAAAATTTTGCAATTTGGGACACCCCTTGTATCTCTGTTATTGTTAAAGGTGGTGTAGTCTGTTATTCTACGAAAAGAATATTTTTTAAGATATCAACTAAAGTTATGTTTTCTTAAATGGAACACCCTGTATATTTATAAGTTATATGATCTGGCTTGCCGTAAGCTTCTCAAAACTATATATCACTCTATATTTATTTTCATTATTTACTGCAATATTTAAAAAAATATATTAAAAGATCATACTTATTAGTAGGCCATGATTGATAATAAAAGAAACTAAAGAAAAATCATATATACTGCTATCTGTCTCTTCTTTTATTTTGAGAGCCACTAATAAATTCTTTATATATTAGGAAAACTTAACTCTCTACCGCTATTTGTAAATCTTGGAAGTTATCGTATCGGAACTTTTAAATATTCCTTTAGCTAATTTACGTAAAATATATTTTCAGCAAGATGGGGCTCCCCCTCACAACTTAACTTCCAACGAAAATATTAGAATGTTGTTAAATTATTATATGATGGCCTCCTTGATTCCAGGATTTGTCCGTTGTCGATTTCTGATTTTGGGAATTTATATCGTGGTAACTAATACAATGTCGAACATCTGAAAAACGCTTTAATAATGCAAGCTAATAATGCAAGCGTTTAGATATTTGTAATTTGCAAACCCATTAATGCCATTACCCATCCCGTTATAAAAAAAAACGGAAAAATATATTCAGTGGTATGGAGATTCAGTGGTAACATTACAAAAGTAAAATATATGAATTCCAAATAAAATTTTAATATGTGTATGACTATTTTAGTAGATACCATTTTGATTTTTTGTTATTTATCACGGCCTACTAATAAGAAAATGATATATTTTAAATATTGTAGTAAATAATGAAAATAAATATAGAGTGGTATATATTTTTGAGAAGCAAAGCGGATCATACGATTTATAAATATACAGGGTGTTCCATTTGAAAAAACATAACTTTAGTTCATATTTTCAAAAATATATTTTTTATAGAAAAACAGACTACGCCACTGTATTCTACGTAAAAAGTTCTACAAGAATCAGTTTTCACCTTCTCGAACTCCTCCATAATACCGAAGATACGGGGGCTGTCCCAAATTGCAAAATTTTCGAAAATACCCTGTAGCTTAGAAACGAAGAGGGCTACGAAAATTTTGTTGACAGCATCTTCCTTTTGACAAAAAATTGGCACAGGTTTGTGCATACCGCACCCTTCTATCTTCACGAATAACGGAGATACCGTATGATTTCAACCAAAATGGGACACTCTGTACAGGGTGGGTCAAATTCGGCGCTTTAAAAAGGAAACACCCTTTTCTATAGGAGATAGACGAAAACTAATATTGGTGTCTGAAGCTCAATTTACCAGAAACATGATGGTGAAAACCGGACATCAATATCTGTTACCGTTTATGAGTTACGGGGTGTTTTTTTTGCAGCCAATTTCGAAAATAATTGAATAGCTAACCAAGAACCCAGCCGTTGGCCATCGAGGCCGCCGGACTTAGTGCCTGTTATCCTTAGATTTTTATCTTTGCGAAAGAATAAATGTTCTTATTTTAAAATTGCCCGTATAATCTAGACAAGAATTAGAAGTACTTAGCGGTTATGCGAGATTATCTTTCACCCCCACTGAGTTTATGAATTCGGCGAGAAGTGTTTAAAAATGGTCCCGTGTGTCCATAACAAAAAAAGGTAGACATGTCCAAACCAAACCAAACACCTATAGCAAAATATTATGTCTTGGTTTGCTATTTAGTTTTATTATTAGATATAGTTTATATATGTTGATGTTAAATGTAGTTTAAATTGGTATAAAATTCTGGAACTCTCATTGCAAATATTATTTTCGTTTTAATTGCTGCCCACAGCTAGAATATTTTTGCATTACAGCCGGGCGTCGTTCAATGCCTATTTATTCAAAGTGGGTGAATTTTTAAAAACTATGTCTCGTATCTCGAAGAGGAAATCGAGCAAAATATCAAGTATGCTATATTTTTGGAAAGGTAATTTTAAATTCTTTTCAATTAATTAAAAATAGAGAGGGTGTCCCATATAGAAAATCAAATTTTCTGTTTATAATTCTTAAATTATTAATTTACATATTGTTATCCCTCCATTTTTATATTTAAATTAATTTGCCGGCGTTCTTTTTATGATTGAAGCGGTATTTACAAAAAATTAACATTTATTTATATTCCAAAAAGCATATATTAATCTTTATATACATACAATGGTTAAAATTAATTACAGACTGTTTAATTTGAGGCTTAGCGGTCCTGTGTATTTTGCCGGCTTTTATTATATATATTCCTGGTAAATAATTTGCTTGTTTACTGTGAAACAGTCAAACTAGATTAATAATACTGAACCGTATTTTTGGAGTACTTAACCCAGTTATTTGGTGAATTTAACAGCGATGTGAATAATTCAAACACTTTATACTCATTTAGCTTTATGCTACAACATCTAAATAAAGAGCAGTAATCGAGAAAGTTTACATCGTCATAAACTAATGATATAGGTTGTACAGTAATTATTTAACTTAATGACAGTCTTGATCACTTTGCAGAACAAGATAGTTATAAATGGACATATTATATAGAGTGAGCCGTCAATAAGTGCAAATGTTTTTAGGGCTAGTAGACATCCATAAAAGAAGTAGCCATTTTTCAAATAAATCCAAAATACCCCAGTTATTTTACTTTATAAAAAATTGGCGCCAGGAATGTGTTTAAGTAAAATATGCAATAATATACTGGGGGTTCTATTTAAAAAAAGGAAACTCTAATGTGCCACGACTTTATGATCAACCCTGGATACATAAATTTATTACTCGCCAATAGACATTTAAAGACCCTATAATTTTCGTATTTAACTTTTTCCGGTACCTTGTATATTTTACCTAATAATCGACCGTTTCCATACATAAAAGCGACCCTGTATATTTTGTTCTATTGGGCTGATTTTGATGATTTTTTATACAATTTGTAGCTTAAATAATTAATTTTTTTAATATATAATTGTTTCACTTCTTAATATCTCTTTCTAAATTAAAAATGAAAGTTTTCATCTGTCAATTATACGAGGGAAAACAAAATGTTGATATTTTGATGAAAGTTTAACTGGAAACACCCTGTGGAATATATTAAGGAATTGGTTAAATTTCAATCAATTGCCAATCAATTCAAATTTATTGATATAACAATATTATGACTATCCTATTATGTTATGAGTTATGACCTTTTAAAATTTCTGAAATATTAACTTCTTTACTTTACTTTTTCGTATCCGGATTATATTATAGTTTATTAACCCAGTAATGGGCTACGTCCAATGCTTCCCGTTTAGCCAGCCATAGGTCATCGAGGGTACATCTGTGGGGGCACGCAGGATATTGAAGAAGATGTTCCATGTCCTGAAAGGCGCCGCAGTCGCATTTGTCGTCATTTCTGTCCAGCAAACCCCATTTGATCAAATTGGATTTTACTGGGGCCACCCCAGTTCTGATTCGGTTGAGCATTCTCCAGGTTTTCCAGTCGCTAGAAACACCATTTGATGGGTCCCCTCTAAGGGGGTAGTGGGAGGGAGGTTCATCCAGGGGGTGGCTTAGGAAACGGCGTCTGGATTTAAGTCTACCTGTGCCGCACTCTTGGCCAAAAATTGAGTGACGAGCATCAAAGGTTTGTTTTAACTTCTCAGTATGTTCATGAGCTTTTCTGCGTAAATCGGGGCTTGTAAAACCTGCGACCCTGTAAAGGTTTTCTAAGGGGGTGGGTTTCATACAACCTGTCACTATTCTGCATGTTTCATTCAGACTGATGTTCACGTTTTTTGCATGGACAGATCTACACTACACTGGGCAGGCATATTCTGCAGTTGAAAAACACAGAGCTTGAGCAGAAGTTCTGACCACGGTAGGTTTGGCTCCCCATTTACTATTGGTCAGCTTCCTTGTAAGGGAATTTCGTGCTTCTACTTTTTTGCGTGTTTTTTCGCAGTGATATTTGTAAGTCAATGTTCTGTCCAGCACAACGCCAAGATAGGTAGGCTTATCTGTGTGTTCTAGTACTGTCCCGTCCCATGTAACATTAAGTCTGCAGGTCGCCTGTCTCGAATTAAGGTGGAATGCACTCACTTTAGTTTTGGTGGGGTTGGGTTCTAAAGAATTCTTTTTGTAATAGGTTGACATTGTTTTTAGGGCGCTTTCTAGGTTCTCCTCGATATCTTCGAACCCTTTGCCTTCAACTGTTATTGCTAGGTCATCTGCATATGCAAAGGTTCTAGTGTTATCTGGAATAGGTTGGTCATTTGTATATATGTTGAAAAGAATTGGTGCCAGCACGCTCCCTTGTGCCAACCCATTCTTCTGGTTTCGCCATCGACTCTTTTTGCCCTCGAGCGTCACGAAAAACTGCCTGTTTTGGAGCAAGGATTCGAGTATCTTGACTAGGTGGTAATCTTTCAAGGTCTCATTGGCTTTATGCAGTAATATCTTGTGGATTACCGTGTCATAGGCGGAACTTAGGTCGACTAGGGCCAGCCCTGTGATGTGTTTATTCTCAAAACCCTCCTCGATATGTTCTGTCAATGCGAGGATTTGACTGGTGCAGGACTTTCCAGGTCTGAATCCTGCCTGTTGTGGAATCAGCTTTGAATCGACGGTCTTCTCTATTCTGTAGAGGATTAGTCTTTTGTAGAGCTTAAACAGATGGCAAAGGAGGGATATGGGTCGGTAGCTTTTCGGAGACTCTGGATCTTTTCCGGGTTTAAGGAGAGCTACTACTTTTGACTTCCGCCACAGTTTTGGAATTTGAAAGGTTTCGCGACATACGTTGAAAAGTTTACGTATCCATTTTTTGTTTCCAGGACCGAAATTTTTGATCTGTTCCACGCATATATCGTCAATCCCAGCGGCTTTTCCATTCTGCATGGTATTTATACCATTGTTCAACTCTTTCATGGTAAATGATTTCTGAAAGTTGCTGTTTTCAGTTGGTATTAGGCGTTTGATTTTGGTTTTCTGGCGTTTGGAGTTGAATTTGCCATTTAGAAGGAGTTGGTTGGCCACTTGATTGGGTGTTACATTGGCAGAGGCCTTGCTTAGTTTTGGGTCACCATCCAGTTTCTTGATTAGATTCCAAGCAAATGAAATATTAACAAGTGACAACACCTAAGAACAAGCTTAAAATTAGGCTTTAACTGCACATATAATTTAGCTATTATATGTAGAGTAGTAAGTATATAATGCAAGTGTTATACACACAGTTTGAATTTAAGCAGCGTCCCATTAACATAATGTAAGGGGCAAGGGTGAGAGCCTAATAAACAGGTCCGTACCGAGAGCGTAAACAATGCGCGCCAGATGGCGCTAATTGATCGCGACGATGCAGAGTGCATTCGAATGTGTGCGGGTCGGCGTTGCTAAGGGGTCGTAGGGCTGCGCCCCCTGGGGCTATTAGATTCGGATACGGCCGGCCATTAATTCGGGGTGGAGACTTTATAGACTCCGTAATGAAATTACTAGGTTTCGGACCGGGGATCCAATAAAATAACATTACGATATAATCTTGGGATGTGTCGGGTGTCTTATTTCGGCTATTCTGACAGCTTTGGGGTCTTTTGGAGAGATTAGATTAAGTTATTGTTATCGATTTTCGGTACAGTAATAATTAAGCATTCGTTAAATGTATCTTTTGGTGTGATGGGTCAGGGTTTTAGAGCTCAAACGCACTGATGGCGGCTGGTCGGATATATTGCGTATACATAGGTGCGTCCAGATGAACGACCAGTTTCAGCAAGGCTGCCAGATCTAACGATTTTTACGTTTACCAATTAGAAAATATTGTTTTCAGAAATGTTCCTATTCATGAGCTTATTAAATGTTCTAATATAATATTATATAAATAATGTGTTTAAAATATTAATTGTAATTACAGTAGGGCAATTAGTCTAGTTTCCACAAATTGTAGAGGAAGAAAAAAAAGATTATACAGGGCAGATCAAAAGGAAACTTTAAATATTTTTTTTATCATCGAAACTCGAAAGCATAATAACAGGTATCATACCAACCATAAATAGAGTATATCATATAAAAATGTTTTGAATTTTTACTAGAATCGACCCTTGATAAAAAAAGACTAGATTTAAGTTTCCCTTTGATCTAGTATGTATACTAATTCTTTCGTTTTTCTGCACGTGTGCATAAACTACACTAAAACACTACATCTAATAGAAAATTTTGCGTTGAATTTGAGGGATATCATCTGAAAAATTATTAATTTGAAAGAAAAGCGGCAACAAGAGGCAGAAAATAATAATAGTTTAGTGCAGTCTACTGGTCGCAGCGACCAGCAATCGGCCAGGTTGTTAATGCGCGTTGTATCATTAGATTTATTGGTATTCAGCGACCTGGTCGTCATGTCAGTGCGTTTGAGCCCTTAAACTTGACACCTTGGGCAAACATCAGGTCAGTAAAAATACAAAGTTGGTCAGTGGGATCGAAAAGGACTGATTGAGAAAATATTTTTGTAAACAGGATTTTATGATTAAGGGCGAAAATAGTGTAAAGCATTTTAAGTTAACGTCACCTCTTTGCTGCTAAGGCTAATTTTCGATCTCTACCATGATTAATAATTAAAGCAGCAAAAACCGATACTTTAGAACTTAAACCATCTCTGCTAGAGTAAACGTCAATAAACAATAATAATACGACTTTCCAATGATTTCTGTGACATTACAAAATCAATGAACAATATTTTATTAGTGTTGATGAGGGCCCAAAATCAATGCTAAAATTGCTGTAAATCGTTACTGTCTTATTCAAGAACGAATATCTCCAATAAAAATAAAGCGATTGAGATGAATTAAAAAGCAAATTATTTAGAAAAAAACGTACCTAGATGATCAAATGATTTTTAGGTTCCGTACTTTGTTAACATATTCCACAGGGTGTTTCAGACCTTTACCAAAATATCAACATTTTGTTTTCCCTCATATAATTGACAGATGAAAACGTTTATTTTTAATTTAGAGAGATATACTAAAAAGCCAAATAATTTAGCTATAAATTGCTTAAAAAATCATCAAAATCAGCCCACTAGAACAAAATATATTAAACTTTAAAATACAATCAATATCAAAATTTTAAGGTGCTCGTTTTTAGTAGCACATATCACAGATAACATGTTATCTGTGATATACAAATATATATATATATATACAAAAATATACCAATACCCAACAGCTTCAAGGAGAAGTTTCAGTAATATTCAACAGAATAGCATAATAAAATACTAATTCACCACAACACACCAAAACACTTTACTTTTAAACAATGGACGCGTGTTTCGCTAACCATGTTAGCATCATCAGCAGATGATGTCTAACGTTTCGTGCTAACATTGCTAAGATGACTTACATTTCAATAACATAACAATAATTAGCAAAACACGCGTCCAGTGTCTAAAAGTAAAATGTTTAGTGTATTGTAGTGAATTAGTGTTTTATTTTGCTGTTGTAACACCAAACGTTCCAACTTAAACTATGTAATAGTCATATATTATATCAGGAGACCTATAAATTTAATCGATTAAACTATTCAAATATATTTTGCGCGTGATTTTGCTTGGAAAAGAGTTGAATAGCACAATAATTTAATAAAAATTATTGTGCATGAAACTATTTTCTAAAAAGCAAAATCATGCAAAAAATTATTTGGATAGTTTAATCAATTAAATTTATAGGTTGAGTGATATACGGCTAGATTATTTCCTGAATGACTTAGAAATGAACCGAATGACTTAGGATGAAGCAAATTACTATAAGAATTTTATTAACTATAAAATTTAATATTTTCAGACAACATTTTTTTTACAAACAACAAATTACAGCGGTAAATAAAATTTAAAGACGTTTCAAAAATGTTTCAAAAATGTTTCAAAATAACGCATGACGTCTCGTAAGTAATGTTTGTGCTTCTGCTACCTTGGTTACGCATCCCAACAATGCATCGAGAACCGTTTCTCATGTCAACATATTAAATTCTGACGTATTTTTCTCCACTTATTTGTTCAAAATAATATGGAATAAGGGGTTTTCACCGATTAAAATCGTTATTAAGTCATACATATGAGTTGTAACTCAATGTTTTTAAATAAACTGTTGCCAAAATCTCTCAGAATTAGTGATAAACTACAAAAAGAAAACCCAAAAGGAAGCCGAAAAAATAATCGCCGTTAAACTGGTCTTGGGATTTATGCCCACTTGCACCGTTTGTATAAACTTTGTTTAAAGGTTAAACAGTGATTAACTATAACAAAATATGTATAGTTAATCACTGTTTAGTCTTTAAACAAAGTTTATACAAACGGTGCAAGTGGGCATTAATCACTTATCTAAACAAAATTTATTCGAAAAATTAGATTAGCCGATTGGTCCATTTCACGATGAGGGAAATAATCAATAGAATATTGTCCGTTTTACTTTAATTGCAGTTTTACTTCAATGATTACAATTTAATGCATAATGCAATAACGTGCTGCGTTTATGACTATAAAATTTATATTATATTTATATTTTAGGTAAAATAAAATTTATTTTACCTAAAACTCGCTTCCCCAGTCATAACAGCGACAACATCGCTCCTCAACCGGAAGAGATCCCCATTACAATTGACAGTTCCCTTAAAAGCACGCTCTCCACCTTGACTTACGGACTCCCTCCAAGTTTCATGACGCTGATGGGGGTCGATAAATGCACCCCGCCGATAAAAGGGAAGCCTTCCCCAAATTGATAAGTCTTCCTATATTTTTCTTCGCCTTGGGTGAAGTTAGAAACGAGTAGTTTGATACACGAGGAGGGGGTAAGGTGAGGTACACAAACAATATAAAAAACTGTTTTTTTTTCAAATTGTTATTAATAAGAATGCTGGACTGGACCAACAAAGGATCAAAAATAGATGGAGAATATCTTAACCAACTAAGATTCGCTGACGACATAGTCCTAATTGCCAATATTCCTGAAGAAACTACAAGCATAAATTAATGAACTAAATACAGCCAGCAATAAAGTGGGTCTCAAAATGAATTTAGCAAAAACTAAAGCAATGTACAACGAACTAGTAGTAAGTAAAGATATTCTAATAAATAACACAATAACACTGAAAATAGTAGAAGAATATATATATTTGGGACAACTAATACACAGCTCGGGATCTCTACTACCAGAAATTCAACAGAAGAATTAAGTTAGCATTGAGTACATTTGGAAGAAACTCAATCATATTTAAATCTAGAATGCCACTCTATCTAAAAAAGAAAACATTCTACCAATGTGTACTACAAGTCATAAACTATGCATGCGAAACCTGGACACTTAAAACGGACATCATAAGGAAACTGCAGGTCGCACAACGCTCAATGGAAAGAGGTATGCTGGGAATAACCAAGAGAGACCGTAAAAGAATAAAGTGGATACGACAAAAGACCCAGGTAAAAGATGGACCACAAAAATTACAGCATGGTACCCACGAGGAATTAAGGGACCTAGAAGAAGACCGAACCTGAGATGGGACCATGATATTAGGAAATTAGCAGGGATAACTTGGCGGAAATGACATTTAGAAACCATTCTGACCTGAACTTCGTTGTAGTTTGCTTTGATTTATATGCTGACCAAAAATCTAGTTTTATTTTGTCATTTTCTTATTTAAAATGGACAAAAGTCAAAATGTAATACTCTAATATCAAAAAACACCTACTAAATATCCTACTAAAATATCTGTTTCATATACGGGTTAATCTTGTACATTTATCTATCTATATTCTATCCGTATCTGATATTTAGAAACTGAAAAAAACAAACCTTAAGATATATTAGAAAATTGGCGATAGACACGGAATTGAACAAAAAGTGTTTCAAGTCGATCGACTGAATCGGATTACAAATTGCCGATATACACATACAGTTTCAAACCAAATAAACTTTTAGTCGCGTGATTAGGCTTGACCGTCACAGCGATGCCCACTTTTCCATATTTTCTTTTAATCAAAATATTTTAAGAAATAAAAATGAATTAATTATAAATATATGAAGTTATTATTTGCATCAACAAACCCCCCTCCTTAACAGCACTTAAGGAGCTCTTAAGGAGAATAAAGTGCCATTACTACCGCTTTACTGTTTAAAATATTCTAATAAAGTTGAGATGAATTTTTTAGGGCCATTAAGCTATCTTGTACACTTCGCACTAAAAGGGGTTCTAAAAAGAACAATAATGTTCGATTTCAAGGTCTGCTAGTAAATATTTTTAATCTTAAAGTATTACTACTAGTGATGAGCATTACGATTCTTTGTAGTGAATCGAATCACACGATTCAATTTCTCATATTGAATCGACTCTAACATTCGTTCAGTTGAACAAACCACCTGCACCAACTTGCGTTTCATAAAAACAAGAATCTTAACTGGCACTACCGGCGATAATTTGGCCGGATAATTACATAAGGTACCAGGAAAAGAAATATACAGTTCTTTCATGTCAACACTTTATGACACTAGCGTAATTGGATTATTTTACAAATTATTTTTTAATAATATTAATTAAATTATCAATCCAATTCATGTATACTGTTTATTAAAAACTTCTTAATACCAATTTAATATTTTTAGAGCCATATTTTAATTTCGATTTAGTAATCATATAATAAATAGTATGTATAATACCGCATTATCTAAGAAAAAATGGCATCCAGTTGGCTTGGAAATGAACATCGATGACATTGCCCATATAATTTTACATATAAAATGACAGCGATTTTCATTTTATAAGCATCGCTGACGCCGTTTTTATCACATTGAGCAGAGGCCAACAATATTTGTTTAAAGTCGCATAAAAACACGATTTCGTCTTTTAGTCCGACATTTAATTATTTTTAGTCGGTAATATTATTTTAACAAAAATATTAACGTAAAAATTAACGTAAAATTTAACATAAAAATTAAATACCTTACAGATACTCCCTTACTAAGCACAGTATAAATAACTTTTTTTCTTGTAAATAACATTCTTATCGTTTGCATTTTATGCCCATATGTTTGTTTAGGGCTTTTGTTCAAGTCTATTGGTGCCTGACTCTATGCCTATATCACCGTCGCGCCGTAGAAACGAATGATCGCATTGTGTTCCCATTCAATTCTCACGATTCTTTCTTACGACTCTTCGTTAAAATTTTATGGATCCGTGCTGGTCACGATTCAATTGAACGAACCGTATTGTAAGCAATGAATCAATTATCACGACTCTTTGAACGTACGATCGCATTGTGATCCGATTTAGTTCTCACGATTCTTTTTTACGGCTCATCGTTCAAATCTTATAGACCCGTGCTGACCACGATTCGATTGAACGAACCGTATTGTAAGCAATGAATCAGTTCTCACGACTCTTTGAACGTACGATCGCATTGTGATCCGATTTAGTTCTCACGATTCTTTTTTACGACTCTTCGTTAAAATCTTATGGATCCGTGCTGGTCACGATTCAATTGAACGAACCGTATTGTAAGCAATGAATCAATTATCACGACTCTTTGAACGTACGATCGCATTCTGATCCGATTTAGTTCTCACGATTCTTTTTTACGGCTCATCGTTCAAATCTTATAGACCCGTGCCGACCACGATTCGATTGAACGAACCGTATTGTAAGCATTGAATCAGTTCTCACGACTCTTTGAACGTACGATCGCATTGTGATCCGATTTAGTTCTCACGATTCTTTTTTACGGCTCATCGTTCAAATCTTATGGACCCGTGCCGACCACGATTCAATTGAACGAACCGTATTGTAAGCAATGAATCAGTTCTCACGACTCTTTGAACGAACGATCGCATTGTGATCCGATTTAATTCTCACGATTCTTTTTTACGGCTCATCATTCAAATCTTATGGATCCGTGCCAGCCACGATTCAATTGAACATTGAACGAACCGTATTGCAAGCAATAAATCAATTCTCACGACTCATCCGTGCTGGCTACAATTCAATTGAACGAAGAACGAAGTAGAACGAAGAAACGAAGAACGAAGTTCGTTCTTCGTTTCTAAGAATCGTGAGAATTAAATCGGATCACAATGCGATCGTTCGTTCAAAGAGTCGTGAGAACTGATTCATTGCTTACAATACGGTTCGTTCAACGAACCGTATTCTAAGCAATGTATCGAATTACACGATTCATTTTTAATACTCGTTCAATCTTTGGCCACCTCTAATCACTACACTATTTATTTAAACCAAAAATTCGTAATACAAAACTAAAGTGTCAAAACGAATGACAATGTCAGGAAATAAATAAATAAATGTGGCAACTTGACATTTTTTACAGCAGAGCTACCACCTAAATTCCCAGCGTGAAATTTAAATTTCAGTTAGTCAGCACAGCGCCGAATATGTCCATGGTTGGCAACAATGAATTTAAAAATCGCGCCCTCGATTACGTAACTAAAAGTTTAATTGATATCAGATATAGTCTACATACTCATATAGTTAGAAACAATATTATTACATATTTACCAAATTCAAAAAAAAAATAATAGAAAGGAGTAATCAAATTTAGTGTATAAAATTATCCTTACAGAATATAAATCACATTACTGACAACTTTTTTTATATACAAATATAATAATCTCGCACACGGCACGGCATAAATAATTTATGAAGAAAATTATGTACAATCTCGATCTGCGACACTATTTTACATATTTTTTCTCTGTTCATTCCACTTCCTAAACGTTCCGATCCTTATCTATATCAAAAGAACCGAGCCCGAACGGCGCGCTTTACAATTCATACAATGTAATCTCTTTTTTACAATGTTTATGGGTGGACGGCTGGTCTTGAATATTAAAAAACCGAGGCAAATATCGGGTTTTAGTATCTCGCCGAATAGATTTTATGGTTTTTCATATTGCTATTGCTTAAACATTAAACGCAGATGTTTGAGTTCGATAATATTGTGAAATTGTTTGTAGTAATTATCTTTCTTCCTTTCAAAAGAGAAAATAGAATGTGCGACATGACACTTTCTATTAGAGATGTGTCGTTCGTGAATGATTCGTTCACAATGATCGAATCTTTAGAAAGACCCGTGATTGACTCGGTCACCTCACGTGACCCTATCAATCATATGACCCGAAACACAAAATCCTCTCCTGCGTGTCTTACTGAATTTGAACCTAAAACAACGATCGGATCATTGAAGATTAAAATGAAAAACGAACCAAACGAACTCTTTTCACGTATCGCGTCGCGTTGCGTCGTTCGAATTAAACCCCGATCCGTTCAATGATCAATGCAAACATCCGAGCCGCATTTTAATATCTAATTTACCGTAATTTACGTCTTATATTGTTTTCACATTATTAGTTAATCAAGCTAGGCATCGCGTCATCGCGATCGCGATAATATTTCTTCATATAATGATTAAGATAAAATCATTCATGCATCATTTCATTCAGCGTTCCGAGTTTCGAGAATGTTCTGAATAAGTTACACTGAAACACAGTAAAGCGATCATTCATATGAACGAATCATGATGAACGGGTCATTTCAATGAATGACCTGGTGAGACACGGGTCACGGGAATGAACCGGGTCTTCCCATCTCTACTTTCTATGCCTCCGACCCCTTTAGGAGTCACGCGAACGCCCATCCCTTTCAAGCGATCACTCCTCACTGCCGCACAGTGTTTCGATATGTGAAAAAAGTGGACAAAGTATAAAGTCAACATTGAAAAGTACTATTTTTTTTCATTATCGCAAATTAGCAATAGGTACCCTATGCTATGTCGGTTCACATTAGTTTTTTTTTACAACATTTAGTTTCCGAATAAATTTATTTGAAACTTGCCCTTCCGTGAGTCACAAAAATTTAGCCATAAACCTTGCCCATTTTACAAAAAAATGTGCTACAAAAGTATTGCTTGATTAAAAATTATTATTTATGTGCAAAATCTATAACCCTTTGGTAATGTATTTCTGTTAATTTTTCAAAAAATTATGCAGTAAGTAGAGGGGAAACGTTTTTCTTTTTGGTTGAAGTCATTTTTTTACAAAATTAATGTTTCCGTTAACTTATAAAAAAATGTTTAGATTTGTTTAAGTTGGCAAATATCTTGTTTGATAGAGCCACCTTTAGGGAAAAAAAGCATATATTTTTTATTTGCTAATATTTGCTATTCTTAGAAAAAAATGCTTTTATTTCACATTCTGCAGAGGTATTTATTTTGCATTAGTCGATACGGATTCAAATGAAAGCGCATAAACTTTCAACCCTTCATTTGTGGATAAGATGTATGGAATGTCTCCTTCATATTGCATACAATATAGATTTTAAGTCATGGTCGGCAAAGGGAGAAAACAAAACGTTGAAGAAGAAAGAAAGCAATTAAAAAAGCCTTTAGAGATGAGCTAGGAATAAACAAGGACATGGAACAATAAACGATGGTAACATGGCCAGAACTTTCTTCAGAAATGACGAAGTAACCTCGCGAATAACTGGTATAGACAGCAACCTAATTTATCGGTTTGCAGTTATCCTTCAAGTCACTTCATGTGAGAAAAAAATTAATTTCGAAAAGTTTCGTCCGTACTTGAATGTCACTGCAGAGATGTACGTATATTTATACAGCCGGTATTATATGCCCTCAAGTGTTCACATCCTTTTGATACATGGTGCAGACATTAATTTGCAAACATTTTAATTTGATTCCAATTGGGAAATTGACCGAAGAAGTTTCCGAAGCTAGAAATAAAGCATTTAGGACATTCCGTCAAAACTTTTCTAGAAAAATTGGCAGAAAACAAAAGATGGAAGATATTTTGCATAATTTGTTGATTTCATCAGACCCACTAATTTCATCTATTAGACGAAAATACAGTTGAAAAGAGAATTTCTCACTATATCCAGAAGCGCAGGAATTATTAGATGATATGGATATGATGGAAGTAGAAGATGAGGATAATGATTCGTATTAACATTATTTACAATTAGGTAAGAATATGTTGTTTTATTTTTAGCACTTCTTTAGATCTGGGATTTTTTTGTTTCTAAATAAACTTATACCACACGCTCTGTAATAATAAATTGAAAAAATATTTTCGCTCAATTTTATCAATATTCATGTTAATTATATCAATACTAACATTCGCTAATTTAAAATTATTGATGTCCATTGTTTTTCAATTTCGTCACACTGTGTGCCGCTGAATTAGTGGTCTTCGGTGAAACACATTTCCGTATCTCATATACGAAAGAACCAAAAAACTACAGCCTTCTACATATTCTTTGCGAGCTGTTCGAGTGAATTTTGACAAGATGGAATCTTGAAAATCTCAGTTGAACAGTTGGTTTTTCTCCTTTCCTAAAACGCCAACATTAAATGCAACCCTCTTGTTTGTATACCGGGTGCGTCTCAAATGTGGCTCACCCCTATAACTATTTTACTTTTTCTTTTTTTTTCTTTTTTTTTATTTTTACTTAAAATTATTCGTAAAAAATGCTTTTTCCAAATATGCTAATGAGCCACCTCAGCCACCCTTGTTCCGTTTAAAAAACTTGAGATATCATTAAAGCTTGATTTTCATGCATCCGTTGTCCGACGATACGATGATACGATATTAATTTTATTGGTTGAATGTAAAGACTTCGATTGGTTAACCGTTTCTAACCAATTGAAGTCTTTAAAGTCAACCAATAAAATTAATATCGGACCAAGCTTAATACGATTTGGGCATCTTTTAACCGGCCAGGACAAAACACGAAAAACACTAGACGATAAAATCTATTTTTCCAAGGCTCCTTGATTAAAACTTACTGTTTCTAACACAGCCATGGCACTTTAGATTGAAATTTGAAATACAATATTTTTTTAAGTCAAAATGTCAAAAGTTGACATATGATATGTCATTTTATTCAGAGTACATTTTTCTATCGAATAAAGTAAAAACATACCGAGGGTGCCATTTAAAAATCAAAAGTTGTAGTCATTTCCACTAAAACAGGAAGTGGCCGAAAAAAATTGAATACCAAACCAATGAATCTTAATTCATGTTATATACTATCACTAGCGTGTACCAGCGACTTCGTTCGCGTCGAATTAATCATTTGTAATGGTGATGATAAAGCAAAGTAAGAATTTCTATTAACATACAAACTGGATAAAATTTTCTCACATTTATGTCAGCATGAGGAAAAACAATATGGCGATATTATTATATAACTTGGTAATATTTGAGGGGTAGTTTCATCTCGTTGGAATTTGACTGTTGGAAAATCCGTTTGCCAAAAATAAGCTTTTTACGTCAAGCAGTTTAAGCAGAATCGTAGTTAAGAAATTACCCAACTTTTTGGAACACCCTGTATGATTTTTTAAAAAATTTCAAAATATATAAAAAACCAAATAAATTGCTTGTCCAAGCGTTTTCCCGAAAGATTAACCGTTTTTTAAATAACAAATATTGTAATATTTGAGGGGCGTTTTCACCTTCTTGGAATTTGAGAAACCCCTCCTTATCGAACCTCTACACCCCACAGTCAAGCCGTTTACCAAAAATCAGCTTTAAACGTCAAGCAGTTTAAGCACTATCTATTACTCAATGGTCATATTTTATGAAACACCCTGTATAAATTTATAAAAAATCTTAAAATATGTAAAACAACAAAATAAAATATACGGGTTTAAGAGTTTTTCCGAAAAACTCACCGGTTTTTAAATAAAAAATATTTAAATATTTGAGGGATAGTTTCACCCCCTTAGAATTCGAGTTTCGAAAAATCCCTACTTATCGAACCCCTACACACTAAAGTCAATCTGTTTTCCAAAAATTAGCTTTTTACGTCAAGCGCTTTAAGCAGGATCGTGATAAATCAATGACCAGATTTTTCGAAACACCCTGTATGCATTTTTAAAAAATCTTAAAATATGTAAAAAAAAAACAAAATAAAATATACGTGTTTAAGCGTTTTTTCGGAAACTTGACCGTTTTTTAAATAAAAAATATTGTAATATTTGAGGGGTGGTTTCACTCTCTTGGAACTGGAATTTCGAAAAATCCCTTCTTATCGAACCTCTACACCCTAGAATCAACCTGTATGCCAAAATTGAGCTTCTTAGGTTGAGTGGTTTGAGCAGGATCGTGATTAATCAGTATGTCAGTCACTTAAGGATTTTATATATTAGTATAGAAGTATAGATACCAAATATCGTTTTATTATCTAAAAAAATAAAAAAGTTATAGGGGTGACCCCTTTTGAGACGCACCCGGTATAGTTATACAGAATGTCTCAAGTATTATAAATGGTAGTATATTTCGACCCCAGAAACACGCCTATGAAGGTTTTTTGGCGAAAACGATTGTTGAAAATTTTAAATTTTCCGGGTAATTTTAAAAAACTTTTTAGTGCTACTAGTTTATTCACCTGAGATTTCTCTACGGTGTATCTAAACCTTTCGGTGTTGCCACCTCCTACATTACCCATATTCAGTATATTTGTATTCACTGTATTTTTAAAATTCTACACAAAAAATACGAGTATTAATTTTAATCCTATCAGTTACTAATAATAAATTAGGCATACCATATTTTTATATTTATTTTTAACTACATATAGGTACTTAAAATATAACTCTTAACATTGCCATATTAAGTAGTAGTTTCAATAATAAAAAAATATTTTAAAACTTTCGTTTGTACTTACCCTTTCAATGAGAACCAAACAGTGTAAAATTATTTTTATAGGGTTTACGAAGATCATTGTTATACCGCAAAATAACTATTTAGAACTAAATTTAATGGTATAATTCACCATATCATTCACTCTCAGGTAAAGTAAATACCAACATGTTTCTTGAATTCAAAATTCGGAATATGGAGAAACCTTTAAAAAGTAACGTATCTTTGCGAAATCTGGCAAAATCTTTCGGATAATGTGGAGTTTTGCGATTTTCTTCTACATACTATACTTTTTTGACCATGATGACATGAAGTTATTTATAATTAACTATTCTCCAACTATCTTGTTTATTATATTAAATTTACAATGCATGAGCATGGTCGTCTTCGATACATAAATCAATTAAACTGTAATCTATACCATACATCATAAATAAAATATGTATATGTACATAAATATAAGAACTCCAGGAAATATAAAACTTTTCTGTATTTATTATTGCAAAAATGCACCGAGGAAATACGATAATGGATTATTTATAAAAAAAAGAAACAAGCATACGTATTTACGAAAGATTATTTATAGGTTTATGTGGATGTTGACATTTAACAACCCAGTCTTTCTGCGTACAGCAAATGATAACGACCCTTCCCAGACTTTATTATTCTTTCTTTTTTTAAGAAACAGCTGAGACAACTATAAAACGGAATACTAATGTTTTGAACTTAATACTTTTATTAGTATTTATGTTAAAGATATGGAAAAAAATGTTAAAAATTGACGATAAAAAATAAAAAATGGAAAGTCCAGTATTCCCATTCGAATAAAATGCAACGCAAATAAAAAGTTTTATTGTCAAACGTGCTCTGTATGAAGTGTATGACATAAACTATGCTGTGGGAAACTACATGAGATTTTTTACTGTCATAGTCAAACCCCGCTTGACCATAAAACTTTTAATTTCAGTAGCATACAAAACAGGGAACTTTTTACAGTAGTATATTTAAAAAATATTTCCATAGATGTACAGGGTGATTAAGGTTTTATATATTTAAGTTTAAATTGTAGTTTTTTAAATGCAAAGGCTGCTTTGAAAATATGACCAAATTTTGACATTTTCTCAATTAGAATTAATTTGTATTGTAATAGTGCCTTTTTCATAGTCTAAATTATGATATATTGGCATAGAGCATATAGAGTGAGCCAGAACTAGATGTCTTTTACGCCAGTAACTCAAATGAAAAATCGTGTTTTCATCAAAGTTTTTTATTAAAATCGGTTTTGAGTTTAGATGATGTTTTAATTGAAATAAAGGCTTTTACTAATTATCTATCTTATAATGACTGTAATAAGCATCCATGCTGCATCAACACAATAAGTCATATACATATATTATTAATTCGTCAGCTAAAAATTTATGAAATATACAGGATGAGTTTTAAATAAGTGCAAATATTTTTAAGGGTAGCATATTTCGAATTTCGACCCCAGGAACACGTCTATAAGGATTTTTCGCAAAAAAGGATGTCGAAAATCGCGCTGTTTACCGCAAATTTACCCGCGATTAATTTCTTAATCTCTGATATTACTATGATATTACGGCTTTACTCTATAGTTACGGCACTAAAAGGGATGCAAATACAGAAAAAATCTGGTGGCTCTCAAAATTTTTTAAAAACAATTATTTTTTTTTAATTTTCTAACTTGAATATATCGTTAAATTGGACTTATTTGAAAAACGGTAAAAAGAAAATATGTATCTATCATGGAGATCAGCACTGAAAATATTTGCACTTATTTAAGACTCACCCGCTATAATTGTACAATTAAAAGGTCATTCGGTTACGCTGTTTTTGTTGAAGGTAGGTATGTGACTTAATGACAATTGCCTACTTGTGAAAACAGCAAATGAAAAATGAAGCGTTTCATTCTTAAAATACCAAAAATAGCTCAATAAAGAATATCGAATTTTGGAAGGGGGAGTGCTTAGCAAAAAAAACAAAAATTTAATCAAAGCTGACTTGATTTTATTTGAGAAAATACAGAGTTCTATTTTAAATAGCTGGAAAGAGGACACTATATCCATAGGGGCAGATCCAGGATTCCAAAAAAGGGGGGGGGGGGCGGCTAGACTCGAACTTTACTCAAAGTACATATTCCAGAATCGTTTGTGACAAAATAAATTAATATTATCGTATTACTTGACTGAATTTAAGGGGGGTAGGATCCGCCACTGATATATATCTGTGTTCCCTCGCTGTAAAGAATCAATAATTTGCCATTTTAAATTTTTAGAAAATTTGTTAGATAATTTGTAGAAAATTTAAAATAAAAATGGTCACACAAATGGTTTCAATAATGTTTTTAATAAAGGACTACTAGGAGTAGAAATTGTATGATAAATTCACTGAGCAAATAAAATAAACATGTTTCATTACTCCAATTAAATACAGGATGGTTCATATAGGAATCATTTATATTAATGACAAATATATACAGACTCGCACCAAAATGTGGTTGTTCCAAGTTCGAAGGAATAGACATATAGGCCATTCCACCTACAAGTGAAGCTATAGTAAGATTAGATTCGAATTCTTCATACCAAAAAAACTGATACAAATTTTCACTTCAATATTTACTTTATCTTTGATTTTATTAAACAAAATAGAATAATTAAATTGTTTATACCTGTATATTCTCCAAGTGATTTAAAAGAAAATAAAAATTAGTTATTTTCTACAGTTCCTTTCCTAAGCTAATTTTCTACATAAAAAAAATCTTACCACTATACTCCAACTTACTCTAAAACCTCAAAAATAAAAGTCTCACACGATCTTACACACAGACCTCCTTTCATTCAAGACTTCCACCGTTCCTAGATGTGTATCCCGGTCTCCAGGATCATTAAGAAGGATCCCGGAACAAATTAGACCCCGGCCACGCGAGGATTAAGGGGATTTTACATCCCCCTGCCCTCGTGTTACCCCGGTAGGCCCTTCAAGGCTCAAGGGAGTCATTAGAAACCACCATGAAAAAAAGAAAGAACTGAAAGCCACTGTTGCCACAAGAATAAGAGCTAACTCGCTTTTAGGGGAAGGGCAGATTTAAGGGTCTGTTTGTGTAATTAGGTTGGATTTGCTGGATTTGGATGGGTCTGGATTAAGTTATCATATGTCAGTTTGTCAAGAAATACGTAATTGATACGTGTAGAAAATGATTTATGAATTGAATGTTAATAAATTTAGGGGTTTTGGTTGTCACAAGATTTTAAGTAATAAATTGTTTTTTCATCATTATATAGGAAGATGCTAGAAGGTTTAAATCCAATTCAATTGAAATTATTTATTTATCATAATTAAGTATTGTTGCGGACCGGTGTGGACTCGACCTAACCTAACTATATGACCCGCCCTCAGATGACCTTAACATCGCATTAAAGAATAGACACCGTAATAATTCATTCGAAGTTTCGAGAAGAATCGAGTTCCACTGGAATGGAGTAGTACATACGAGAACAATCGAAACCTTCTCTATGCACCTAACGATCTATGGACTATTCTAGAAATCTTTAGCTGTGGGTATAAAAGCCGGCGGCTGGGACCTAGAGAGGCCAGTTATAAATAGACGAGTACAGTTGACGCGCTAAAATTCAAAAATAAATTCTTAGTTATAAATCGTTTGTAAATAGTTCTTTAAGTCTTTTATCGTTATTGTTTTTGTTAATTAGTATTAAATAAATAGTGTTTAAATAAATTGTGACTATCTATCCACACGGAACCGACGAAAAACGTAACAGTATTATAAATTATAATATCCAGATATGGTGCAAAATACCGATTAAAAGTAATACACCGCGATTTTGTATACCCGTTGCACATGGCATGCAACCCTGTAATGACCTTTGAGGTATATCCTGACATTATATTAATAAATCATTAAATTTTGACTTAACCCTTTATAGGTTGATGGTCGCTAAATCGACCACTTTAATTTAACCAAATAATCGGTCGCGTGGAAGTGTTTTATCGCCCAGTGTGTTTGCTATGCTTATTTCTACGCGTGCTTTGGCCATTTAATCAACCATATCTATACGTTGGCCGAATTGGCTCGAAAAGTAACGTAAACGGTTGTAAACTTAATAATAAATAAAACATACACACACTTCAATCTGTTGAAATGAAATGTCCCGCATCCAGCAAAGGTATGTTCCCATCACCATGACAACCGTTTACTTTGTTCCTCGGCGCGGCCTACTATCCCCTAAGTGGATATTTTAAGAAAAATATGAAATGTTGAGGTTAATAGTAAAAATAAATATAGAGTGTTATATATTTTCGAGAAGCCCATGCCGAGCTGAATAAGAAAATTTAAACATATACAAGAGGTTCTATTTAAAAAAAAAACATAAGTATAGTTAATATCTCAAAAAATATTTTTTTCGAAAAAAGTCTGACCACGCCACTGCATTCTACACAGAAAAGTACCTTTAGAATGTATAATTCATTTTTCGGTGGTTGCTGAAATAAACAAACTATCGAACATCTTCAAAAAGTACAAAATTTGAGAATTCCCCTGTAGCTTCGAAACCGATCAAGATAGCCACGATCCGTTTGCGCCATTGCAATTTTTTCAAAAAAAGAACCCGCGACTGCAGTATCAAAATTTAAATATTTCTCACGGTTTCCTAGATACCCTATAGAAACAACCAAAATGGTCCACCCTGTACACTGGAACCATATATTTTTTAAAGTATGTATACCCTTTTTTTCTAAATTGCTTTGTCCCAATACAAAACACGGCCGGCTATATATAGTACTCTTGGCTCTATAAAAATGTCATTTGCAAACGCATTTCCTGTTTTATTCACCGCTAGGGAGCGCTGCGAGTTTAGATGAGTAGACGCACACTCCCTCCCCACCCGCTGCGTATATCCGAGCTTTTCCATTTTGCTCCCCTAAAATGCCCCAACGTTCCCCTATAATACCGCAGTTATTCCCGACACATATCGCCATAAAAACTATTTGGATCCCCTGCACCTCCTGACAGTTTAGGATAACGTCCTATAAAATGAAAATATGGCGGATTATATTAAGTTGCAATAGTAGGAATTCTTGGGCCTTTATCGTTTGGGAAAGGTTGAGTTCTGGAGTTAATAATATTAGTGCCAGATTTATGGAAAGATTTATCGGTCAAAACTTTTGGTAAATTTGAAACAAATATTATACTGGTTTGATCTTGATTATCTTGATTCTTCCTATAATTTTTAGAAATTCCCTTAGTTCTCTAGACAGTTTTCCCCAGATATTTTCTCTAAGACATTTTCCAACGTATATTATACAGTATGAGTCAACGATAAAGTATTATTATCTCATTTGTTTCGAGGTTTACAAAAAAAAGTTAAATATAAAAATTATAGGGAAGGTTAAGATGCACATTTTAAAATTATTATAGAGTATACAGGATGCTTCAAAAAAGTGTGGCGAATATAACATATATGTTTTTTTAAATGCAATACCATATCTATTTTATTTTTAGTTTTTGCATAAAATTCCATAACTTTTTATACTGCGTTTCAAAAGTGGCTCACCCCTATGACTTTCTTATTTTTTTTTCAGATAAAAAAATAAAAAAAACGAGATTTGATATGTTAGTATATGACATAACTTAGGATTGATTAACGTATTCAATTGTTTTCGGTCACTTCCTGTTTCACCGGAAATAACAACAACTTTTGATTTTTAAATACCGCCTTCGGTATGTTTTTACTTTATTTGATAGAAAATGACACTCTAAATAGAATGATATATCATATGCCAACTTTTGACATTTTTGCATATTATAGTCTATTTGAAATTTTAAAATGCGGTTCATAACGACAATTTGACTCGAAATACCCAGTGTGTGATACCAAATTATTCGCAAAAAATGCTTTTTCCAAATATGCTAATGAGCGATATTTCCAATATGCTAAAAAATGCGATATGATTAAAAATACGATTTTGGCATCTTTTAACCGGCCAGAACAAGACATGAAATATATTAGACCATCAAATCTATTTTTCGAAGACTCCTTGATTAAAAATTAGTGTTTTAACCCAGCCATGACATTCTAAATTGAAGTTCAAAATACGATTTTTTTTTAAGTGAAAATTTCAAAAGTTCACATATGATATGTCATTCTATTCCGAGTGTCATTTTCTATCGAATAAAGTAAAAATATACCGAAGGTGCCATTTAAAAATCAAAAGTTATAGTCATTTCCGGTGAAACAGGAAGTGGCCAAAAACAATAATTGAATACTTCAATCAATCCTAATTTATGTCATACATACGAAATCTCATTTTTTTATTTGAAAAAATAAAAAAATTATAGGAGTGTGTCACTTTTGAGACGCACCCGGTTGTTATGTACCTAAGATTAATAGTTTTTATAATATTTCAATTTGTTTCAACAAATGGGTAAATTTCAGTGTGGTAAAAAATTGGCAGCAATGCCATTGTTTCTGAAGTTGGACAACTAAAATTTGTTAGGAGAAGTTTATAGAAGCAAATAGAGGTATAGAAAAAGATATATGTAAAGATATTTTAGTATGCTACAGGGTGTTAAAAATATATTTATGAATTTCACTTAAAATTTCTGATAGATTTTACAAAATTCTTCAACTTTTAAAAGGCATATATAAAATATCATATATATACCTATTTTTAATAGTTATATGAAATACCTTATATATAATCTCTATCGTTAGCTCATCCTGTACATTTCAACGTATTAAATTTTAGGTATAAACCCTATAATTTATTTTTATAATGAAAGTTAGTAGCTCTATAATCAAAAAAATATTTTAGGAATGGGACAATATAAAACACTACCTAATTACTAATACTAACTGGTACCTAATTCAGACACAAATACTATTTTGTTAAATGCCAACAAAACATAAAGAAAAAAAATCTAAAAAATCAAATAGTATAGTAGTCAAATTTGCTGTAACATAACTACTTCTTTCAAATGCTAATAAATGCATTTATCTGCCTTTTTAACTGCATTATCACACAGTCTTCGAATATTTATTGTCCGCCACTGTCTACTCCTCTACAGAAAGAAAACCCCGTCCCATTTCCTCCTTCTTCCGTTGTAAAGCCCGGAATCTTTTGACCGCGTGCGTCTGAGCCCTCCCGGAGCCTCTTAATGACACCTGGAGGATCGTTCCAGACGGCGGCGAAGGCGGAGATAATAAATTTTTCCTCGGTTCCGGTTTTCCTTTCACCTGGACCCCGGAAACGCTCGCTTTCTTCGCTCCGGGAAGGAGCTTCCGGAGAAATAGGAGACGACGATTTCTTTTCTATTTCTGAATGGAGTGAGTTTGCACATTAGATTTAGAGGCCCGTTTTATATGTCCTTTTTATGCTATTGTTAAGTTTGTGATATTTATGATATTGTTAAGTTGTGACCTTAGATCAGTGTTTCCTATAAAGTGGGTTATTATGACCCCCGGGTAGGTCACTGTGAAGTACTAGGGGGTAGTAATGAGCATTACGATTCTTTTTAGTGAATCGAATCACACGATTCAATTTCTCATATTGAATCGACTCCTACGATTCCTTCATTTGAACGAACTACATGCACAATTTACCTTTCTTAAAAACAAGAATCGTAACTGGCACTATCGGCAATAATTTGGTCGGACAATTACCTACTTACCCAGGACCAGAAAAAGAAATATACAGTTCTTTCATTTGTTTGTCAACACTTTATGGCACTGGTGTAATTAGATTGATTATTTTACCAATAATATTAAATTATCAATCCAATTCATATACAGGGTGGGCCACTGAAAACTTACAATGGCTATAATTTTTAAACCAAAAAAGATATCAATAAAATAAAAAATACCGTTTCTATAATATCGAGGACATATGACGTATTTTTTGAACCACCCTGACCTACCCCTTAAGCGGCACCCCTACTCACTTGAAAATCTTAAATAGGAACACCCCACTTGTGGCGCCTTTTTGGATAGCCTATGAAAAATGCTAAACGATGACCATAAAGTGTTTAGGGTGAAATTGAAAAACTACCCCTTACACATTTTGAAACCATTGCCATTTTGAAGCTAAAAATAAAAAATGTAGATAATAAAAAAGGCAATACAAAGATGTTTTACTAATCGTTCAGCCTAATTTTGCGATAACGCAAATTCTTCCTTATCATCTATTTTTTTACTTTCAACAAATAGGAGTGCATTTTCAATACTCTTCTGACAGATGTTCGAGGTATACCTGTGATTGATGCCAACTGGCGTGTTGATGCTTCTGGATTGACCGATACCTGACCAATAACTTCCATCTGCATTTCTCCATTCAGTACCCTGGGCCCTGTCCTTTTTTTATTTTTGATCGATCCAGTTTCTTGAAACTTTAGAATCAAATCTCTAACATAAACATAACATAACCGTTTCCAAATAGCACATACCTTCAGCACCATAAAGAAAAACTATTTGAATTCTTTCTTCCACAGTCTAAACCAATTTTCTTTCAAATAAGCGAATCAAATAAAGGTTTAAAATAACACCAAATTTGCAAACGATTGAAAATCGATAGAAGGCAGTGCAAAAACGCAAAGATTTTTTAAGAAAACGTTTTAAGATTCCTGTTTGTTGAAAGTAAAAAAATATATTGTTACGTTTTTCGTCGGTTCCGTGTGGATAGAAAGTCACAATTTATTTAAACACTTTTTATTTAACACTAATTAACAAAAACAATAACGATAAAAGACTTATAGAACTATTTACAAACGATTTATACTAAGAATTTATTTTGAATTTTAGCGCGTCAACTGCACTCGTCTATTTATAACTGCCCTCTCTAGGCCCCAGCCGCCGGCTTTTATACCGACAGCTAAAGATCTCTAGAATAGTCCATAGATCGTTAGGTGCATAGAGAAGGTTTCGATTGTACTCGTATGTACTACTCCATTCCAGTGGAATTCGATTCTTCTCGAATCTTCGAATGAATCATTACGGTGTCTATTCTTTAACCCTGCAGTACACGCGGGCTAAAAAGTACCGAAGGTAAACGCGGTTATCTGAGAGATACTTATTGTTTGTAAATTAAAAATTGAGTGACTGTAAAATGAAACATCATTTGATATTGTAAATTTTATTGAGTAAGTGAAAAAAGTAAAGAATATTCTAACGAAACATCACTATTCTTAAGTTCAGATGTAAGTATGTAATGTTTATAAAATTTTTCAAATCGCTCAAATTTTCCAAATGTTTACATAATTAACTATCACAATAACTTTCAAAATTATGTTTATAGCAATCAGTTTAACAAATAGTATTAGAATGTTCTAAACATAATCTTTAATTACAGAAATGACAGGAAAATTTTGTGAGTCTTTTCTTTTTGGTTGTTTTGCAATGATCACATAATTTTCATCAGTGTTTCTCCCGGCATTAGAGCATTCTTGAAGTGGAAATATTCTCCTTATTCCATTTGTAATAGGACCTAGTAGTCCTGTTCTATTTGCCTGTCTGCGTTAAAGGTGTTCAGATAATAACTCATTAGAGAGTGTACGCAAAAAAGCTCGACGGCTTTCAACTTTATTTTTATTTCCAGTATTAATAATTTGACTATTTATACCGGCAATATTCAAAATACTGAAGACCATTGGCCATCTTTTAGTAATCCTAGCCACATTATAGAGAGAACACATTTGATCAACTGCATTATAGAACGTAACGATTGATTTTATGAAAAATTACCTGGCAACACGCGGGTATCCCTTAGATAATTTGTATTAATATTTGCAAACATCTATACACCACAACGGTCAATACTATAATGATAGCTGTAGCCACTTCTTCTGGGAAGATAGCTCAGGGGACGTGGCTCTGCTTTTGTTCGTTCCAGATAAAATAAACAAACATTGAGGGTGGTATCTAACAGAACCGCCGCGTGTACTGCAGGGTTAATGCGATGTTAAGGTCATCCGAGGGCGGGCCATATAGTTAGGTTAGGTCGAGTCCAAACCGGTCTGCAACAATATGATAGGGAAGAATTTGCGTTATCGTAAAATTAGGCTGAACGATTAGTAAAACATCTTTGTGTTGCCTTTTTTATTATCTACATTTTTTATGTTTAGCTTCAAAATGGCAATGGTTTCAAAATGGCATTGATGAGATTAGAGGGGGTGGCACCTAGGGGTGGGTCGGGGTGGTTTGAAAAATACCTTATTTGACTAATTTAGCTGGGTCCCAAAATCACTTTTTTCATTAATGTCCACCTAATTTTTCGTGTAAGGGGTAGTTTTTCAATTTCACCCTAAAAACTTTATGATCATCGTTTAGCATTTTTAATGGGCTTTCCAAAAAGGCGCCATAAATGGGGTGTTGCCATTTAAGATTTTCAAATGAGTAAGAGTGCCGCCTAAGGGGTAGGTCGGGGTGGTTCAAAAAATACGTCATATATATTCCCCCGTGATATTATAAAACGGTATTTTTTATTTTTTTGATATCTTTTTTGGTTTAAGAATTATAGCCATTGTAAGTTTTCAGTGACCCCCCTGTATAGATACTATTTATTTGAAAGATTTCTTAATTCCAATTTAATATTTTTAGCATAGTTTAATTTCGATTTAATAATCATAAAATAAATGGTTTATAATACCGTATGATCGAAAAAACGGCATCCAGTTGACTTAGAAATGAACATCGATGACATTCTCCATATAATTTAAGACAGCAATCTTTATTTCAAAACCATCGCTGATGACGTTTTTTTTATCATATTGAGCAGAAGCCAACAATATTTATTTGGAGTTGCATAAATACACGATTTCGTCTTTTGTCCGACATTTTTTAATGATTTATAGTAGGTAAATTTTATTTTAACAAAAATATTAACGTGAAAGTTAAATGCATTACAGATACTTCCGTACTAAGCACAGTATATATTTTTTCTTGCAAATAATTTTCGTATCGTTTGCATTTTATGCCTATATTACCGCCGCGCCGTAGAAACTAACGATTATTAACGATTGCATTGTGATCCGATTCAATTCTTACCACTCTTTTTTACGGCTCATCGTTCAAATTTTATAGCCCCGTGCTGCCTCGATTCAATTGAACGAACCGTATTGTAACCAATGAATCAATTCTTACGACTCTTTGAACGCACGATCGCATTGTGATCCGATTCAATTCTCACGATTCTTTTTTACGGCTCATCATTGTTCAAATAATGTTATATAGATCCGTGCCGGCCACGATTCACTTGAACGAACCGGATTGCAAGTAATGAATCCAGAAATGAATCGAATATCACGATTCATTTTTAATACTCGTTCAAATGAATGACTCGTTCAATCTTTGCCCACCATTAGGGGGATCGCCTGAAATTTTCAAAATAAGACGAATACTCCACGTATTTTTATTTTAATAACGCCATAAATAAAAATTTGATATTAATTATCAAATGAAACATAAAATTAAATATTAACAAGTCCGTAAAAATAAAAGATAAAAATAAAGTCAAATACGTGCTATGATATCAATACGTGCTTGTTTTTTGAAGCTAGTAGTTTTGCAAATCTCGACTGTGTATATTTGATTTGGCACATATTTTTGATACCAATTAAACTTTTAGCTACGTAATCTAGGGCGCGATTTATAAATTTATTATTGCCAACCATGGACATATTCGGCGCCGGGCTGACTAACTGGAATTTTAAATTTCCCGCTAGCGATTCAGGTGGTAGCTCTGCTGTAAAAAAATGTGAAGTTGCCACATTTATTTATTTCCTGACATTGTCATTCGTTTTGACACTTTAGTTTTGTATTACGAGTTTTTGGTTTAAATAAATAGTGTTGTGATACTTTAAGCTCTAAAATGTTAACTAGCAGACCTTGCAGTCGAACGTTGTTCCTTTTAGAACCTATTTTAGTGCGAAGTGTACAAGATAGCTTAATAGCCGTAAAAAACTCATCGCAACTTTATTAGAATATTTTGAACGGGAAAGCGGTAGTAATGGCCTTTTATGCCCCTGAAGTGCTGTTAAGAAGGTGAGGTCTTTATGTAAATAATAACTTTATATATTTATAATTAATTTATGTTTGTGCTAAAATATTTTGATTAAAAGAAAATATGTAAAAGTGGACAACGCTGTGCCGGTCAAACTTATTCAATTTTCTTTGGTTAACAAATTACATTCACGTTTCGCTAACAATGTTATCATCATCAGTAAATATTTAGCATTTTGGTCTTTTGGTGTATTCTGAGAAGTTAGTATTATTTTGTGCTTGTAACTTTTGTAAGTCCAAAAGTTCTAGTCTCAATTTTGCTATTTCTAAACTATTATTACCTAACTAATTATTTTTTTTATTAGACTTTGTTTAAGTTTTCTTTGTATGCTTTGATTAGAGGTTTTCCTTTGAACGAGAATAATTTACTGCAAAGCTATATTAAAAAATAAACATAAGTTTATTGTAGAGATATAGGTATAGTAAACGCCACGAATGTTTGGGAGTGATTCATCGGTCGCTACCATGTGAACTAATCTGTTCAAGGTTACATAAAACTTAATTCCAGTGCCGTGTTGTTTCAAATCATATAATAATCAATATATAATCTGTTGTAATTTGTTGTTTTAACTGTCAAAGTCTTGTCAAAACATATATTTGGTTATAAATATAAACTGGAGCGCCCCATTGGTCGCACTGCAAGCACACCAATGGACTGACGCACAAAAACGAGTCAATCAAAGAAACGCGATACAGTATCGTCTTTGTCAATCACGCTAACATTTTAGAATAAGTAGGAGGAGCGCAGGCAGATGATTAGACCGGGCCCTTAAAAACCTACGTCTGCGTTAAAAATTTACGTTTTTAATGTAAAAATGATAGCGCGCGTGTCGATTCTAACTTCATCAAGCGATGAATCACTCCCAAACATTCGTGGCGTTTACTATAGTCTTGGTGTAGTTAATTTGTAATTTATTGGGATCCTGGGGTTTTTTTAAGAATTAAAATTTCTACAGTATGTCCTCGAATTGTCTTTACAATAGGAAAACATTTTTATTACCGTAATTTTTTGACATTAAAAAATTTTTGCTTGTTACCAAATGGCTAATCCCGTTTATATATTCTTTTCGAAATTTCCATACCGTTTTAGAGAAAATTAAAAAAAAATATGAAAAATATAGTTGAATTTTCCTAAAAATCATAACGCGTTTCTATGGTAATATAATTTCGTTTTAATTCCGTTATAGATTGTTATTGATATAATTTTAATTAACGTCATATTTTTGCTGTTTTAAGATGTTAAAATTTAATACTAAGGTACAGGCATGGTAAGGGTGATGACATTTATCGGAAAATGTGACACTTTAACAACAGCCAAAAATATTACGTTAATCAAAATTAATCATAACCATCTATTAAAGAATGAAATTATATTACCATAGAAACGCCACTTGACTTTAGGAAAAAATTCAACCATATTTTCACGTTTTTTTTTTAATTTTCTTCAAACCTGTATGGAAATTTGGAAAAGTATACACGGGATTAACCATTTTAGAACAAGCAAATTTTTTTATGAAGAACGCGTTTTTTCTCAAAACGTCAATAATAAATAAGTTTCTCAAAAAAGTTTCTCAAAAAAAATGAGAATTTACACAGTTTCTTTTTCACGCCCGTAGCATTAGATGAGCTCCGTAGTACAGTTAATAGTATTAAAAACAAATCCTCATCTGGGACTGATGGGCTTACTCTCAAAATGTTCTCTGAACTTCCTGAATGCACATTAAACCATCTTACTACTTTAATTAACGAGTCATTCCAAAAAGGAGTTTTTCCAAACTGCCTTAAGACAGCAATAATTATTCCTCTGTATAAAGGAGGTGATAAAGATGAAGCTTCGAACTATCGCCCAATTGCACTCCTGCCCACATTATCTAAGATCATTGAAAGATTGATTAAAAAAAGGTTTCTGTCTTTTCTCCTTAAATATAAAATACCTACTACCCATCAATTTGGATTTCTAAGTAAAGTTGCACAAATGATGCTATGTTCGACCTATTTAATAATGTATACTCTAGCCTGAATAACCATCACTTTACAGCTACAATTTTCTGTGATTTCTCTAAGGCTTTCGATTTTGTAAATCATAATATCTTAATTAACAAATTGCAATACTATGGTTTCAGGGGAGTGCCGATCGAATGGCTTAAGTCATATCTTGGCAACAGAAGGCAGCTTGTGAGGATTGATACGTCTATGTCGTCTTGTAAGCCTATAGAATGTGGTGTCCCTCAGGGTTCAGTACTTGGCCCTATTTTGTTTCAGGTGTTTATCAACGACATTGCAAATCTAGATATTAGCGGTAAAATCTGCCTCTTTGCGGACGATACTAGTTTCACTTGGAGCGGCCCAGATGTTGCGGCACTATATGATACTATATCCAGTGACTTACGCACCATTAAGTCTTGGTGCGATTCTAATCTCCTATGCCTCAACCTATCAAAAACTAAAGTTTTGTCATATAAAAATACTATACAACCTTTTGTACTTAATAAGACCACTATTGACGTCGTGGACTCTGTGAAATTCTTAGGACTTGTTGTAGACAACTCGTTAAAATGGGACTTTCACATCGAAGCTCTATCAAAGAAACTAAGCGCTGCCTGTTTTGCGCTAAGAGCAGTTTCTAAGGAACTTAACTTCTCAACCTCTAGAATAACCTATTATGCCCTTTTTGAGTCACATCTTCGTTATGCCCTTCCATTCTGGGGTACTTGCTGCGCAACAAAATTTGATCGTGTTTTCAGACTTCAAAAGAGAGCAGTTCGATGTTTATTGGGACTGAACAGTAGAAATCACTGCCAGAATTTCTTTAAAAATTTGAAAATACTGACTCTTCCTTCTTTATTCATTTTTGAATCCGTTTGCTTAATCCGCAAGCGCATATCTGCTATTCCCGAAAGGCCATCTCATAACTATCCACTTAGGAATGCAGAGCACGATCTTTATCTGCCATCCCCGAGCTCAGAACTAGTTAAAGGTTGAATACTGTACAATGCCAAAAAAATGTGGCAATCATCTGCCTTTGAATATCAAGTCGCTTTCATTCTTTCAGGCATTTCGCAAAGCTCTAAAATCATATTTACTGGAGAGAGCCCTATATGCGGTAAACGACTTTTTTGTTGATGTTTAATTATGAACAATTTTGAATTTTAAAATTTTGATCATCTCACACACTGGTCAAAGGCCAAGTATTTAATATTTTATAACTCTAAAATTATATCTATTTACTGCGTACTGTTCTATAATTGTCCATGTATATTCTTTTTGTAATTTTAAAGACTTAAATTTTTTTTTTCAATTGTATTATTTGAATTGTGTATTTTTTGTTGTTTGTATTTTTTTGTGATTTTGTTGTTTGTGAGTGCTTTGTCGATGAAGCTGTTTTGGCTTTTTGTACAATAAAGCGTTGTTTGTTTGTTTGTTTGTTCTCCTCTTTGTATTGTAAAGACAATCCGGGGACATGCTGTAAAGATTTATAATTAACTTTTTCTTGGATATGCCCATTTTTTTGAACTCACTGTACGTATAAAGTTTTCAAGGAATAAATAAATCTTTGAAACCGCCATTCTTTGGCTTAAAAATAAAAATCCAGTTCACTTTCTGCAAAGTTCTATTTATTTATTTTCTTTGTTTTTTTTTCGAAACTGGATTCAAAAACAACATAGTAGGTACGTATAAACAGTTGGATGGAAAGCTCGAGAAAATCTCTTTATATTGCTTGTTTTTCCTGGAAAACCTGAAAGCAAACGCCACGAAAGAAGTGCACGCTGCCTTAAGATCATCCCGGGAAAATTGGAAATATGGTTTTTCGTCGACATGTGGAGTTTATATTTTCAGACTAAAGAAACATTTTTATACCGCTATAATAACATGAAAAGTAAACATATTATTGAATTAATAAAAGGATGGACTTTATCAGACACAATAAAATATATTACTTCTTAAAAGCTTTAAAAAGTGTTTTGAATGAAGAACGAAGTAGATTAAAAAGGATAATCATTATATTAACTTCTATTATATTCACTTTGTATTATTAAATGCATAAACGAAAATAAGTTTCTTTATATTTTGTTTGTCTAAAATTCAACAGACTATAAAAAAGCGTCAGCAATGGCTATGAAATTAAGATCGCTGTCATTTTATATGTAATATTCCTAGATCATATATTATACTTACGTGGATACGTTATGGAAACTGTCACAAACATATCAACGACTTACATTTATCTTCTTTCTTTGTTGCACATGCGGTGATTCTACTCTATCTATTCTTGTCGGGGATCTATATCGTTCACGCGCCAAATTTGAATATTAATTTTAAAAATTTAATTTGTAAAATACAACCGAATACTTTACTTGTCTATGAAAAGATAACTGGAGGACTTTTATCACACCAAACACTTTCTAGTCATTTTTACGAGTCTTTAAAATGTCCAACGAAAAAAAATAGAAATATAATTACACAAACATATAATAATTAACTTCTCTTTGAACAATCGATAAAAGCAATCGATAAAAGCGTAATTAATTGATTATCACAATTACTGATTACAATATGATGACAATGAAAAGATGGTTGGCGTAATTAATTGATTATCACAATTACTGATTACAATATGATGACAATGAAAAGTTGGTTTCCATAACAACCCCTACAGGAGTCCCCGTAGTTTGACAACGGGGCTAAGCGTGGCCCAGTCGCGGGAAGCCAGATTGGGCGTACCAAGATTGGTCCAAAGCTGGGTAATTCAGGCTTGGCCAATCCTATGTTCACCCTATCTTGGGCCAGGGCTGGGAAATCAAGTCTTAGCCATCTCTTAATCCACCCAACTTTGATCCAACACTGGGAATCTCAGCTCTGGCCATGCTACGGCGACCCAGCTTTGAACCAGAGTTGGTCAACCAAGCCTGGACCATTTTTTGGTGATTTAGACTTGAATAACACTGGGAAATCGAGTCTTGTCCGTCTCTTAATTCACACAACTTTGGTCCAACACTGGGAATCTCAGCTCTGGCGACCCAGCTTTTAACCAAAATTGGTCAACCAAGCCTGGGCCATTTTTTGGTGATTCAGACTTGGCCCAGTACTGGGAAATCGAGTCTTGCCCATCTCTTAATTCACCCTACTTTGGTCCAACACTGGGAATCTCAGCTCTGACCATGCTACGGCGACCCAGCTTTGGTACCAGAGTTGGCCAACTATGCTTGTGCCATTTTTTGGTCATTTAAACTTGGTCCAATACTGGGAAATCGAGTCTTGCGCATCTCTTAATTTCCACAACTTTGGACCAACACTGGGAAACTGAACACTATGTAATTAATTCATTAAAAAGAATTTGACTCACAATAAATCAAAAATTGTTTAAAAAATGATTTTTATTTATATTTTATAATCTTGTTTGTAAACAAATGCTTTATAGCATTGATAATATTTGAATTAACACCAATAGAGGGAGTCATTAAATCATATGATTTTAGTTGCACGATGGCCGCTAGATGGCGACTTCGTTAAGAACTCACCATAAACAAGTAGTGTAACGTACTTGACGTGCATTTTTTTAGCAATTTGGGAGACTACCAAAGTCGTCCTGATGATGGAGTATGACTCCCAAACCGGTCGATGAACACAACCAAAGTCGTCCTGATGATGGAGTATGACTCCCAAACCGGTCGATGAACACAACCAAAGTCGTCCTGATGATGGAGTATGACTCCCAAACCGGTCGATGAATGGGTGGTCTCCTATCTCCTTGACCTGTGACCACAAAATAGGAAGCATTTGATTTCTATTTTGTGGCCTTGACAAGTTTTAAACAGAAAATTCGCACATAAAACAGGTGTACGGCATGGTACAACGAATACAAGGTATGATCGATAGCGGCTCCAATTTCGTTCAGTTCGCGCATACCACCTGTGACGTCACTAGGAAAATAATGAATAAATAAAAAATAAAGAAAGTTGACAGGAGATCTGCATTTTTTGGGGTTATGGTTAAGAATTGTTTATTTTTAAGACTTTTTAGTTCGTTTAATTTAATAATTACTAAAACCAGCAGTTCAAAAATATATTTAAAAATAATTATCTATTAACATGAATTTGGACGATAATAATAGGTAAGAATACTAAATTTATTTCTATATTCGGTATAAAATTGTTGATTAGGTTTTTAGTTTGCGATGTTTATGGTAAATAATTTTCATGTTCATTGCCTCTGAATTCACATGAGGACAGAGATGAGGATATCTATGGAAAAGTAACCACAAGAGGAATTGTTACATCATTTAAAAAATGTAATGTTTTGTAAATGTAATGGGAAGTTGAAGTTTCCCATCGAAAAGTAGAAAATGCCAATGCAGATGAATGTATTGTAATTGTGATAGAAGTAATTCCAAGGGTGAAGTCTATTATAATTAGCCACCTGTGCTTTTCTTTTTATATGTAGATGTTTCAGGTTTTGAGAATAAATCGGTTGAACGAAACCCAAAATTTAGAGGAAGTATTTGCATACCCAGAATATGACCATCAAGGATTATATAGCTCAAATTTCCTTTAATGGTAGGCAATTATTCAATGCAAATTAACTTTTTAAGTGACTGAAATATTAAATAGTTTACAATATGGTATATCACTAAAAATATATTACGTTTAGGTACAATTAGTGCCCGATACATTTCAAAAAGTAGAATATTATTTTATATTAAATGAGGTGTTGTACTAACAATCAATTTATATTAATACCGGAGATTAAAAAATAACAGAATAAATAGTTCTTTTTTTTTGTACTACAAAAATAAACTATAGAATACAACAGTATTTAAAAAATAAATAAAAAGTTATGTCCCGGCCGAGATTCGAACTCCGGTCTCTCGCTTCCTAGCCCGACTCCTTACGCACTGCTTCACAGTAACTGCTTAGCGATAATTCAAAGACGGAATATAAACAAAAAAACAGGTTTATAACAATATCTTGACGATTTGAACTGGCGCGCGGAGAGTGCTGACCAATAGCGCCAGTTATCACCTATGACGTAGCGACCAACCTGCGCAATATCATACCTTGTATTCTTTGTACCATGGGTGTACGGCTGTTAAATGCTTTTCTCAAATCTAATCTAAATATATGATATATGAATGTAATTATTTGTGTGTTCAAAAACAATTGTGGGGTTCAAAAACAATTATTTTTTTGCTGCTGGATCAAACTCGACAATTAAACTCTCGGCGTTCAAACATGGCTTGGTCTTGGCATTCAAGCCAAGCCCAGACTTGACGATCAGTGATGGCCCAATGTCGGATTCAAAGCCTGGCCCGATGTTTTCATTCGAAACTTGTACCACAGTCGGGCCAAAACTAGTATACAAATATGGCGCAATATTGGTGATCAAACTTGGCCTAGCCTTGGGGATCAAAATTGGCCTAGTGTTGATAATTAAGTTTGGCCCAACTCTGGTAATCAAGCATGGCCCAGCCTTGGTGATCTAGCTTGGCCCAATTTTAACAACCAAGCCTGGCACGATGTTATCATTCCAGGCTATTCCCAAAGCTGGGCCAAGACTGGTATGCATAGTTGGCCCAGATCTTTACAGTACTGAACCAGTCCTGTATGGGAATGTATAATTTGTACTTTCTAAACCGTATAAAATTGTGATTATTTGGAAATACGTGCAACTTTAAATGTGCATGCGCCAAATTCAGTCCTCTGGAAACACAAGACTATTTAACGTTTCATAAATGCAATAAAGAAGGTTTGAAAATGGCATGTCGTGATGTTGGAGACATCGTTTTTACTGCTAATTGTATGGCATTTATGCATCAACGTAGGTATATATGATCTAGATACAAAACAATCAAAAAGGAATAGAATCACAGCAGATATTGTTATCTGCGATATAGTCATATATTTTATTAGTTAAATAGTAGCCATATGTTCAATTAAATTTATTGACGGATGATTTATTGACGGAACGACGGATGACGCGTTACGGATGCATATAAACTCACCTTAAGATTTATTTATTGATGAGGTGATGTAAAATACTTCACTTAAGTTAATTTTTTACAATTAAGCTATTTAATAATTCAAAATACTTAATACAAATAAATATACAAAAATACCCTCGATGTAATATTTTTCATGGCAATAAAGAATAAAACACACTCGTTTAATATTAATTAATATATTTCGGATCATACGCTATTTTTTAAATTTTCCATTAATATAAATATTTATTCAACTCGAAACGTTTGCTTGAAAAATAACATCGATGCATGCTTCCATATTGTCGAAAATTATTCAAAATAAAGTTAATTAGTCCCGCTTTATTATTCATCGCTTTTTTACAAATTAATATTGCTGTTCCGAAATTCACGTCAAAAATTAACGAAAATGGAGAAATGGAAGGTTGCCAGAAGCATTCGTTTCCAATTTATACGCCCGTTCCCATTTCCATTAATTTATCTATACTGCCGTTTCCCTGCTCATCATTTTTTTTAATCGAATGAAATTGATTTTCGAAAAATAAATTGAACTAAATGAAAGAAATTTATTAGTATGATTTATAGAGGTCGAGCCCCATATTTCATAAAAATGTGATTTAGATAGTTAATTTTAGGGTTTTCTATATTATCGGAAAAAACTAAAGCATTATAAAATATCTTTTGGGTCCACCATTACAGAAACAATATAACATAAAAAATATATAATTTAGCATAATGTTAGATCTTGATGATGCGGTGAAGAATACTTAGTGTCCCATATGAGAATGCACTCTACATTAAAGATGAGCCAAAAATCGCAAACTACGATTCAATCGCAGCGATTTTGAAATCGGAATCGCAACCTGCGATTGGCTCTTATAGGAAACTGCGATTGCGATTTCTTCTATTTGCGAGTTGATTGCGATTTTGCTGCGATTGTGATTTTGTAAACTGATGGGAGTTTGAATTTTTTGGAGTTGCGATTTGCGATATTGTTGCGAATGTAATTTTATGGTCTATTGAAGCATTTTATAGTAGACTGCGATTGAACTTTCTCTCTGATATTATTTATACAGGGTGAGTCTTAAATAAGTGCAAATATTTCAGAACTCGATAAAAGAAACATATTTTCTCTTTACCATTTTTATATATAAGTCCAAAATAACCTAGTTATTTAAGTTTGAAAATTAAAAAAAAATGATTTTTTTTTAAAAAAATTTTGGAGAGCCACCGGATTTTTTTTGTATTTGCATCCCTTTTATTGCCTTAACCATGGAGTAAAGCCGTAACTATGGTAATATCAGAGATTAAGAAATTATAGTGGGAAAATTTGCGCTGAACAGGCAGTTCTAAAAAGTTTTTGAAAAATATACAGGAAAATTTAAAAGAAAATACACGATTTTTAACATCTTTTTTTAGCGAAAAAACCTCATAGACGTTTTCCTGAGGTCGAAATATACCACTCCTGAAAATATTTGCACTTATATTTAAGACTCACCCTGTATAAATCTACCTAGAAAATTATACCTTCTCTATAAAGCGAAGGTATTATTTTCCAGGACCACCATCAATAATATACCGGGTGTTTCTCAAGAGAAGTTCACCCCTATAACTTTTTTATATTTTCTGATAAAAAAACAAGATAAAAATCGCAATCGCAGTTTCAATTGCGATTGGAGAATCGCAGTTTTGCTCATCTCTACTCTAAATATTCAGGGCCCAAGTACTTATACACATAAAAAAGAAAAATTGTATTAAAAATCACTAATCAGTTTTCACGGTAAGCTGAACCAATTTTTAACAAATACCTATTTGATATTGATATTTTGATATGCATAGTTTTAATTTTAATGACTTGGTTGGTTCTCGAGGTGGTATGACTTTGTTTTCCTAAGTCTGAAGATGGGATTTTAGCGTCTCGAAACATGTCGCCCCCCTTATTTGTAAAAAATATTTAAATAAAAAATAATACAAGATTGTAAGGATACTGTATCTTTTATTCCCTGATTGGAGGATATTCGTAAACATAAGTCTATACCGGGTGCGTCTCAAAAGTGGCTCACCCCTATAACTTTTTTATTTTTTCAGATAAAAAAACAAGATTTGGTATGTTAGTATATGATATAAATTGGGATTGATTGGATTATTGTTCACAGGAAATAACTACAACTTTTGATTTTTAAATGGCACCTTATTTTTTTACTATATTTGGTAGAAAATGACACTCTGAATAGAATGACGTATCATATGTCAACTTTTGATATTCCCGCTTAAAAAATCGTATTTTAAATTTTAATCGAGTGCCATGACTGAGTTAAAAACACTAATTTTTAATTAAGGTGCCTTAGAAAAATAGATTTGATCGTCTAATTTTTTTTGTCTCGTGTCCTGGCCGGTTAAATAGATGCCCAAATTGCATTTTTAATTATAATATCTCAATTTTTTTCAAATGGAACGAGGATGGCTCATTAGCATATTTGGAAAAGGCATTTTTTTGCGAATAATTTGATACCACACACTTGGTATTTCGGCTCAAATTGTCGTTATGAACCACTTGTTACAATTTCAAATAAACCATATGCGAAAATGTCAAAAGTTGACATATGATATGTCATCCTATTCAGAGTTTCATTTTCTATCGAATAAAGTAAAAAAATACCGAGGGTGCCATTTAAAAATTAAAAGTTGTAGTCATTTCGAGTGAAACAGGAAGTGACCGAAAATAATTGAAGATGTCAATCAATCCTAATTTATGTCATATACTAACATTCCAAATCTCGTTTTTTAACTGAAAAAATAAAAAAGTTATAGGGGTAAGCCACTTTTGAGACGCACCCGGTATAAATGTGTGTCCGCAAGAGATACAGGGTGTTAAAGTTTTAATTTCGTTTTAGCTCAAAAAAATGTGTTAACCCTTCACTCCTAACCTTTAAATTTATTATTTTCAATAACAACCATATTGGTGTAGGAATGCATAGGAGACAGAAAAACAAACTTAAAATTTTGCGAAAATATCATATGCGACGAAACTGTTTCAAATCTAAATATCTCGAAAACGGTTGCTTGTATCAACTTTTATCAGGTATACCTTTATTTACATTGACAAGAAATTAAATACAAGGCCGTAGTAAAAAGTTGTACCGCCCCCTACAAGTAGTAATAACTTTAGATTTGAATTCATCATATTACTTCTTTCCAATATTTGAGGCGTCAAGTTGCAAAACCCTCCTTCTCCATTTAAAAAAAATGGTCTAATTACATACTACACACAACCAAACTTATATGGAATCACCTATTATTTCCCATAATTTTTGAGATGTATGAAAATTTTCTGTTTATGAATAAACTCAGTAGCTGCCCAATCACCTTTAATGAAAAATAATCCATACAACAAAAAAAAAAATCAGTTCCCAAATTAAACAAAATGGTATTTTTTTGGTTTCTGAAACGAAATTAAGATTTAAATTTTCAATGGCCAAAAGCTGAAACAAAAAGAAAATGGTAATTTTAATATTCTTTGTTGCCACCTCTAGCCCTTATGCAAGCTTCTATCCGCGCTGGCATGCTTCTTGTTAAATTATCCACGTTGTCTTGGGGTATGTTTTCCCATTATGCTAATGCTGCATCAATAAGCTGTGCGAGATTTCCTGAATTGTTTCGACGAGCTCTAACCCGTCTTTTGAGCTAGTCCCACAAGTGTTCGATAGGGTTTAGATCTGGTAAATAGGCAGGCCAGTCCAAAACTATGACACCTTCCATTTCAATACGTTCTCTAGTCAATCTGCTGGTATAAGGAGGTGCACTATCGCGCATGAAATTAAAATTATCCCCAATTGCAGCTCTCCACAGACTAACGATTGGTTCTAGCACCAAATCAACATATCTCCGATCCGTTAAAATTTGTTGAAGTGGTAACAATGGAGTTTTTGCTCCTAGTATAATACCTCCCCAGAAAATTACAGTTCCTCCTTTATATCTTGGTACAGATTTGGCAGCCTGAAGTCTCGCTCGTCTTCCTGGAGCTCTAAGAACCCGAATTCGATGGCTATCTGATCTTAGGCCAATTCTGCTCTCATCCGAAAAAAGAACATTTTGCATGCAATTCTCAGTTGTCCAGTTTTGATGTTGAAGGCATCAATTTAGCCGGTCAATTTTATTTTGCCGAGATAACTGTAGGATCCGTAACTCTTCCCTACTGTAAAACCCTCGTGCACGAAGACACTGTTTCTTATGGTTTCAACTGAAATGTTCACACTTGTAGCTGCCAGAAGTTCTCTTTGTAGCTCCGGATGAGAAACATTGGGATTTATTCTAGCAATTTAGCACATAAGGCGGTCTTGTTGTTTAGTTGTGACTCTTTAGCGAATTAGCATGGGCCTATCCTTGTGTGTTCCTAATTCCAAGTATCTTGCATATGTTTTCGATACAACACCCTGGGTAACGCCTACTATCTCTGCTACGTCTCTCTGGAGCATTCCTTGTTCGGTGAGAGTAATAATTCTTACCCTCTGTACATTTATTAATCCAACATAAGGCATTTTTTAAATTTTTTGGATTGAATGAAAATTACCGGACAATCGTGATTTTTACTACTGAACACAAAATTCAAAAGAATATAAATCGCAGTAGTCGTTTACTCTTTATTATCATGTTTATTTACAACAAAAAGCCTTATCTTAAAGTTGTATACCAATTTTTATCCTTGCAAGAAATTTAGTCAGAAATAAAGAGTGATTCCATATAAGTTTGGTTGTGTATATATTAATAGTGGGACCCTGAAATCTACATAAACATAATCCCAAACTTGCAGTAAAAATCGCCTATTCCTCCTATATAAAATTCACTACAAATTACGTTACTGCAGCAAAATCCGTCTTATCCACTTATATTGGCTTTTTATTGTCATTATTTTTACAAATCCCGCATTTTTTCAAGCTTTTTACACAAATATAATATTACTACTGACGTCTTTTCAAATCCTTACATAATTTTAATAAAATAGTATATTTAATAAATCGAGTTAGAATGCAAATACCACATGATCGAAAAAAACGGCGTCCAATTGGCTAGGAAATGACGATTGCTGACATTTCCCATAAAAATTTACATATAAAATGACAGCGTTTTTCTTTTCATAGCCAATATGCGCCATACTGCAATAAAACGCGCCTTATCCGAATTATTTTTGTGTTTTTTTTTGTTTAAAAATTAAATATAAATTTTTATTACTAGAAAAACGAGATACAAAACAATGATTCCATTCAATGGACACGTTTTTTGTAAATTAACGCTTCAAAGATTTGCTAATAGTTATTTTTTATACAAGACGATAAAATGGTATTTTATCGTCAACCGAAAAGATTAATTCAGGAGCGATGAAATCGCGAGTGAATTAGTTTCGGGAGACGATAATGCAATTTTATCGTCGTGTATAAAACAATATTTTTTCCATAGCGAGTTACGTTTTAAAAAATATTCAGAAATTATTATTTCACGGAATTTATTACGAGTAGAAAAGATATTGTGCTGGGTTGGCGTTGGTTTCTATGTAATTTGACAAATAAATAAAGCTGTCTCTTTAGTTGTCAGTTTTGAGTCAATATTTTTTAGTTCTCTTTCGTGTTGATTGCTGATTGAATTGGAGCCAGAAATGGCTCAAAACAAAATAAGTAAATTACCAACAGATATTCAGGCTGAGACGACAAACGCCATATCCAAACTACTTCCATTTAAATCCCGAATAACTTATGAAAAGGAATACAAAAATTTTCAAAAATGGAAGCAATTAAAAAACGCGCGAGAAGAAATAAAGTTTATAACCTATCCTCGCTGTTAAAGTATTATTTTAATTTACCTTTGCGGTTAAAGTACTATTTTATCTACTATTTTTGATAGATATAAGACAATTTTAACAGTTGCTATGGTTATTAAAAAACAGTTTTTGCTTATTATCTCCAAAATAACGTTTGTGGGATAAGACGGGTTTTGCAACTTGACGCCTCATTAATCACCCTGTATAAGAAACATCCCATCTTTTAAATAAAAATACCTCCCCAAATTATCTCTCTCATTCATTTACCGTTTATATTTGCAAGGAAAATTTTCATAAACATTAAAAATGTTTTAATGAAAAATTTTACCGTAAAATATACATTTTTACTTTCATTTAGTTTTTCTTTTATTTTTAATTAAAAGAAAATAACTTTATACATCGTATTCCAGCCCCGGAAAACTCTTTTCGTGTTTCCTTTTTATTTTACCTTCATTAAAAATTGTTTCGCAAAGCATAAGCTCGGTGCAGCCGGGCTGTATGCAAATGGATCTTTACTTAAGTATCTGCTTTAATCTCGACGAATTTTCCGCGGTTTTTCCATAAAAATTTCCATTTCCTCGTCGGCTTCGGCCGGGGGATGACATTTTTCATTGCGTTATTTTCCCTAATTAGGCCGCTTAGGGCTTTTTATAAAGCGTGATGGATGGCCGTAACGATGAAAAATTAAAAGGGAAAATCTTAATGAAAACGGAGATAAATCTAGACGGAAAATCCGCCCAAAGGGGCAGAGTTTTTACGTATTTATTACGGGATTTTTGTCTCTGTCCGGTTGGCTGTCGTATTTTAATAATAAACGCGGCAAGATGTTTTATATGGCGCTGTCATATTTTATTTTACTTCGTATATGACATTTTAACCGTTTCATTATTAACTCTATTCGTATATACCGGGTGCGTCTCAAAAGTCGCTGACCTCTACAACTATTTTATTTTTTCAGATAAAAGAAACAAAATTTGGTATTTGGTGAAGTATATGACAATAAATTAGGATTGATTGAGGTATTCAATTGTTTTGTTCACTTCCTGTTTCACCGTAAATAGTACAACTTTTGATTTTTAAATGACGATATTTTTTATTTCATTCGATAGAAAATGACACTCTGAATAGAATGACATAGCATATGACAACTTTTTACATTTTCGCTCAAAAATCGTATTTTAAATTTCAATCTAGCAGCATTTTTTACGAATAATTTGATACCGCACACTTGGTATTTCGAGTCAAAATGTCGTTATGAACCGCGTGTTTCAATTTCAAATAAACCATATGCGAAATGTCAAAAGTTGACATATGCTATGTCGTTCTATTCAGAGTGTCGTTTTCTATCGAATAAAGTATAAAAATAACGAGGGTGTCATTTAAAAATCAAAAGTTGTAGTCATTTCCGGTGAAACAGGAAGTGACCAAAGACAATTGAATACGTCAATCAATCCGAATTTATGTCATATACTAACATACCAAATCTCGTTTTTTTATCTAAAAAAATAAAAAGTTATAGGAGTAACACACGAGTTCACAACCAAACCAAACCCAGTATACAGGGTATTTCTGGCTAAGCATTAACATTTTTCCAGCTAAAAAGCGTTTTCCAGATTTATATTTCATAATAGCCATCCCATGATATTTTTCTTCAATATGATGGCATTTTCGGAAATTCAGGAAGTAAACAGCAATCTTTTAGTTCCAATGCTTTAATTTCCCTCATTTAGGCTTACAAATTTAATTTCTTTATAAAATTCGATGATTTCTTATTTGAAACTTTCTATACAATACTTCTAATTAAATGTTTGTGAGAAAAACTATCTAAAATTTCTGAAATTAAAACCTGTCGAAGAAAGCGTACATATTAGATACTCTGTGTAAACGTCAAATTTATAGATCAGAATCTATCTACTCCAAAAATAAAGTCTTAAAGTAGGAGCTAATATAACTGTTCCTAAATTTAGCTATGGAATGGTTTCTATAACTCATTTTGTTTTAAATGGAAATCTACATTTTTTTATTAATGAGAAATTTTTCAAATTTCGTTAATTTTTGATATTGCATATTGATTTTCGAGCAATACACAAAACAAATTTGCAATATAACATACGAACCAAACCAAACTAAACGGAAACCTTGTCAGCGTCATAAAACAAATCTATGTAATGCTTATAATAACCGAACAGCATTTGAAACTTTGAAACACAAAATACATATTGATTCATTTTGATCCACACAACTTAATAAATACTGAACAACAATTATGATTCGATTCACAAAAAAATTTGAATTCGATACGATTCGAAATGCATTCGAATCTTAAAACTTCGAATTCACAAAGATTCAAAATGTATTCGATTCTAAAAGGTATTCGAATACGCAAAGATTCGAAATATAGGTATTTGAATCTCAAAAGTAATCGAATTCAAAAGGATTCGCAAAATATTTAATTCTCAAAAATATTCCAATTCGATTTTCAAAAGTATTCGTATTCGAAATGATTCGAATTCGAAAAAATTCCAAATGTATTTTAATCTCAAAAGTATTATAATTCGGAAAGATTCAAAATGTATTCGAATTATAATCCTTTTTTTAAAGATTCGCAAAATATTTAATTCTCAAAAATATTCCAATTTGAAAGAACGATGTACTTAAACAGCCGTTAAACGGTAGCCTACTAAAATGCCGTTAATAGATATTGTGACGCGGTTCATGTCGGCGGAAAGTAAAGCCTGGCCTTAAGCTTTTTGCAAGAGCACCTGTGGGTCAGTGGCTGAGGCTATCGCTTCGTAAGCAGATGGTCTGTTGTTCAAATCTCACGCCGACCAAGACTTTTTAATATTTTTTTTGCTTATAGCGTGATCTTATTGCCTTGGTTTCACACTTTTTGGTTGGATTGGTTTAGTTATTTGGCGGGTTGGTTAGCGTGGTTATTTGGAGGGTGTTAATTCATTGGTTAGTTGGTTATTTGGTGGGGTTGGTTGATTTTTACTATACTTATACTTGTTTTTTATATTTTTTATCAGTGTCGAGGTTAGTTGCGTTGGTTAAGTTGGTTATTTAGTGGGGTGGATAGCGTTGGTTAGTCCTTATAAAATTCCTATATTTCATAAAGCCGTCAAGTGCGTCACATCAACGACGTCATACCTATTAACGGCATTTTAGTAAGCTACCGTTTAACGGCAGTTTAAGTACAGCCTTGAAAGAATTCGAAATATTATCGATTATCAAAATTATTCGAATTCGAAATCTATTCGAATTCGAAAAGATTCGGAATATATTTGAATCTCAAAAGGATTCGAATTCGAGAAGATTCAAAATGTAGGTATTAGATTCTCAAACGAATTCGAAAAATATGTGATTCTCTAAAATATTCAAATCCAAAATGGATTCGATTAACAAAAGTATTCGCATTGGAAAAGATTCGAAATGTATTCGCATTCACAAACATTCCAATTTTTTTTAAATCTCAAGATGTATTCGAATTCGAAAAGATTCGAAAAATATTTAATTCTAAAAAATATTCCAATTCGAAAAGATTTGAAATGTATTAGATTCTCAAAAGAATTCGAATCCACACATTCGAAAAATTTTTGATTCTCTAAAATATTTCAATTCGAAAAGATTCCAAATGTATTCGATTATCAAACGTATTAGAATTCGATAAGATTCGAAATGCATCATATCTTAAAACTTTCGAATTCGCGAAGATTCCAAATTTATTTGAATCTCATTTGGGTTTGAAGTTGGAGAGATTCGAAATGTATTCCAAAAATATTTGACTCTCAAAAATATTCCAATTCGAAAATATTCTAACTGTTTTTGACTCTCAAAAAATAATCGAATATTCTAAAAATATTTGATTCTTTAAAATATTCCAATTTGAAAAGATTCGAAACATATTCTATTATCAAAAGTATTCGAATTCAAAAAGATTTGAAATGCATTCGATTCTCAAGAGTATTCGAATTTCTAAAAGATTCGACATGTCTTCGATTCTTAAAAGTTTTCGAATTCGTAAAGATTCAAAATGAATTTAATTCTTAAAAGTATTCCATCGCTAAAAAGCGAACGAATAAAAAGCCACAATAAGACGGTTTCCGTTTGTACTGTAGTATTTTACAAGATTGGTGTTTCAGTGGCGAAATACCCAGGATATTTTCAAGAAATTTAAACAATCGATTAACATTTTTCTTCAGCCACAAAACGCCTTTACATATGTACATACTAACATGAGAACTGTAAAAGTTACAGTCCCGATCGTATCTAGGCATATTTCGAAATGCTTCTGACCATTTCCAACGCCGAATTTGTCAAGCAACTTAACCACTCAACCTATGTCGTAAATATTTCGGTAAGTCCGCTTTCAAGTCGCTGCTGAATAAAATCCAAC